>NC_081358.1:20282460-20612343 GCF_030684315.1 Stegostoma tigrinum
AACTCCATTCACTCCAAGTAATGTAAAGAAATGGCTGAGCACAATGCAGTTTCAATGCAGGGCATGAGGTACAAATTGAGCATCCCCTCTGGACAGGAAGATTGCTATTTAACATATGTTAATCAATTAGAGTGCTTCTGATGTAATATTTCATTTCAGCTTTGAGTCCAGGGATTCCCACGTTTGCTGGAATTTGCTCATGAAAGTGGATTGAGAAGGGAACAACAACTGAGGCAGTTGAAGCTATGAAAATAAACTATGCAAATTAATATTCAGTTCTCATAGCTGTGTTCTTGCTTTCATGAATGGATTTGTTCACAATGTTGTGTTATACCTATCAGTATGTATGTCAATATGACTTCATGATATCTTCACTGCATCATAGCATGTAACTTAAGGATATATGGTTCTCATACTCTACCTTACTGCAGCGTCGCTTGAAATATGACGAGAGTGTGCTGCTGAGAGGTAATCTAATGCTTCTGTCTAATTGTTAACTGTAATAAATATGTTAGATTTTTCAACACTAGAATATCTGTGCCTGGTTTCTTACATTATGGGGGATCACATAAACTTTGCTGCATCAGGTAAAATAGCCTGCTGGAGGTAAATACACGCCATTAGCAGTAATAGCTATCTATACAAAAAAAACTCCATGATCTCATGAGCAGATATTTGGGAAACTAATTGGAGACCAACCAGACAACAGCTTGGGACATCAGAGAATTTGGGTAATCAGTACTATCAGCTTCTGACTGTACTTCCTACACAGATCTGCAGATAGGGCTTGACAAGAAAGGAGGGAGAGGTAACTTCTTTTTGATCAGAATGTAAGTATGTTCCGGACACAAAATATCTAAGAATGACTTGCTTAAAAATAAAAAAAGGCAGAAGTTCAAGTGCAATTAAAACTAATAGCTACAGACCTGCCCCAAAACTCTATCTCACACCTTTTCACTAATTAAAAGCAGGTAACTGATTTGTTTTTAATTAAAATGGCAGTTGAATCTCTTAAAAGCACAGTTCCAAAGCTTCCCTGGGAGAGAACATAGCTTAAAAGACACCAAAAAAATGTTATTTTCTATGTTGAGAGGGCTTATCTATGCCCAATCCTCGAGCTTGATGGAGAATCATCAGACGTGAAATGTTAACTCTGCTTTCTTCCCACAGATGCTTGCAGGCCTGTTGAGTTTCACCAGCAATTCTAATTTTGCTCCAGACCTCAGTCCATTCTGCCATTTTCTTTCTCCAAATTAGAACAGTTGTCACCAACCATGGATACCCGATAACAACTTGGATTGATTCCTGGGCAGAATGTGTGAATGATATAGAGGCAGAAAGTCCCCAGGCTGGAAGAATCAGGATCTGGGTCTCTAACTTTGAAGTAAGTCAGTCAGTCTCACAGAAGAAAGTACCGCACCAGTTGTTGTTTCCTTTAACCAGTCATTAAGAGATTTTATAATTAGTGTCAAAATTTCCAAAAGCCTCCTGTGAAGAAGTAAAAGAATCTAGAAAGGACATTTGAGAACAAAGGAAGCACAAGTAGCCGGTCATAAAATCCTCTGGACTAGCGCCATTGAATCTGTTTTCCAGTAACTTTTCCTCCCTTCATAACACCATTTTTTTTGTTTGTCTGCGTCTGTCTGTACATGAGTGTGCAGGGGTTTCAAAAGGGTCTTAGAGTTAAATGCTGATAGATCACAGTTTTGTTCACACGTGGCTAGAACACATTTATTTGCAACTGATGGTAGTTCTGGTTAAGTACAGGAAATTGGTCAATGTTTTCCGATTTCAGCAGGTGGGTAAATTGAGGACTTTGCAAAATTTGACTAAATCATTAACGTTTGTGGCAACCCTGGGTGTAGTAATATGGTACAGCTGATTCAGCTGCATTCTGAACTATGGACATTCTGTTGCTGTGGTGCTTGTTCCTGAGGTTTTCTGTTGACCAAAGTCATCTTTTGTTTCTTTCTTCTCCTCAGATTTGCTTAAAGGTCTCAAGATTCCCTTTTTATTTATACCCTATTCTGGTTTTTGCCTATTAAAACACAGGTGCTGAGGTAGTCCATTCAGCCCATTGAATCTACTCTACCATTCAATGAGATCACAGCTGAATGGACAATCTTCAACTTCCCTTTCCTATCTTTTCAATGGAAACTAGAAGCCCTACAGTGCAGATGGAGGCCATTCCATCCGTTGGGTCTGCCCTGACTCTCCAAAGAGCATCCCACCCAAACCAAAACCACACACCCTCACTGTATCCTCAAAACCCCACATTCCACTTGGCCTGCACATTCCTGGGTACTATTGAACAATTTCCCATGGTCAATCCACCCAACCTGCATATCTTTGGATTGTGGGAGGAATCCATAGCACTTGGAGTAAACCCATGTAGACACAGTGAGAACATGCAGACTCCACACAGACAGTCACTCAAAGTTGGAATTGAACACAAGACCCTGACATTGTTAGGCAGCAGTGCTAGCCACTGAATGCCCTTGATTCCCATTCTGATTAAAAATTTGTCCAACTCAGCCCTGACTGTACTGAATGTCCCAGTCCTCTGGGCAAAGAATTCCACAGAAGCACAACTTTTTGAGAGAAGAAATTCCTCCTCATCCCTGCCTTAAAAGTACAACTCCTTATTCTGAGATAATGCTCTCTGGTCCTATATTCTCTTATAACAGGAAACAACCAGACTATATCTATCCTTAAGAATGTTTAATGCTTCAATAAGGTCAACTTTCATTCTTCTATATTTCAAACAGTGTAGTTCCATCCTACTTAGCCTCCCCACATAACACAGTCCCTCCATTCCTGGGATCAGTCGTGAACATTCTCTGGAATGCCTCCAATGCCAATATGTCTTTCCTCAGAAAGGGGACTTGAAACAGCTCAAGGTACTCTAGCTGTGGTCTGACTTGTGTCCTGTAGAGTCTTCCCAGTATCTCTCTACTTTCATACTCCATTTCCTTTGAAATAAACATTCCATTTGCCTTCATCACAAGGTACTTGATTAGTTCAGTGTTGAGCAGGATATAGCCTCATCTTTGGCTCTCCTGATTAGGTTACTGTAGCTCATTGTCCTCTTGATCAGCAATATACTTGATTAGTTTATTATTGTCATGATGTCTTTGTTTATCAAGCAGAAAACATAATCAGTGTTGTTTACAAAGTTTATTACATTACAGCTTATGCCTGTGACTAAATGCACATTCTACTGTCAGCAAATTGTACGAAGCAAACAATCTTGCTTCTCAACAGTTAGTAACTAACAAATTTAAAGGATTATTAAACGAAGTTATCACAAGGAATTAATTCAACAGGTGTGGGTATTGCATGCCATGTGACCAACAGATGCTTAATTTTATATCAGGAGACCATGAAGATCATCCCATCTCAGACGGCCAGACAATGCCAAGACGCCATTGATCACCAGTTCTGACAACAAAGCCAGCTCTTCTGCAGCCATTAATTCTGAGCTGGCTTGAGTGGCACTTCTGATTCTCAACTGGTGCATTGTGCTTTCTTCCTTTTCAGGGAGACAAAGATGCGGCTTGGACTGTTTTTCAAAAACCAAAGAGTTACCTGTATTATGTTCCGTTCATCAATTTAAATTAAAAGAAAATTTAAAAATAGTAACTTATATGGACAAGTCAGGTAGGGCAGCATTGGAGAAGAATGATTCCTGATTTGTTATTGGCTTCACCACTTTGCACACTACTATATTCCACTCACCAAGTGAATCGTCACTCCACCGAATCCAACTTGATACAAATCACATAACCTGAACCATGCAATACCCAAATCTGGCATGGTTTGACTCTGTACCTGTAAAATAATTATACTTCTATTTGTTAATGTCAGTTAACCTTATGAAATGGTGTTTACATGTTTTTATTAACTTAGGAGAAAAACCATCCAGTACAGCGATATGTTTTTGACAACTATGTATCATAAACAATAAACATATTAAAAATGATTCACATCACTCAAACAACAAAGTGTTTGTTCAACGTGTCTTTAAGTTTAATGTTTATTTTGTTTGGTACCTGTTGTTGAGACAGATCTGAGGCCATGGTTTTACTTGGGTGAATTTGAGCAGGTGTGCTTACTTGATGAAAACTGCCAATGCTCTGAATGTGAGGTATGAATTATACATCTTCAGCTATTTGCACATTTAATGGAACTCTGTCCTTAACAGCACTGTGACTGCACCTACAGCACATAGGCTGTGGCAGTTCAAGGGTGCAGCTCACCCGCACCTTCTCAACAGCAACTAAGAATGGGAAATAAATGCTGGGTCAGTCTGCAACATCTAGATTTCATTAATGAATAACAAAGCTACAATCTGCACTATACCATGCCTTTGATTTGAGTAAATAGCTTAATGTAGAGTCAGAACGGAAGCCACAGTGATTATTTGCTATTATCATTTAAAATTCTTTAGAGCAACTTTTAGCACATTAGCCGATACAGTTGGGAGTCATTCACCAACAAACATTACAATGATAACAAAGTATGGAGCGGGATGAACACAAAAGGCCAAGCAGCATCTCAGGAGCGCAAAAGCTGACGTCTCTAAGAACCTTCACATCACATCTCCAGACATTTACAGGTTGCTGTTACACATCAACGCTGAATTCAAGGCACAACAACAATTATTTTTGGAATGCTGCATCAAGGACACTTTGCATTCAGGAACACACACCCAGCTCATAGACTGGATGCCCGCTTCTTCACTCTCTGTTATAGCACTTACTCTATCTGAGCCTCCATGGACACTTGCAGCATCTCTGCCTTGCCTTGACTTGCCTGGCCTTTCTGCACTTTGCCCCCTCAGACATAGGTACCAGACTCACACAACACTCTGAATTGCCATGCTGTTTAACACAAATGCATAGCCAGGACACTTGTTGTGGTTGTCTGTAATTCTACAACGGGTCAAGGGAGATAGCCTTTACTCAGGAGAACCCAGCATAGAGTAGTTTCCAATACCAGCCCAAGGCCTTAGGCCCAGTCAGTTAGCCATTCGGGACAGTCAGAATCAGGATGCTCTCCCACAGAAAGGGTGAGGAGCCAAATGTTGAGGAGTCCACCATAATTCAGTGGCTTATCTGTTACTTTTGGCATAAATTGGGGGAGGTGTCCTGAGTGAGTGTGTCAGCAGTACTGAGACTATACAGAGTTAATTGTGTCAAGGGTTAGGATGGCTGACAGCAAATAAGGGAAGATTTTGTAGGCAATAGTGAGAGTGACAAAGCCTGAGCCTTGGTGGGAGGTGTGTGCAGTGGAGAGATAAAGTGAGTGTGAGGCAGCAGAGAGAAGAATGGTGGCAGTTACATTGGTGGAGTGGAGAAGGTAGATTACCTTTCTGTGACCTTTCAGCTGACCTTCCAGATCTTAGAGACAAATGGCTTTTAAACAAGCACAGAATCTTGGAAGTACAATAGGGAAGGAAATGTGACAGATGAAGGGCAGACAGGATGCAAAGAACAATGTAATAATAACGTGACACATTGTCTTCATTAAGACTTCCAAGGCAATTGTATCAAAAAATGGTATATTTTCGTCAAATGGTTTTGAGTATTTACAGTTAGGCAAAAAAAACCTCCTAGTTCAGTTGTGACTATTGACCTCTATAATTGCTCCAACTAGAGTGAGAATACATAATTGAAATGTTTCCAGGTGATGACCTAGAGATTTAAATAAAACCAACAGAACATCATAACGGGTTAGTGAACAGGTAAGAAATAAACATTTCGATTGTGAACTGAGCTCTGAGGAACGGTTGGAAGAATATTTATTGATGAAGAGTCATCTAGACTCAAAACATTAGGTTGCTTTCTCTTCATGGATGCTCCCTGACCGGCTGTGATTTCCAGCATTTTCTTTTATCAGTTCAAACTTTAAGCCCTCATTTTTGTTGGATGTAACTCACCAAATGTTGACTAACCTGCTGCAAATTTCCTGCATTTCCTCCGTTTGCTTCTGATTTCCAACATTTGCTTCTCTCCTCATTTCAATTTTGAGGCCTCAAAAGATATCCCTGAACTATGGTACCCATTTTCCATTGGCATCTTATAAATTTCAAATTCATCTTAAGAAAGGTAGCTAGTCTGTTCTGATCCTTGTACAATTAGGGCAATTTGTGCTGTAATTAGAGAGCTTATGAACAATGCATTTGAATAAGGTTAGACATATTTGACACTAGTGTACTTGTTTTATCAATGTTATTATTAATATGAACATTTTGACTGAATTTATCGGGAATGTCAAAGCTATGAAGGCAATCAAACTTTCAGGCTAAAAAGCTATACATGTTTTAATAGAAACTCCCACTGTATGGTCTTAAGCCCTACAAATGAAATCTGTTTCCATAATGAGATAAATCAAATACCATTAACAACATTACTCTAGAATTTTGCACTCATTCCTGTGGTAATTGGAATATGAGTTGGAATATGAGTTCCTTGACTGGAGCTGTTAACATTTTCCAATCAGGGAGCCTTGGCTGACATACATAAACAGCAGTATCAGGGGTTTTGTTCACTCCAGGAGCTGGACCTGTGCTAGCTATTCAGTGTCATTCACAATGTACACATAAATAAAGGGTGAGTTGGTGACAAGGCACCAACCTTCAATAAGTTATTTCAGTTTCTTTTCTGGCTCAGAATATCTTATGTTAAAACAAGAAATATTAATTAAATCCAAAAATCTTGATTAGAGGCACTGCCATTGATAGAAAGGGAGGGGCAGAGAAATCATTAATGTAGAGGGGCAGCATGGTGGCTCAGTGGGGTTAGCACTGCTGCCCCACAGTGCCAGGGACAATTCCACCCTCGGGCGACTGTGTGGAGTTTGCACATTCCCCCACACCCATCTGTGTGGGTTTCCTCCAGGTGCTCCGGTTTCCTCCCACGTTCAAAGATGTGCAGGTTAGCTGGATTAGCCGTGCTCAATTGCCCGTAGTGTTCAGGGGTGTGCGGGTTATAAAGGGGCGGGTCTGGGCAAACTGCATTGAAATTTATCCTTGTGAGCGGGATCCTTGCTCTAATGGCATTTACCCTTAAATGCAAACAAAATATACTACATAGTATATCACATACTTTTCACGTTGTTGAAGTCTAGGGCTGGGTGGAAACCGTAAATTGCCAGCATATATCAGAGTTAAGTCAGAGGCCAGGAATTATAAATCAGAAAACTTGGCATGACTTATAATCAAGCATTATCAGAGATAGCTCCATGATCCAGTTGGGAAGGGAACGAATTATCAGAAATTCCCAAAATAGTTATGCCAACGAAATCCTATCTTACTTTAATTTTGAGGGTGTCAAACAGATGATTAGTGACAATTAACAATAGATATTGTGTATTTGGTTTGCAAAGTAAAATGTTCCGTTAAAGTTAAGCTTATCTGAGTCTTGGGGATTGGCAGTCTTCTGAATTGTAAATTAGTTCATGCCCTTACCTTTTGCCATCTTTCTAATTTAGGTCATAGAAGTGCAATCCTCAAACTTGCTGGTGAAACAAAGGTGTGTTTAGCAGATGACATTTTGGATGAAATAAACAATGGATCCCATTGAGATGTTGATCGACATGAAGCGGGAGGGACATTTGGAGATTATTGTTGAAGAAATGCTGGTGTTCTATGACCAATATTGTGAGTTGATAATGTACAGAGTCTACAATGCATAGCAAAATGAGGGCTGACTTTTCTCAGACCATGCGTCAAAGGAACAGAGATTGGAGGTCAAGTAAAATAATAAGGACATCTGTCACAGCTGCTCCCTGTCACTTGGGGAAGTTTCCCAGCAATGAGCTGCAGGACAGATGAGCTGCCCTTACCGATCTGCACAATTAAAACCCCCAGTTATGGGCCATTCTCAAAGCATTTTGCTGTTGGCAGTATACCCCTACACACCCTGCCACCTGGGGAGGCAGCATTCTTTTGACAGCCCAGCCCACATCAGAGACAGAGGATCTATTACACACTGAAAGGGCTGTATGTGCGGAAGGCAATCATCAACAGAGCTCCTATGAAGTGAGGCTTAAATAAGCAAATCACTGCTCCCATCTGTGGATTGGGCAGCTATCTATCTCTTAGATCACCACTGCAAAACTTCAGTACTAGTAAAACTGTGAAAGGGCCTACTCTGACATGGTTCTCTACTATTTTACCAGTTGCCCCTCCCACCCCCACCACCCGACCCCCCCAAACTAGGTGCTAGTAAAATCCGTCCATCTATTGAGATTGGTTTGAGTAATCAAAGATATTGCTCGATCATGCAAGGAGTACGGATAGAGCTGAGTAAGTTCATGCAAATAGAAGGTACTTTCAGTTATATGCAACATTAGCATTTAATCTCTCAGGGCAGATAGAGACCATTCTGCCCATTAGATCTGTACCAATCTTCCAAACAGCCCTCCATGCAGACACAGACCCCATCTTATCCCCATATCTCCACATCTACCATGGCCAATCCACCTAACCTGCATGTCTTTGGACCATGGGAGGAAAGTGGAGTACCTGGCGGAAACCCACACAGACACAGTGAGCACATGTTATCTCCACACAGGCAATCGTCCGAGGCTGCATTTGAAGCCAGTGCTCTGGGGCAGCAGTGCCAACCACTGACCGACTGTGATTATTTAATTGTCTGTTAATTGTTTCTGAAGATCAGAGAGGAATTTTTAAGAGGAGTTTTTTGACTAAGTCATCTATATTTTTCTTGCCTTATATTGCCTATTCTAGGGTATGTCATGCTTCAGGTGTTAATGCTGAACATTGAGCAATGTGGTGGAATCTATCAGGTGGATTAGTTTAGCCCATGTTTTCTTGTCACTCTATCATATGCTGGAATATTACTGTTTTTGCAACCAATTTATACTGCAGAAACTTCCTCCAGTCATCATGATGTGAAAATCAAAAAGAGTGGATCTGCTGGTGCTGTGAGTACATTTCTGTGATGAGCTCAATATTGTGTGATTCATCCACAGAAAGCCAGCATCTCCCCTCCCGCGCACCCACCTTCACAAGGGAAATCGCTTTCGACTTTGTGGTGCTGCCTTGTAGTCTATTGAAAGCTGACAAAATTCACCCAAGAATAAGACTGATAAAGTCAGGTAGCCATTGTCCATCGTTACAAACCAATTCGAAGAAGAGGACTCAAACGCTTCAGTTACTGGATTATTTTACAACTTTCAGTTAAGTAAAAGGGAGTTGTCTGAAATCTTATACAATGTAATTTACTGCAGAAATTTTGAAACAGAGTCTATAAGTTTCTTTTTTAAAATATTTGTGGTTTTACTTGAATATTTATAGTTTAACTGATCCAAATGAAATTGTTTGCCAGCTCTCCACCCCCATCTCCTGCTGCAGTCTTTCTGTTATATCTCTGCCCCAACCTCTTAACAATTTGAATGACTACAATTACATTCAAGTCAATCAGATAAAGGGAAGCGCCATTCACAATGCGAGCACTCTTCTGCTCACACTTCTGATGTACTCATTTACTAGGACAACAATCAGGAATAGTTTAACACAGAATATTGTAACCCAGCACACAATGTCTTCAGATGTTTTAACAGTAGTTTTTGTATTCCTCTGTGTTTGTTTACACTGGCCAGGATTAATCCACCCCTGGATCTAAAGGCAATGTCTTTGTAGATCTGCAGTTGCTTGGTTCATGACCTCTGCATGATTTGTCCTTGATAAACACCTTCACTGCTCAAGAAGCAGAGGAGGTCTCTCCTGTACCACCATCTCAACCATCACCATCCCCACCCCCACTCTTGCTTTTGCCAGTTGAGCAGAATACTCATATTCATTTCAGGATGACCTGCAACTGACCCCGGCCTCAGGACAGCACATACCAGCTTTGCTCACCATCAACTGTTGTTTTAATCTTTGGACTGGATCTAAGACCTCTGAATCCCAGAGCTTGCATTTACACGTCCTAAAATTGCCTTTCAGTGTTCCTGGGAGCCAGTCATCAGGTGTAAAGTAAGCAGACACTGACAACAGAATTACATATGGAGCACAAATTTGATGCAGGCTCCAGAAAACTGCCCTGTGTCATGATCTTCATGCCTTCCCCATACATGAGAATAATTTACACGAAGGAACTCATTGTAATCTTGCAAACACATGAACAACACTTTCATCAAAGTATCAACAACTTGTGTTTTTACCAATTTATACTAAAGCTTTATGGGATTACATGACAATTAATCTTTGCTGGAAAGCGTAAGGAGCTAGAAAATACCAAGGCTGTGGGAGTGGGGGCAGGGGTTTGAGAGAAGAGTGCAATTTCTAAGCCTGAATAATACTACCAGAGACATGACAGGGCTTTGAGCCAGGAAGCTGTGTTGAGTCTTATGGAGCCCCCTAGTTCCTTAAGTCCCATGACAGTCTCTGCCAATGGCTTTCATTAACCGTGGGCATCTAGCGAAAAACTTCAAACAAACTCATACGTCATTCTCTATGAAATGAAGTGAAACAGGAATCCCATTGGCTGTGCAAGTGCTCCATCCTCATAAAACTCCTCAATATAGCAGTAAAATAGTACCTAATGTAAATAGTTTGCAAGACCACCTGGCGATCCCACTGTAACATCATTCTCTGACTCTGAGATAGTAGGAACTGCAGATACTGGAGAATCTGAGATAACAAGATATAGAGCTGGATGAACACAGCAGGCCAAGCAGCATCAGAGGAGCAGGAAAGCTCTGTTCCTCTGATGCTGCCAGGCCTGCTGTGTTCATCCAGCTCTACATCTTGTTATCTCAGATTCTCTGACTCTGTTTCAGATTGTCTGCTCAGTGAGCCTCACCCGTGGATTTTTTACCCCATATTTTGACCATTGCAAAACTTCCCTGAACGAATCCCATTTCCTTTCAAGTCAAAGCAATAAGTAATATAATTAAAACATATTGTAAGCAATGTACATGAACCTGCACATGGATTAATTTTGATCGATGGCCTCTACCTGAGAAATCAACCTATTTTTCCTCAATTGAGAAGGTGACAGACTCGCTGTGTACCAACAGCAACTCCTATATTTTATTGTGTCAGTTTTATTGCGATTACAACGGTCAACAATGTCAGTCGCCATTAGGCCAGCTTCTAATACCAGATTTTACAGGACATTGGGTAGGCCACGACTGGAACACTGCATGCAATTCTGGTCTCCCTGCAATCAGAAAAATATTGTGAAACTTGAAAGGGTTCAAATAAGATTTACGAGGATGTTGCCAGAGTTGGAGGGTTTAAGCTAAAGGGAGAGGCTAAATAGGCTTAGGGGAAGCAATGGCCTAGTGGTATTATTGCTAGACTCTTAATTCAGAGACCCAGATAATGTCCTGTGGCTTTAATACACACCACAGCAGATGGTGGAATTTGTATTCAATAAATATCTGGAATTAAGAGTCTAATGATAACCATGAATCCATTGCTGATTGTTGTAAAAAACCATCTGGTTCACTAATGTCCTTTAGGGAAGGAAACTGCCATCCCTATCTGGTCTGGCCTACATGTGACTCCAGACCCACAGCAATGTGGGTGACTCTTAACTGCCCTCTGGGCAATTAGGGATGGGCAATAAATGCTGCCCTGGCCAGCAACAGCCTCATCCAGTGAATGAATAAAGGCTGGGGCTATTTTCCCTGGAGCATCAGCGGCTGGAGGTGATCTTATCAGAGTTTATAAAACCATGAGGGGCATGGGTAAGGTAAATAGACAAGGTCTTTTCCCCAGGGTAGGGGAGTCCAAAACCAGAGGGGATAGGTTTAAGGTGAGAGGGTAAAGATTCAAAAGGGATCTAAGAGATAACTTTATCACAGGGAGGGTGATGTGTGTATGGAATGAACATCTAGAGGAGGTAGTGGAGGCAGGTACAATTACACCATTTATAAAACATCTGGATTGGTACATGAATAGAAAGGGTTTAGAGGGATATGGACCAAATGCTGGCAAATGGGACAAGATTTATTTAGGATATCTAGTCCTCATGAAAAAGTTGGACCGAAGGGTCTGTTTCTGTGTTGCACATCTCAATGACTGTATGACGGTATTTTATTGAATTTAAATTTCACTATTTTCCATTGTGGGATTTGAACACATGGTCCAAATTTTCTGCTGCATGTTGTTGTGCCAGCATTGATAGGAGCTGAGCATGGGGCAGAATCCCATTTGTTGCAGATTCTGAAGACATTTTTCAGGAAATTGCTCTTGTCTGGAAGACTCTGAAAGTCTCCATTTAAGCTGGGGACTTCAAATGAATTAAATTAAGTGACATAGATACTCAGGAGAAGTCAGATTATTAAGTACATAGTCTAACTCCTGAATAACTAATCAGCTGACTCTATACTTAGCTCACACACCCACAACTACATCTTCCCCCGACTCTTTCACCCAGAGACCAGGGTCCAACACCTGCCCTCGCTATCTACTGAGACCTGACTTTCTATCCTCTCTGCTGGACCCAACCCAAACCAATCTGCCTGCACCGCCCCCCTCACACACCACTCGACAAGATGCAAAGTGGCTTGGTACAAAGTAGTCCCTGGCTGGACCCAATTTCTCCCACCTACCCTGGCTTACCCTAAATGTTGTATAATTTAATTTTCTATCCTGCTCCTTAGCACCCTAACCCCTAACCAACTGGCACCCTATCCCTTTCCCAGTTAGCATTCTATTTACCTCGCACCTTAGCCAGCTGGAACCCTATGAACCTAGCATTCTATCCACCCTTCACGCCTGGCATCCTAATATTACACCTCCTTTATGTACTTACCATTCAACAATAGCTCCCAGGATCTTTAATGGTCAGAATACCATATACGACTGCTTTGTAAGGGGGACGGAGTTCTCCCTTCCTCAGTCAGTCCTGCTCTAAAAAAGAACTGTCAGAATGGGAAGTATAGCGCTGGAATTCTGAGGGAGCCCAGGATTGCAGAGTTCCTTTCTTTCTTAAAAAGCAACGCCAGAGTGGGAATTTGCTTGAGATCACCACTCCGTGGAATCCAGCCTGAATGTCATCAAAGCATTAGCCTAGGGATCTGGATCACAAGTTCAACAGCCAGAACTATGACACCAACACCCACCTCACACAATAACAGGAGATAACAGCAAATATATGAATAATAGTAGGAAGTCAAGGATAGATTCATCAGGATACCACAGTTAATATTGGTGGGATTGGGTAAGAAAGTATTGCAGGCAATTCTATGGCTACAATTGGATGGGTAACATCCTTCATAAGCATTGAGGTTGCTCAAGTGTGTTTTATACTGCAATGACTCTAAGGAGTTAATATTCACGTTGCATTGAGCACCACCCATTTTGATGACATCGTGCAGTCTTGGACGGACACACTCAGGTTCTGCATGACTAACTGAAGGGAACAAAGGTATTCTGCACAGACCTCAGATAACTGCCTCACACATTAATATAAACTGTAACTATTTCTACCAACAAGACATAATCAAGGCAAGTGCCTATTCTGTTAAACTCACTGGTGGTCTATCCTTTATAACTGATAGTTACCAAGCCCTAGACTCAGGACAGGGGAAGGAGTACTGGTGATAGTGATCTATCCAAACCAGATACCACACACTGGCAATGTTATTATGTTAAAATACGACAAAGTGTATTGCACATATTGCTTTTGTGCAATGAAACCACTTTCAAACTATTCACGCTCCCATATGCAGAAAAAATGCACAGTGAAATTTTAAATTATTGTTAGACAGTCTAAAGCTAAATGCACATAAAGTGTTTCCTTCAGGTAGAAGTCATTTGCATGTGAAAGTTGAGCTTTTCTTCTACTTGTAAGTGTATTCAATCTTTCTGTTTTAATTTTATGCCTACATTTCTCGGTATTGTACAGAGATAGTAGAGTGAAGTTCCCCTGAGATGACCTTTAAGCGAAAGACATTGGTCCAGAATTTGTAGCAGTTAATGCCCTAGTTAATGTCTCCACTGCTTGAAATATAAAGAAAAGTGCAGAGGTAACTCTAACCAACTGATCTACTGAACATGCCACAGAAATTAACAAGTTGACTTGCTGTAGAGCCAAGCCATGTGCGATAGTCTGTATAAGAAAAAAACCCTGTGAGCTCTCTCAGTGGTCGATTTCACACTTGTACTTATCATTTTCCATTCACTGTGAAAAACAGGCCGTTGATTTAGTGTACTGGCACAGAGGCATTAAGCCACTGAGTAGCTAAACAAAATTTCACATTCACAATTCTTTGCACAGTGTGTTCCAAAGTGAGATACAATTTGTAACCTTCTGTAGCTCATTCTTGTGTATTTCTTGGAAAAAAACAAATATGATGTTCACCCTCAGACCTAAGGAAATTTGTGGCATATGCAAACCAAGTAAAGTATAAGAGTATCCAACCATCTTATTTGGCACAGATCATGCTGTTGACATTGATCTATACTGCTTAAATATTTGTAGATAGAAATTATATTCCATACAAATTACTGATAATCAAGTAATTTATTAATTTATCGGACTTGTTATAGAACAAGCTGATAAAGACATAAAATTATGATAAGCTCATTTTGTGCAAAAAGTTTGAAAGTGAGAATGAAGTATTTTGTTTTTAGTGCACTTTTGATGTGTCGTCACATTAGATCTATTTCTCTTAGTTCAAAGTTGCTTAACAAAAACAGAAATTTTTGGAAAAACTCAGCAGGTCTGGCAGCATCTGTGGAGAGAAAGCAGAGTTAATGCTTTGAGTCCAGAGGCCCTCCTTCAGCTCTGATAGAAGGTCACTGGGCCCAAATCTTTAACTCTACTCTCTCTCCACAGATGTTGCCAGGCTTGCTGAGTTTTTCCAACGATTTCTGCTTTTGTTTCTAATTTCCAGTATCCGCAGTACTTTAGTTTTGTGTTCAATGTTGCTTAATTTGAATTATTTGAAAATTATTTTCCCCCATATATCTAACTGTGTTCTATTATCAGCATTGTTTCAGAAAATATTGGCCACTTCAAACATTCAAATGTGAGAGTAACTTTAAATAGTTAGGATTAGACTCTATTATACCTCATTGCCAGGAGGATTTCTTGGTTCAGAACCTAGTTACCACCAGGCTTAAAGGCATCAGCTATTGAAAGCCAGTCACTGGGAAGTGTGCTACAATGGAAAACTTTAGTATTGATTTTACTGGCCTCTATATATAGCTGAAGCCAAGAATTCACAATGTTCAGAAGAATACTGTGGCACTCTTACTCTATTTATATCATGCAAATTATCATAATAAATCTGAAGATATGTCCACATTGATCATTTTGAAATGCAGTTTACATAAATTGACTGACGTGTTACTACTACTTCAAGAATCAATTCATCCCAAAGGAAAACACCTGGAATTACTCATTCCTAATAATTCTCACTCAACAAAAACGGGTGTCCTGGGAACATTTCACCGGCTGGCAGCACCAAAGTTTAAATTTAGAAAACAATTAGAAGCTTGGATGTAAAAGCCCTAAGTAAACTTTGTTTAAGATATAGTAATTGCACCCTCGCCTCTTCAGCCTAATTCATCACTGGTCACCTTGTCAAAGTAATTGTGGTGACAGTTCAGTGTGATCATTAACTAATAATGATGTGCCAATCACACATACGGCCAAACAGCATGGTTTTACATAATCAGATTAAATAAACTGAATCCTCAACCCAAAACCAACCTAAGTGTTATGGAGAAGGATGGAGTGGTATAGTTAGTCCCTGGTATATGCAGTAGTACTCACTGATGCTTCCCTCTCGGAGATGAGAGTGCAAGACTGTCTAAAGCCAAATGATTCACAAGCTACAGCACTTGAAGGCTGTGAAAAGCTGTAAATGCTAAGATTTATTAGGTCAAAGTGTGCACCAAAAGAAAGATTGGGAAATTCCTTAGAATTAAAAAGATCAATCAATATAGCATTTGTGCAATGAAATCATTTTCAAACTATTCACACTCCCTTGTGCGTGAAAAATGCACAGTGAAATTTTAAATTAATGTTAGGCAGTCTAAAGCTGTTTGCACATAAAGTGTTTCCTTCAGGTAGGAGTCATTTGCATGTGAAAATTGAACTGTCTTCTACTTGTAAATGTATTCAATCTTTCTGTTTTAATTTTATGCCTACATTTCTTGGTATTTTACTGAGATAGTGGAGTTGTGGGTGTGAAGGTCCTCTGAGATAATACTTAAACAGAAGGCGTAGCTCCAGAATTCACAGCAGCACCCACAGAAGTACAACTCATGACATCTAAATACTGCATGTCGGGGTAATTAAAGCTCGCAAAAGAATACACATAGCCAACGCTGGTGAAACTCAGCTGGCTTGACAGCATTTCAGAAAGAAAAACAGAGTTTTAGTTTTGAGACCAATATGACTGCTTTGTAGAAAAGTTATTTAAAGATCACAGTCTCTGTGTTTCCGTAGTGCTAATCGCAGCCATTTTTTGTTTGTGACGTAGAGGAAGTCTAACTAGTAGCTGAAATTAGGTGAGCAGTATCTGGGATAAGCTGAATGTCAAACCTGTTTGTTGTCAAAATGTGAGGGCTGGACTGTTTCATCGCCTGGTACTCACTTACATGTGGTGGGTGGGCTACGTATAAGATTATATCACAAACAATCAGTGCACTCCTTTTACATTTGGGATTTTCAATTGCCATCTATAAGCTTATTTAGTTATGAATGTAACTCATCCTGGCAGAATTCACACACTGATACAAGGTTGGCGGTGAATACAAAGAAACAAAGAAACAAACAAAGAAGCCTACAGCACAGGAACAGGCCCTTCGGCCCTCCAAGCCTGCGCAGATCAAGATCCTCTGTCTAACCTGTCATCTATTTTCTAACGGTCTGTGTCCATTTGCTCCCTGCCCATCCATGTACCTGTTCAAATATGTCTTAAAAGACGCTAACGTGTCTGCGTCTACCACCTCCGCTGGCAACGCGTTCCAGGTGCCCACCACCCTCTGTGTAAAGAACTTTCCACGCATATCTCCCTTAAACTTTCCTCCTCTCACTTTGAACTCATGACCCCTAGTAATTGAATCCCCCACTCTGGGAAAAAGCTTTTTGCTATCCACCCTGTCTATACCCCTCATGATTTTGTAGACCTCAATCAGGTCCCCCCTCAATCTCCATCTTTATAATGAAAATAATCCTAATCTACTCAACCTCTCTTCATAGCTAGCACCCTCCATACCACGCAACATCCTGGTGAACCTCCTCTGCATCCTCTCCAAAGCATCCACATCCTTTTGGTAATGAGGCGACCAGAACTGTACACAGTACTCCAAATGTGGCCGAACTAAAGTCCTATACAACTGCAACATGATCTGCCAACTCTTGTGATCAATTCCCCGCCCAATGAAGGAAAGCATGCCATATGCCTTCTTGACCACCCTATTGACCTGCGTTGTCACCTTCAAGGAACAATAGACCTGAACACCCAGATCTCTCTGTTCATCAATTTTCCCGAGGACTTTTCCATTTACTGTATAGTTCACCCTTGAATTAGATCTTCCAAAATGCATCACCTCACATTTGCCCGGATTGAACTCCATCTGCCATTTATCTGCCCAACTCTCCAGTCTATCTATATTCTGCTGTAATTTCTGACAGTCCCCTTCACTATCAGCTACTCCACCAATCTTAGTGTCATCAGCAAACTTGCTGATCAGACCACCTACACCTTCCTTCAGATCATTTACATATATCACAAACAACAGTGGTCCTAGCACAGATCCCTGTGGAACACCACTGGCTACAGGTCTCCAATTTGAGAAACTCCCTTCTACTACTACCCTCTGTCTCCTGTTGCCCAGCCAGTTTTTTATCCATCTAGCCAGTACACCCTGGACATCATGCCCTTGTCTGCTTTCCGGAGAGACCACTCTCTCCGTGACTCCCTTGTTCGCTCCACGCTGCCCTCAAACCCCACCACACCCAGCACCTTCCCCTGCAACCACAGGAAATGCTACACTTGCCCCCACACCTCCTCCTTCACCCCTATCCCAAGCCCCAAGATGAATTTCCATATTAAGCAGAGGTTCACCTGCACATCTGCCAATGTGGTATACTGCATCCATTGTACCCGATGTGGCTTCCTCTACATTGGGGAAACCAAGTGGAGGCTTGGAGACCGCTTTGCAGAACACCTCCGCTCGGTTCACAATAAACAACTGCACCTCCCAGTCGCAAACCATTTCCACTCCCCCTCCCATTCTTTAGATGATATGTCCATCATGGGCCTCCTGCAGTGCCACAATGATCCCACCCGAAGGTTGCAGGAACAGCAACTCCTATTCCACTTGGGAACCCTGCAGCCCAATGGTATCAATGTGGGCTTCACCAGCTTCAAAATCTCCCCTTCTCTCACCGCATCCCAAAACCAGCCCAGTTCGTCCCCTCCCCCAACTGCACCACACAACCAGCCCAGCTCTTCCCCTCCACCTACTGCATTCCAAAACCAGTCCAACCTGTCTCTGCTTCTCTAACCTGTTCTTCCTCTCACCCATCCCTTCCTCCCACCCCAAGTCGCACCTCCATCTCCTACCTACTAATCTCATCCCACCTCCTTGACCTGTCCGTCTTCCCTGGACTGACCTATCCCCTCCCTACCTCCCCACCTATACTCTCCTCTCCACCTATCTTCTTTTCTTGCCATCTTTGGTCCGCCTTCCCCTCTCTCCCTATTTATTCCAGAACCCTCACCCCATCCCCCTCTCTGATGAAGGGTCTAGGCCCGAAACTTCAGCTTTTGTGCTCCTGAGATGCTGCTGGGCCTGCTGTGTTCATCCAGCCTCACATTTTATTATCCTGGACCTCATGTGGCTTCACTTTCTCCGTCAGCCTGCCATGGGGAACCTTATCAAACGCCTTACTGAAGTCCATGTATATGACATCTACAGCCTTTCCCTCATCAATCAACTTTGTCACGTCCTCAAAGAATTCTATTGAGTTGGTAAGACACGACCTTCCTTGTACAAAACCATGTTGCCTATCACTGATAAGCCCATTTTCTTCCAAATGGGAATAGATCCTATCCCTCAGTATCTTCTCCAGTAGCTTCCCTACCACTGAATACTTCTGGGATAAATGGAGGTTCTCATCACTGAATCAGAAGGCTCCCTGCTCCCCCTGTCCCACGGTTCTCATGTAATTGGGGGTCTATGCCTAAGGGCTGAGGGCCAGGAAGGGCATTTTGGTTCTGAGAAATGGAAAGAAGATTGCCAAGACCTACTTAGGCATTGCCTGGAGGTAGATGATAGAGGTGGTCACAGAAACAAATAAAGAAAGAAGGTGGAGGAGGCCGTTTGGCCCATCGAGCCTGCTTTGCTATTCTTCACAATCATGGCTGATCAATCAACTCAGTAGCCTAATCCAGGTACTCCCCATAACCTTTGATCCCATACCCCCCTGTGCTATATCTAGCCACCTCTTGAATATATTCAATGTCTTGGCATCAACTACTTCCTGTGGTAATGAATTCCACAGGCTCCTTGTTATTTTGGCGGAGAAATGTCACCTCATCTCTGTCCTAAATAGTCTCCCCGAATCATCAGACTGTGACCCCTGGTTCTGGACACACTCACCATTGGGTACATCCTCCCTGTATCTACTCTGTCTAGTCCAGTTAGAATTTTATACTCTGGGTGCATCACTAGATCAATTCTAGGTACTTTACTCTAGGATCTCGATGAAACATAAAAAATTTTGTAATGATTTGAAAAGAACTGTACAGTGAGTGCAGTTCTCTATATCTTTACTCCTCCCAATAACATCTAGAAACTATCCTTCTCCTCACCTGCATTACATTCTTCACAGTTAACCAAAAGGACATATTATATCACATCTCATTCACAAATCAAATAGACACATATATCTCTTATTTATAACCTTCACAATAATTACTAACTGTTTACTCAAGGCTCCAGTTGTGCAGCTTGTATATTATCTTTCTCTGCACTTCACATTCCAGATGCTTACTTTCCATTCAACATTTCCCCATTCTGCTTGCAACTTACTCCTTCCTTCTATCTGTAAGAAGGCTACAAGCAGAAGTCCCACATCTATGCACTCCCATTTTCAGTAATCATTCACTAATTCTCACCATCTTGCTGCAGGCCAGGTTAGTCCAAAATAGAATGTAAGGCCCAGAAAGAATCATGCATCATACCAATAGCATGATCCTCACCTAAAGGGAGCAGGATGCTCTGCAAATAGTGGCATTTTATGACAATATTATGGTTTTACGAGGTGTATTTTGTCCTGGCTTTTTCTATGAAGAAATGTTGAGACAGCGGTGATGGTCAGCTTAATCAGAGACAATAAAGCAAACAGCTTGTGAGACCTTGGGTTTTTTAAAAGTTGGAACAATAAAAGCAGCCTGATTGGGTGTGGTCAAGCTCTCACCGAATCAGAATTTTCTATTGGTTTGGAAGCTATGGTACATTTTTCCCTGTTACTTTCTCTCTTGGATTTTTCTCTTGATGTGTTGTCCTTGACTGGAGAGTTGCCTGTGAAACAACCTATTTCACTGAATTTGCCTTTGCCAACCATGTGTTTATGGCATGCTATTATATTGGAACAGTTACTATTTATTTGTTATATAATTCATTATTTTGTTAAGTTTTCCAATAGAATTATATTATTCCAATTTCTTCTTTCATTTAGGCCAATCAAATTGCATCCAGAGCACAATTCCAGGCATTTGTCTTTAAAATAAGGAAAAGCTAGGGTCGCAGATATCTTCTAAATAAATTTTGAGGGGATTTGGCCTGGTCCATAACAATTTCTTGTGCAATGTACCTTTGAGGTAGCAAGTTATGTATTCAGCTTGCTCGACAATTTCAGGCTGCATTGTGAAGCCTGCCAACTATGACTGTCCAGTCCATCATGCCAAATCTTCCATTTTCTTCTGGTTCATTCTCGGCACTACTCTTCAGAAGAAGAACACAACCCTTAATACCTAAACTGCAGTAATCAGCAATAATCTCTCTAGAGCAGTACAGCCCCCTAAAGTACTGATCATCAGGTAGATCCAGGAAACTGCAGGCCAGGTGACCATGTGGGCTTTGTAAGCCATAGGAGACGCCATTTGTATAGTCAAGCAAATGTGATGATGAAAATGAGGTAGCATCATGCTCAGAGCAAAGGGTTACACAAATACAAGACAGAATGGAAAACGAGCAAACTTAGAGAACTTATAAATAACAACTAAGGGACACAAAGGAATTAGTGAACTGCAAAAATAAATACGAAAATCTTGAAAGGGCTAAGAAAGCCAGAAGTTAAAGTTTACTTTATATACACATAGTAAGAGAAAGAGAGTGGTAAAGAGAAATGAGGAGTGATAAGACAGGTGCCAGTTAGGTTATAATGGAGAACAAGAAATTAGAAGACTTGTTAAGTAATAGCTTACATCTGTTTTCATATTGAAGAGGACAGAATACATACAGTTCACAGGAATGTTAAAATTAGCCTGTTGAGAAGCTTAACAGATTTAATTCAAGGTGAAATAAATAATAATTAAGAAAATATTGAGACTTAACACAAATCTATTGGTTTCCAACCATCAAAAGGAAACAGTTGAGGGAATCACCAGTGCATTGGTCATAGTTTGCCCAAAACTCTCCAGATTTGTATTCAAAAATTGTAAATGTCATTCCAACATTTTAAAAAGCAGAGAGAAAGAACTGGATATCTACAGATGTAGCAGTCTAGCATCAATAGGAAGATGTTATTGGAACATATCAATAGGATGGAATGACTGAGAATTTGAAGTGGTGTGAGCTGGTTAAAGAGAATCAGCATAGAGTTGGGAAAGGCAGATCATGTCAGATTAATTTAGGTGAGCATTTTGAGGAGATCACTAGCATGGTACATAGGGGATTATCCATGGATGTTATCTATCTTAATTTGTAAATTGCATTTAATATGGCTCCATGCAAGAGATTATTTACAAAAATATATGTGCAGAATTAAAAGCAACCTTGTGCTGAAGGTTGGTAATTGACATGTAGGAAATAAAGTGTTTTGGTGAAGGAATGTGATAGGTGGTGCTCCATATGGATTTCTACGGTGACCTGTGGTTTTCACCATTGTGTATTAATAATTTGGACAACAGAATGTTGTTTCTCCAAGTTCCCATTGTCACACAGTTAGGAGATGCAATAAATTGTGCTGATGGCATCAGAAAGTTAAAAAGGGATGTAGGTGATACAGCGCAGTGGCCAAATCTATGAAAGAATAAGGCTGAATGTGAAGATGCACTCTGAATTAGAATTAAAATATTTTCTTTATTGTGAAAGACTCAGCAATGAGGCAAGGTAATGTGATCAGGCTACCATTAGCATAAATCATCAAATGCTAGGCGTGGCTACATTAAGTAATCAAGCACACTTATAAATTGTTGGCCTTTTAAAAAAAGAAAGATCAGAATTCAAGTGAGGAATTGATGTTTGATTGTACAAAATCTTAATCAGGGCTCATCTGAAATCTAGTCTTGGAAAATAACCTACAAGAAAAATACATTAGTCTTAAATGGTATCCAAAAAAGTTGAACAAAATGATACCAGGAACTTAAATGATCAAACTGTGAGAACCTAAACAGATGAGACAAATTAAAGCCAAGTAAAATTTACAAGTAAAAAATTCTTCCACACTGTATTTACCCTGTCCTTCAATTCTATTGGTCATAACTAAAGTGCCTATTATTGAACTGAGATGGCACCAGTTCTGCCTGGGAAACAGTTGTAATTAGTCTTTTATCCTCATAAACTAATATGCTCTTACCATGACTGTATGCTTTGATGCCTTATCGAGTTTCAATCAGCCTGCAGCTGTAACTCTACTGTTGCCTGTTGACACCTTAAAGAAAATCAGATTCTGGATATCATGTTGAGATTGTAGAGGGCTTTGGTGAGGCCTGTTGTGGAGTTCTGTGTCCAGTTCTGATAGCCTTGTTATTGGAAGGATATTACTAAGCTGGACGGAGTTCAAAAGAGATTTACCAGAAGGTTGCCAGGAATGGACTGTTGGAGTTCTAAGGAGAAGTTGGATAGGCTGGGACTTCTTTCACTGGAGCACAGCTGGTTGAGGGATGACCTTATAGAGGTTTATAAAATCACCAGGGGTATAGATAAGGTGAATGGCAGGTGTGTTTTCCCTAGGGTGGGGGATTTCAAAACTACGGGCCATGTTTTAACGTGAGAGAAGAAAGGTTTAGAAGAGACAAGATGGGCAATTCTTTTTTTGACATGACTGTGGTTCGTGTGTGGAATGAACTTCCAGAGAAAGTGGTGGATATGTGTACAGTTATTTTTTAAAGTTATTTAGATAAGTACATGAATAAGATATATTTGGAGGGATATGGGTAAAGCACAGGCAAGTGGGACTAGTTTAGCTTGGACTATAGTCAGCATGGACTGGTTGATCTATTTCCACACTGTATGACTCGATGACTCTGTGGCTCTATGGTGCATTTACCCTCCACCCTCAGCTGAATTTGTTCTGATCCTGTACAAATCTGTTTGAATTCCACTGACTCACTCACTCTAAAAGGAGATGTTTGTTATGAGAATCTGCATCAGCCCCAGTTATTTATCTGCTTTTCACAGCATTTGTGGAATGCTTTTTAAGGATAATTGCACAACACCACTTTCAACAACAGAGAGTTACACATGAAGGAACTGTGAATCAGAGAATCAAGTTTAGCATTTCAGCCCTACCTTTGTCCCACACTGATCATGAAATTACCACAATAATTTCAAAAATACTTCCGTTCCCCTTCTATTATGGGGATAAGGCAGGAAAGCAGATTGAGATGATCAGATCGTGAATGCGGGAGTAGACTCAACAGTTCAAATGGTTGACTTCTGCTCCAACGTCTTATGGTTTTATTATCTCCTCCTCATTCTGAGTAGCAACCATAACATTTTATTTGGCTCTGCTCCATCCTAGTGTCTCACTGATATTGTAAACTGAGTGAACAGATCAATTCTCAACCTCTGCCTCCAGAGCATTCATTCACTCATGAGAATTTCTCTTGACAACAATGAGCATATTAATGGAGAATTGAATTGGTATACTGACAGAAACTTGGGTGAAGAAACCATTCCCTTTCGTGATAACATCCCTCACCTCTTGCCTCATCCAAATCACTGTACTGTATGGTGTGTCTGTCATTGCAAAGGGACTCTGTGGTCTGTCTTCCTAACCATTTGGCACCTTCTCCTTGAACATCTTGTATTGATCAAGCCACTTTAATTTAAAATCTTTGCTCTCTCACCCTTCTGGAAATGGATTCAACATAGAATTCAAAAGTGAATTGAATAAACGTAAGGTGGAGAAAGATTTCCAGTAATATGGAGAAAGAATGGTGTAGTGGGACTCAGTGAATTGATCTCTGACAATGTTGGCACAGATTTAATGAGACAAATAACTTTCTCCTACCCTGTGGCATGTGTTGCTCCCTCACCGAATATTTGCTGTTCCTACTTTCTCGCCATCTTTATATCACTAAAATGTTTGCTCACTATTTAAATATTCCGACCTAATGGGGTTATGCATCATGAAGGTTAACCTTGATTAGAGACAAATAAAAAACTGCGGCTGCTGGAATGCAAAGTAAATGAACAAGAGGCTGGAATAACACAGCAGATCAGGCAGCCTCTGGAGGAAAGGAGCAGTCAATGTTTCGGGTATTACCCTTCTATAGAACTGGATGTGGGGGTAGGGAGAGCTGCAGGTAAGTGAGGGAGGAAGGGGTGGAGTCAGAATAGTGCCGATAGGTGCACACTGGTAGTAGGCACAACCTGGTTGGTCGATGGGGGTATGAATCTGGTTGATAGCTGGAAGGGAGGTTCAGAAGATGGAATGGAAGGGGGGAGGTGAGACTGGAAGGGGATGGTTGGGAAGGTTAATTGAAATTGGAGAACTCAGTGTGGAGTTCTCTGGGCTGTAGGGTTCCCAGGTGGAACTAAGGTGTTGCTCGTCAAATTTGCAGTCCAAGTCGCTACAACCCTGGACGAGGCAAAACGGTCACCTCACTTTCCACCCCACCAACCTCCGTATCCGATGTAGCATCCTCAAACACTTTTGCCAACTACAATTAGACCCCAGCACCCAGAACACCTTCAACTCCCCACCCCACTCTGCCTTGCACAAGGACCATTCCCTTCGCAACTCTTTAGTTCGCGTCACACTTCCCACCAACTACTCCAAACCCCCTCCCCACCCACCCCGCTACCTTCCCCTGTAACCATAAAAGATACAACACCTGCCCACATACCACTTCTCCCCCACCTCCATTCAGGGCGCCTAAACAGTGCTCCCAGGTGAGACAGAGCTTCACCCGCATGTCCTTCAACCTACTCTATTGCATTCAGTGTTCCCCATGTGATCTTCTCTACACCAGTGACACCAAATGTAGACTAGGTGACTGTTTCACCGAGTATCTCTGCCTGGCTCTTAACGGCCAACCTAACCTCCCAGACACCAGCCATTTCAAATCTCCTTCCCACTTCCCCTCTGACTTGTCCATCCTCGGCCTCCTCCAGTGTCGCAGTGACTCGGAACACAAATTTGAAGATCAACATCTTATCTTCTGCCTGGGCACCCTACAGTCCACAGGACTCAACATTGAGTTCTCCAATTTCAAATAACCTTTCCACCTAATGTTGAGCTCCTTTTTCATCCCCACTCCTCCTTTCCATTCCACCTCCTGACACTCCCTTCCAGCCACCAATCGGATTCATAAATCTCATCGACCAACTGGGTCATATCTACCACCAATCATCACCATTCCACCTCCACCTCTTCCCCTCCCCTTTTATCTGCAGCGCCCCCTACCTCACATCCAGGAGAAGTGTAATACCCAAAAAGCTGACTGCTCCTCCATATGCTGTCTGGCTTGCTGTGTTCTTCCAGCCTTCTGTTTGTCTACCTTGAAAGTTAACCTGCCTTATTGCAGATGCTAACTGACTTAGATGAGCAATATTCTTTAGAATTTAATCCAACTATTTAATTTTATTTTACAACCACTTCTACTAAATTCCATTTAGATGTTTACGTGTTTCAATATGTTCTCCTTCATTTCTTCATTGTATTGTTTAAATTCATATATAGTAGGGCAGGTCAATAACTATTCTATTCTTAGATAGCAGAGGGAGACAGCTCTCTGATAACTATCAGGCTGAAAAATAAGTCCAATATTATGATCGGCAATCGTATTGAAGCTTTATTTGTGGATATTTTGTGCCATTGCCCTGATATTCTGTTAACATTCAGCAAACTGTGTGAAAGTGGCGTAAAAAAACAGCCTTACGATGCATAGCTCCAAACTGTATTCCTTACAAAAGTGGTTGCAAAAACATATTTGCACAAAAAGCTAATCGTGACAGCAGCCAGAATTAAGTAATGCAATTGCATTTTTACCGTTGACAGCAAAGAAATACATATCCCCTAAAAACACAAAGAAGCTTAAATCTTTGCATTCCCAGAATGCAAAGCATAAATGAACTATTAACCTTGGCGTGCCCACTTTAAGGTTGACACATCATGATTAGAGTTCCAACAAAAAAAATCAATAATGCTGATTTAAGGATTTGTGGGAGCTTTTAACATAACCTATGAGAAACAAACAAATGACCTCCAGAGAAGTTAATAAGTAACATATTTATCAAATTTTATAGCCATGGGGTTGTACCCAAATCAATAGTTGTTCTACAAATACCTGAGTGCTCTGGGTATAAAACTATGGCGGGGTCAGTGAGGCACTTATTTTAAAAAAATAAGAAAATAAAACTGAGCTGATAAGAATGTTTTAATTTTAAGTTTGTGCTAACTTCATTTTGACTTTATTCATGTCCAGTATATTCTGTTTTAGTCTGCATACCTTTAATTTAAAAGGCAAGTATCATGCTCCATATTCTAATTTTAAAAACTGGTAAGCATTTAATAAAAAAAGTTTCTCATTGAATGAAAGAAAATATTAAAAATACTGTTCAAGCAAAAGGCACTGTTGGCAGTCAGATCTATGGAACCTGCTTTCAACTGCTGAAAATTTGTTGGTGCACTCGATCGATCCCCACTGCCATGTTCGTGTATTATTGTGAAAAAAGTACAAATTTAGCAGGACTGGATCCACTGTCAAGTAGAGGGAGGGTGTCAAATGCATTCTGTTTTCCCGAGGGAAAACATTTTTTAGTGCGTGTAATTAGATTAACGAATGTGAAATCACATTCATTCACATTTCTAATGAAGCAACAATTCTAAGTATAAAGATGTATCACCACATACCGCAGCACAATTTCTGAACCCACACCTTGCCAACATAAGATTAGTCAATTAGTTAATTAAACACCAAGTTTTATTAAATTATGCAGTATTTCCTATGGTAACTTTCAACTGCTTAAGGAAAAGGTCACATGATAGGTGGGTGTAGATTCCATTAGTTTATGAAAATGGCCCCCTATCTGGGGGATCCCTTATATGCTCATGATCATAAAGTCAAATGGACCTGAAGAAAAACATTTTGAAACTACAATGCAAAGTATGAGAAGTTTTTTGTTCTATTTTGTACTCTCAATTCCATAAGACAGTCCCTGTTTTGTCCCTGTGATGTCCCTCTCTAGCGCCCCCATTTAGACTGTTCAACATGAACTGATGCTTGAAATCTATATTAAGTACGTTGTAAATTATCAATTACCACTCGTGCTAGGCTTTGCATGGCTGCATGCATTTGATGAATATTCTGAATCCTCCCTGGGGCAGCACGGTGGCACTGTGGTTAGCACTGCAGCCTCACAGCACCAGTGACCCAGGTTTGATTCCAGCCTCGGGCGACTGTTTGTGTGGAGTTTGCACATTCTCCCTGTGTCTGCTTGGGTTTCCTCCGGGTGCTCCGGTTTCCTCTCACAGTCCAAAGATGTGCAGGCTAGGTGGATTGACCATGCTAAATTGCCCATAGCATTCATGAAGGTGTAGATTAGGTGGGTTATAGGGGGGAATGGGTCTAGGTGGCATGCTCTGAGGTTCGGTGCAGACTTTTTGGGCCAAAGGGCCTGTTTCCACATTATAGGGATTCTATATCTATCTCTATTCCTAAAATTCATTTAAAGAAAATCACAGGAAAAATCAAAGTCTGAGAGGGCAGAAATATGAAGTGGTGCAGGAACAAATGTGATCCGGATGAATCATCTATTACCCCTAAAACAAGCTGATCAGTATCATGAAATGTGGTGCAACATGATTTAGCGATATTTGCTCAAATGAAAATATACCTCCATATTCTGTGTTTCCTTGCAAGATCACTTGCTGTTTGGTGTTAACCATTTAGTGCATATCAGCATTATTAAATCCGTGATTCAATAGTTATTCTTTGAGTCGTACACATTCTCTGGAAAGTTCCACTTCATTACAAAAATTGCAATGGCATCGTAAAGCTGAATATTGCTTCTGCTTGTGACTTTTCAACTCCACATTTGGAACAGTAACTTTGAACATTAAAGAATTTAAAGACAGCTATTAGAAACTTTAAATGATTGACAATTCTATAGCTTGATCATAAGTTTTTTTTAAACGTAGTGTAAACTATCAATGAGTAACATTTTCACACATCCAACTTTCACTAGTGGGTACATTGCTTCTGTACAGTGAACAGAGGGTGAATAGTCATGGAAATACCTTGGTGATCTTAAAGTGCCATGGGGACTGTTGATATGGGAGACCGAGGGCCCATTGATGTTGGGAGGGGACATGAAGTCACATGGATGGAGCATGTGGAGTGTATGAATGGGGAAGGATGAAGCGTTCTAAGCAGCAAGAATTGGAGAATCTCTCTGATTTATTGTTGCTGGGACGATATCCCCCGCACCGAGGTGGGTTCTTTTACAAACTGCCTTGGTGCCTGAAGGCTTCTATGCCAGTATCCAAACATTTTCCAGGGTTTCGCCAACTGTCACCGTCACCCACTTCCAGGCAATGAAGATCCTGTCCTTTCTGCTGAGACAGGCAGGCCAAGACAATAATTCCCCGACACTCAGCTACCTGATGAATAAATTATGAATGGTTTTACTGTCGTGTATATTTTACAGTGAAAAATACAGTAAACTACAGTGAAAAGCTTCCGCTGTCACATCAATCAGGCACCATTTTAAGAGTTTAAGAATATAAAGAAATAGCTTAAAGAGAGTCCATAGCCCGTCTGCCATCGCCTCACTACCCAACCACCGTCAAAGCGACCATTCCTCAAGGATGTAAATCTACCCCTGCATTTCTTAGAAAATCTCATGAACCTCTGACAAAGAACAGTTTAGACATCCCCATAACACAGTAAAACAAAAGGCTTGCTTTGCCTTTCAATTCAAAATATTGACAGGGATCAGCCTTGTGCCTATTGCCTTCAATGTTTCCAGTATTTGCATGTTTTTCATGGTGGTCAGAACTGAACACAACATTGTAGATGTGGTCTGGCTAATGTTTCTTTTCCTTTGATTTATAGTCAATTGTCTTACCAATGAAGTCCAACTGTATCTTGCATTTCTTGGTGGTTTTTTTTCCTGTATTGATTGAACATGTAGAATGTTAAGTTTATTAAGACATCCAGGTAATTTTCATCTTCCTCCTTTGCTGTTACTCATTCAGTCTTGTAAATTTCTACCTACTGTGACAATACTATGGCTTTAAGAGTTGCATTTTGTCCTTTTTTGTGAAGAAAGATTCAGACAGAGGCAACAAGCTGGCTGCTCTAAGCCAATAAAGTAAACAGCTTATGACGCCTTGAATTTTTTAAAAAGTTGGAACAATAGTAGCAACCTGGCTGGGTGAGCTCAACCTCCCACAGAACCAGGGATTTTTAGTTTTAGCATTCTGCAGTTTCTGGCATCTTGGAACTGGATATGGAAGCTTTTATTCTTCTCTATGTTACAGCTAAAAGCTGGGGTTCCCTTCCTGCTTCTAGAATTATGTGTGAGACAGTCCATTTTACTGAATTTGCCTTAGCCAAAGGTATGTTTATAGGATATTACTGCATTGGAAGAGTTCATTAGTACTGGTTAGTGTGTATATATATATTATTTCAATAGAGTTACAGTTAAGCTGATTCTTTTCTTTTTAGTCCATCTGTAATCTTAACTGTAGTATAAAAACAAACTGTGTACTGCTTAGAGCTCAGCAGTTTGACAAATTGAATTATTTCTGAAACACGATGCCCTACACTTACCTTTGAAGTAAGAAAAGATTGGTGACCAGTCTATTTTACTATATTTTGAGAGGGTTTGGTCTGGTCCATAACACTACTGTGTCACGTATTTCACCATCTGATGTAATTCAACCCACACAGATATTTTGTCCACTCATTCTATAATTTGAGCAGCCTTTTCCAATTATATTGTCTTTCTTTGTTCAGTATCATCTGCAAATTTCTCGATGGAGGTCATCAATCGAAGTTACAAGTACAATCATTAGAGTGTCAAATCCTATACCATACACATTTTGTCCCTTCCAATCCAATATAAATTCTCTGATAAGCCCCTATCTGTTATTTTTTAAATATTAGCCAACGCTTTATCCATTCTCCAGTTTTCATGCTGCCCTACCTTTTCTCCAAAGACCTAAAAATTTCAATTCCCTTTTGAAAGGCCTGAGAAACTTCAGGCAGTGCGTTACAAATCTTAAATGTTTTTCCTCTTGTGATCATTAGCTCTTTTACCAGTCATCTTAAATTCAAACATGTGAATGAGGAACAAAAATATGTCACTCTGCCCTTCTGGTCTGCTGTATCATTCTGTTAGATCATGGCTACTCTAATCTAAAGCTCAACTCTACATTCCTGCGCATGCTGATAATCTCTTAACCCCCTACTTATTGAGAATCCATGTACCTCTATTTTAACAGAATTTAAAGATTTTTGCATCCGTTGCTTTCTGATGAAGGGAATTCCAAAGACTCTTAACACTCAGAGGAAATAAAAAAGTTTTCTCATCTCTGTCGTAAATGGACAACCCCTTATTTTTAAACTATGACCCCTAGTTCTAGACTGTTCCATTAGAGGAAACATCTTTTTGACAACCAATCAGTTATGTCCCCTCAGGATCTTATAGGTTTCAAACAAGTCACCTCTGATGCTCCTGAACTCCAGAGGAAACAAGCCTGGATTGGCCAATTTTTCCTTAGAGTCAATGAATGCTCTGTCATTCTCAACCCTTCCACCATTGGTAACAGTTTCTATATATTCTGTATGGATCCTTCCTGATTTTGAACACTGCCATTGAATTTCTTCTTAATCTCTTTTTCCTGGAGAATTGAACTGTGCAATTTAGTGAAGTGATTCAGACTTTCTTGTTTCCAATAGTTCCAGTAGCTGGGTATTGGATTCCCTGAAGGGACATTCACTCTTGACTGAGTAGATAACATGTCTGGAAATGGTTGAACTGATAGCCATGGTAAAATGTAATAAACCCATTCAGCAGAAGCACGTTTGTTTGTTTTCAACGGTTGGCACGTTATAGGAGGTGTGAAGATGATGGCCATCCAAAAGACCTGAACTGAAGGCTGCAAGAGTTTACAGAAGGAGCTCAGAATGGACAACAAATCTTAGTTTCTCCTGTAATAGTCGATTTGCTTTTCAATTTGAAATTTAGAAAGCAAAAACAACAGGACAACTATGATGATCAGAATGTGAATGAAAGGAACAAAATGCACAAACACAAGAGCGCACCAGCAAATGGGGTCAGCATATGGAAAAATAGATGAAATGAATAAATCAAAAACTATTTTTAAATGAATTCATGCAGCACTTATAGCAAGTAGATTAATTGACTTTTTAATTTTTTTTTCATGGACTGCAGACATCACTGACAGAATCTGTATTTATGGTCTATCCCTAATCGGCTTGAACTGAACGGTTTGCTGGGCCATTTCCAATGTCAGGTAATAATGAACCAGACAGCGCTCATCTTGGATGTAAGAATAGCAGATTTCCTTCAATTTGATAAGTATAAATTTTATCAAATCACCCCTCAATCTTGTCTTTACTAGAGAATCTATGAATCAAGTCGCAAGTCTGTTCAATCTTTGCTAGGCATATACTTTCACTTCTTGTACCAGCTTTAATTATTTGTGCTGAATAATGTGTTGAACATTCAGACAGAAATAAAAGCAAAAAATAGACCATATACTCTCTGAACCTTTTCTGCCATTCAGTAAGATCAGACCAGGAATGATCTGGCCTCAATTCTATTCTTGACTGTTTCCTATAACCCTCAATTCTCTTACAATTCAACAGTCTATCTCTCTCAGCTTTGTGTATGTTCAATGACTCAGTCTCTACAGTTTCCTGGGAATTCCAAAGATTCACAACCATCCAACAGAGGGGGAAAAAAAATCATCTCTGTCTTAAACTTTTTCTGAAATGGCGTCGCCTAGTTCTGATTGGGCTGTGAAGGAGAAAATTTTCTCATCATTTACTCTGTCGAGTCCACTAAGAATCTAAAATAAAATCACCTCATACACTTCTAAACTCCAGTAATTATTGTCCCAACTTGTTCAACCTTTCCACGTAATACAGTCCCTTTAAACCAGTAATAGATCAGTGAACTTTACCTAAACTGCCCCCAGTGCGGGATTATTTCTTCAGAAATCGGCAGACCAAAACTATATGTTGTACTCTAGATCTGGTTCCAACAATGCCCTGTTTGATTGCAGCAATAGTTTCTTACTTTAAACATTCAATCTGCTTTACAAAAAAAGGCAAATATTACAATTATTTTACTACTTATTTACTAGGCCCAACGTTAACATTTTTTGATTCAATTATGAAAATACTTCCCTGAGTACGGCAATACCCTATAGCCTTTCCCTAATTAATTTTTTTTTCTCTATTTTTCTATTTGCTTCACAGATTATACTTCGTTTTGAAAACCTTTACCCAATATCCCATCAATATAGCATCAAATATGTTTGTGCTTTTATCAATGAAAAGTACACCATGGAACTTGCAAGTTAGATGTTATATGTAACTTAAGTGGGGAGGTTTTTAAAAATTATTTTAGTCAGATTCTAACTTGTCCCCAATAATGTCACTAGGCAATGACCTTGATTATTCCCTACTGATAATAATAACGGCAAGCAATGATGGAAACTGTTTTCTTCATAAAGGGCCTCTTCAGTGTCCCTGTTTTGACATTTAATGCTAAAAGTTAAACAATTCATTGTGCAAATTTTAGCTACCGGTTATTCAATAGAAATTCAGGCAAGATAAGGGTTCTGGAAAAGAATGTATGCATCCTGTGGCCTTGTCACCACCAGTTCCTCCAGACTAGCAGGTCATCTTTTACGGATATACTGCATGAAACACGCACACATACAGGACCCACAGCCCCATCAGGAATCTTATATTGACTGTCGGACATGAGGAGGAACAAATTGAAGGTTTTAATATTGGACACAGCTCCCATATTTATTTGTCCACTACAAATGCAACATGCATTCCCCCTCTCTATCTGTCTTTGAGAGTTGGCAGCTCAGTCCATATTCCTTCATATGCTGATTCTTGCTATAGCTTGGGAAATTCTGCTACCAGGAAAAGAGAGCAATTTTTATCTTTCCCAAGTTGAATCTTAATTCCAGGGATCTCTGTGACTTCTCCAGGATATAATCAAACATTCTCCTGCTCAGAATGTCTGTTAGAAAACGTATCTATTCTCGATTGATGTCTTTCTGATTCCACCATTGTATCTTATTATCAAAAACAATTAATGCTAATTTAACCAGGACAGCTAATAAAGCAAAATATATTGTTGTCACTAAAGTTGTTTTCACTGTCAAAGGGGGTGCTTTCCCTACCCTGAGCCGAGGGAATAGCAGTAAGTACAATGATTTAATTCACGTGAGAAACCGTCCACCAGTTTATTGCAACTGAGAAAAACTGTGGCTTTTGAGACCTGTGTCCAGCCACCACATCAAGAAAAAACTGCTGCGTATGTATTTGCATCTCACTAATTACCCTACTTATCTGATTAACTTCCCCTTCCCAATTAATTTCTGCCCAATTGAGATGCTCGATGCTTCAGAAATTTGACTGCATAAACCAAGGGTGTAAACTGACAACTTTACTCTTCTGTCTCCAGTCTGGGTGAGTGCGCAGCTGTCTCTGTTGGAATTTTTCTCAACGGTCATTGCCTTCACTTTTGCTGTAATCTCTTCAACTGCTGTAGGTTCCTCCTTGGGCTCTAGGGCAGGAAGTGTCCTTGGCCCATTGCTGTACCCAACTGGAGAATGGCAAAGTACTTAAGTTTCACAGGTGGCAAGTCAGTAGACAGGGTCAGGCAGCAAGGCAGGCAGTTTATTGGCAGAGAGGAAGACCTTTGTACAGGAGGCTAGTCAGGGGCATGTAGTTGCAGCAAACAATAAGGCTTCAATGTGACACATCATGTTGCTCTATGGATCGATGCTGCATCAGTGTAAGAGGTGATGCATGTTCCAGCAATTTAAGGGGTAAACTCAGTGCCATGTGCATAGCAATGTGTGAAGGGAACAGGAGACTCCTGAGGATAGACTCCAGTTGGTCAGGGAGTCTTGTCTGCAAGTTTGGCTATATTCAGTTATTCAGTTTGGTCTGTATCAAGTCCAGAGATTGGGTCCATTTCAATCTGGACTTAGACCTCTGTCAGTGATGGATGCTGAGTGAAATCAAGCTTGATCTTTCAGGGTTGTCTTGCACAGATTCTCTCTAGGGCATTGGTCACAGTCTGCCAGTCAAGACTGGGGGCGGGAGGGGGGCAAGTTGCATTTTATCTTTTAGGGGTTTCTTTGGGTGTCATTGAAGCTGTAGGTAACTTGATACTGGCATTTGCCTAAGTTGTATTCACTGGCTGAGGGATTGGTTACAGTCACGGGGTGGAGCAGCAATTGAACAGAGTAGCACCTGGTAGGATGAGGAAGGGGATTGGATAGTCTTGGAGTGTGGGAGATATTCAAGACAAGTCAGGTCACTGTGACCTTAAGATACAGAGAGCGCAGTGGCAAAAAGGGCATCGGGACCTTGATAGTCCGAGTCTCTGGGGGTAAAATATGTACATTGATGGTAACATAAAACTGACTCAGCTGAAATAATGGGAGGGTGAAGGACCATTTGGGAATTTGAGATCATGATGTGGCAGAGGCATGTAGAACGAGAAGATACCGTGGGTCTTAAGCATGTTTGTAACTCACATCAATGAATACAAATTCTCATGAAAGCGATCTGAAAATAAGCTGCACAAGGAACATTCAATATCAACTGGGCAACACCACTGCGAAATGATCCTGCAATGGTGAGCAGTTTGTGCAGAGGAGGGAATGGCCCAATATTGCTTAATGTGGTCCAGACTAATCTGAAGGACACAGGTTTAATTATGTGTCCTTCAGACCTAAGGGATTGGAATTGGAGGCTGTGCCATGAGAAACAGGCAGGCTAGGAGAAACTAATGTTTTCTTGAGTAACAATGCATTGCAAATGAAGATGAGGTTGCGATCGAGAAAATTGTTCACTGTGGAAATGTTGTGCTGAAAGAAAGGCCAGCGACAGAACAGTTGGGATCTTGAAAATGAATTTATAAGAGAATCAGGAAAGAGATTGGTTTCTCCAGGAATAGAGAAAGAAGGAAGTAGGTTTTGGGAAGAAATATGGGAGGAGAGAATGATCCAAGGAAGTGACTGGAAATAGTGATTGGCACCCGATGTAAGCAGAGAGACCACATGAGGTGTCAAACCCACATGTGAAAGTATTGTCAAGAGGGTGACCGTGAATATGGATAGGGAAGATTGTTATGGACCCAGAGATTAACCAAGAGTGTTTAAGAGGGCAGTGATATCACATGAGGGAGACCATGAAACATTGAGTTTAGTTACTCTGGGGTGGGTGTAATTTATGATAGCTTGACCAGACAGAACCATGAGTGCAGGAGATGTATTTCTTTTGCTGTTTCAGAAGGATAATACCATTTTCCTAGCGAATCATGAGGCAACAGTCAAGCTGGCACTGATAGGCACCACATTAAGTCTGAAAATGTTTCCAGCCACAAGCACAGAGCTTTTAATCTATTCAATAGTTGCATTACTTTCTGCTAACTTATCATCTTAATAAGTGTGTAACCTGAAATGATTTTCACCAACTAATATCAACATTAGTCAATAGTGTAAACATTAAATTGAAAAGTAGAATGTTGTTATTGCTGAATTGCAATGAACTACCCTTGTAACCTTTATTCATGTTGTCATTTATCGTTCTTCAGTTGATAAATAATTGTTAATTTTCTGACATAGATAATTGTCAAGAAAGGATCAATTCATTCAGTAAATTGTGCAGATCCTGATTGAGGTTTGTAGTGTACATTTGAATATAACCCTGAAAGGTCAACGTAGGACAGTTAAGACAGTGAACCACATCAACACACCATTTGTTCATAGATACAAACTACATAACAAACACAGATAGTTGCTTCACGAGAATTTAAAGTGAGGAATAAAATTATATTAAAATTATAAAATTAAGATATTTTCCCTTAGCTTCCTCAGATCATACCAATGCAATTCTTAGTCTGCAAGCTAGAGTCACATGAGAGCTACTAAAGAGAACAGCACATCAGATTTCTTCCTTTCAGTTCTAAAGGGTCACTGGACTCAAAACATTAACTCTGCTTTCTCCCCACAGATGCTGCCAGACCTGCTGGATTTCTTCAGCAACTTCTGTTTTCATTTCAGATCTTCAGCATCTGTAGCTTCTTTGTTTTATTCGTACTCCAGCTCAATCCATGTGTTTTTCCTGCAGTCTGTCCTGATGCATTACAACAGTGACATGGAAGAATGAGAGGCCGTCCCTCTTACTTTGGTGCATCAATAAATAGAAAAGATTTGTACTTGAAATGCATAAACATCAGAATGAATGACATTTTGAGTAATGATATATAAACTTGTATTCTAACTTTTTTCTAAAATTGAATTTTAAAAAAAGATCGTTTACAAATTAACTGAATTCTGCAAACAACGAACATGAAAATAACCCAGCCAGGCATCATTTCCCAGGATGGTAAAAAACCTTGCTGCAAAATGTCCACCACTATCCCAATCCTCGATAACCTTGACTTGGATATTCAGAGCATAATTTCAAAATTTGATGATAACAAAAAACTTCAAAGTATTATGGATTATGAAAATGATACTGATGGTTTCCAAAAGAACATCAGCAGACTAGTGGAATGGCCAAACACATGACAGATGAAATTTAATGCAGAGAAGTGTGAAATTATTTATTTTAGTAGGAGGAACGAAGAGAAGCAATACAAAATAAAGGGCACACTTCTGAAGAGAGCGTGGAAATGGAAAGGACTGGAAATACATGTGCATAAATTGTTGAAGGTGGCAGGGGAGTGATAAAGAAGGGATCCTGAGTTCTATAAACATAGGTACACGGTGTGAAAGCAAGGAATTATGCACCTTTATAGAACTCTATTTCAGCCTCAACTGAATTATTGGGTACCCAATACTCAACTCGGCGTACTACACCAAGTAAAATGTGGAGACTTTAGAGATGGTGGATGAAAGATACAAGAATTATTCCAGGTATATTGTTCATGATATATACCAACAATAGACAACATAAACAATATAGATGAGAATATGGGGGGTGATGATAATTACATTTGCGGATGATAAAAGGATTGGTCAGGTGGTTATTACCGCAGAAGGTCTTTGGCTACAGGGAAATATAGACAAGTTGGTCAGATGGGCAGATGAATGATGAGTCCTGACAAATGTGAGGTGAGTCACTTTGGAAAAAGTAACAAAATAAGGGAATGCTCAATGAATAGCGAGACACTAGGAAGCTCAGAGAAAGAGAGGGATGTTGGTGTTCTTGTCCACAGATCCTCATAAAGTAATATAGGATGGAAACAGGCTCTTCAGCTCAAACTAGTCTATACTGACCATGGTGCCCACTCAGCTAGTTTCAATTGCCCTCATTTGGTCCATATCCTTTTAAACCTTCCCATCCACATACCTATCCAAATGTTTTCAAGGTTGGCCAGACAGGTTAATAGGATGCTTAAGATGTTAGTGATATAAGTTGTAAGAACAGGGATGTAATGTTCGATGAACCAAAGAAATGTAGATGCCGGAGAAACTCAGCAGATCTGGAAGTATCTGTGAGGAGAAAGCTGAATTAACGTCTTGATTCTGGTAAGTCTTTATCAGAACTGTTAACAGTTATGAAAATGTGGTGCTTATGCTGAAAAGGGGGTTAGAAGGGGTGTAGAGGTGACTGGATAGAAACAGACCGTGACAAAAGAAAGAGAGAGAGAGAGAGAGATGAAAGGGTTGGCAGACAAGGGGATTATCGATAGTAGGCCTGGTCAGAAGAAAAGCTGAACAAATGATAATGAGATGTGAAAGTAGGAGAGAATGGGTAGGCTGTGCTGAAAGCAGCCCATGTCACAAGTAGAGCAGAGTTCAGAGGGATGGATAAAAAGCACAGGAACTCATAATCAAGCTCTAAAATTATTGAATTCAATATTGAGCTGCTGCAGTCTCCCCACATGAAAGGCGAGATGCCGTTCTTCAAGCTTGCCGAGGCTCACAAGAACACTGCAGTAGGCCTGTGACAGCAATGTTGAGGTGATAACACGATGGTGTGTTGAAGTAACAGGCAACTGGAAGCTCAGACAAAGCGTACATGTTCTGTAAAGTGATCATCTGGTGTGCATTTTGTCTCTGCAGTGTCGAGAAGATCACGTTGTGCCAGTCAGATCTTTATCAATTTTAACAGAAATTGAAGAAAATTTCTGATTAAACAGAAATAAAAGGTAGAATTCCTTAATGATAAAGCTTTACACAATTTTACCTTTATTATCCAGTAATTAAAGAAAAAATTACAATGTACAGAAAACTTGCTGAAGAACATTCAATATTGAATGATAGGACTGAAGAACAAGTTAAAAGATAGGATAGTTAAATCAGCAAGATGCGCATCTATAGAATAAACTCAGAAAATCATGGAAACAGCTTTCAAGTAAATAATTTAAATAAGAGAAACAACAAGTCAGAAATAATGTCAATGGTGAAAGGTATTAGATTGCTAAGCAAGTTCAAAATCACAAACTCTTCATACAGAGAATTGAACTAAGCTACATTGAAGAATTCATGTGATGTAGAATTGCCTTATTATTACACAAGACATTTACACATTTATTTAGAATTACAAAATGTAAGAGAAGCCCAAAGAGACCTCACAACTATTAAAACTTTCATGGATGAGCACTTGAAATGTCATTGCATTCAAGGTTATGGGCCAAATTCTGGAAAGTATGATTAGTGTAGGTAAGTCAATGTAGAATTGATGGATTGAAAAGCTTTTTTCTTTGCTGTATGACTCTGTGATTACGTGGTCCTTCAGTTTCATGGATAGATTGAAGACATTGGGTAACTGGAAAATGGGGTTGGAGAAGTAGTAATGGGAAACAAAGAAATGGGAACTGAACAGGTATTTTAAATCAGTTTTTACAGTGGCAGGCACCAGCAGCATACCAGAACTTCAAAAGTGTCAGGGACAGTGGCTAACATGAAAGGGAAGGAGCTGGGGAGGATGAAATTTCTGAAGGTGGATAAATCACCCAGACCAGATGGACCACACACTAGTGTTCTGAAAGAGGTGACTGAGGAGATTATGGAGCCATTGATGGTGATGTTTCAGGTATCACTGGAGTCAGGGAGGGTGCCAGAGGACTGGAATGTGGCTAATGTAACAGTCCTGTTTAAGGAGGGAGGGAGGTAGATGACAAGAAATTATTGCTTGGTTAGCTTGATCAGTCTTTGGTAGATTTGACAGCCTGTTATTAAGTACTTGCAAGTTCATGGTAAAATTGGGCAGAGTTGACCTAGTTTCATCAAGAGGTGGTCATGCCTGAAAAATCTGTTAGAATTTTTTTGAGGAAGTAATGAGCATGTCAGGCAAAGGAGAGCCAGTGGATGTGATCTATTTGGATTTCCAGAAGGCCTTTGACAAAGTGGTTGCTAAACAAGGTAGGAGTCCATGGTGTTAGGGGCAAGGCACTGCTGTGGATACAGGATTGGCTGACTGGCAGGCTGCTGAGACTGGGGACAAAGGGACTTTTTCAGTATGGCAAACGATAACTAGTGGAAAACCACAGGGTCCACGTTGGGACTACAACTATTCATGTTATATATTAACGATCCTGGTAAAGGAACTGAGGGGCTTTGTTGCTAAGTCTACAGATGACACAAAGATAGATGAAGGGACAAGTAATGTTGAGGAAGTGGGGAGGCTGCAGAAGGACTTTAGGAAGGAGAGTGAGCAAAGCAGTGGTAGATGGAAAACAACATCAAAATATCCAAGGTAATGCACTTTGGTTGGAAGAAGAGGTGTAGGCTACTTTCTAAATAGGGAAAGGCTTTGGAAATCTGAAGCACAAAGGGATGTGGGAGTCCTAGTACAGAATTTTCTTAAGGTTAACATGCAGGTTCAGTTGGTCCTTGGGAAGAAGAATGCAATGTTAGCATTCATTTCAAGAGAGCTAGAATACAAGAGCAGAGATGTATTTCATAAGGCTCTGATCAAACCACTTTTAGCGTATTGTGAGCAAGTTTTGGGCCCTGTATCGAAGGAAGAATATGCTGCCTTGGAGAGGATCTAGAGGAGGTTTACAAGAATGATCCCAAGGACAGCAAGGTGGCTCAGTGGCTAGCACTGCTGTCTCACATCACCAGGGACTTTGGTTCAACTCCACCCTCAGACAACTGTCTGTGCGGAGTATGTACATTCTCCCCGTGTCTGCATGGGTTTCCTCTTGGTGCTCAGGTTTCCTCCCACAGTCCAAACTTGTGCAGTTTGGATGAATTGGGCAAGCTAAATTGCCTTTAGTGTCCAAGGACATGCAGGCGAGGTGGGTTAGCCATGCAAGATGTGAGGCAGGTCTGGGAGGGATCCTTTTCGGATGGTCACTGTGGACTTGATGGGCTGAATGGCCTTCTTCTACACTGTAGGAATTTTATGCAAGGCTTGCCATATGAGGAATGGTTAAGGACTCTAGATCTGTAGTTAATAGAATTTAGAAGGATGAGTGGGGTCTGATTGAAACTTTGAGAATTCTGAGGTCTGCATAGAGAGAACATTGTGAAAATGGTTCCACTAGCCTCAGAGTGGAGTGACAACCAGACAGAGAGTGGTTAAATCTATGGGCGCATTGTCATAGAGTGCTGTGGAGATCAAGTTATTAAGTATATTTAAGGTAGAGGTCGATAACCTCTTCATTGTTAAGGAGAGCAAGAGTTATGAGGAGAAGACAGGAGAATGGGATTGGGAATATCAGCCATGATTGTATGATGGCACCATCTGAATGGGCCATATGGCCTAATTCTGCTCCTTTATCTTGTGGTCTTGAGGCACAAAGCATACATACCCTGTCCCATTATATGTTGAGACTCATGTCCTACTTGAAAATCGAGTCTTTGTGGGAGCCTGAAACAAGGTAAGCTCGTGTTTTGTAACAAGGCAATCCAATAAATATGTGTTATAGGCGTCATATGATATTTTATACAACTGCTGGTGTGTGGTGTGTGTGGTAGGTGGACATTCTCAGGTTCAAAAGGATCAGTCCCTTTAGTGTGCTTTCTGCAATTAACTCACATTTCCCTTTACCTCTTTCCACTATAAATATGCTTTTAAAGCATTTGCGTTTGAAATGAATTGAATACTTGTACCATTTAGAATTCGATCTGTTGCAAAGCAAGCTGAAAAACAACTTGGTGAAATAAGGTTTGATCGGCAAATAGAATAGCCAAAACAACCAACCTTATTTGTCTCAAAGCTACAACTCATTTACACAGTCTAAAATAAGCACCACGCTTTGATACACAATGTGACTGCTGGCTTCTAACAATCTCCAGCATTTATAAACTGCATCACAGCCACCTTCTCATAATCTTTTCTTTAACAAGCTCCAGTCATATTTCTAGTTTTGAAAACCTATCTCTTCTGATTTCAGTGGGTCAAAGCAGAGAAAGCAACTTATTTATAAAATTAATGAAAAATAGTTAAGGCATCTCTTTGCATAACTTGTGAACATGCATTTTAAGCTATAGGAAAAATAATTCATTTTCAATTACTTTGTCTTAAAATGGTAAATAAAATCTTATAAATGAATTCCTCATCGAAGAATATCCTTATCACCTTCATTGCATTCTCCCCTGCATAAAATTATGTTCTACATAGCAACAATACCATGTTTCTGCAATCCCCTCGATCATCATTGTTCTTCCATAAAGTGATGATGTTTACTGTGGGACACATTCATCTCCAGCAGAGAAGTTGGTGCTGTTTGACTCAGGTGAGACTTTCTATACTTGAGTAGCTCAGCTGGTATTTCATCCTTTCCATATGGCAGGTTAGCTTCAGAAAATGCACAAGCACAGAGAGAGGAATATCCATTTCACCTGAGTATAACTTCACAGTAGTGTTTTACCAAGCTGACCATTTGCTTACTCTTGCAGAGTGCTTGCCAATCTGAAGATTTCAAATGGGACAACTCTGGTATGGCGGAGCTGAGAACTGTTTTAATAATATCATACATACAGGGAAGGTTACTGTTGCCCCAAGCAGTTTGTACTTCTTAGCATAGATTCATTCATTACTGAGGAGATAACATCTCTCCATGGGGAAGCGGCTAAGTGTTAAAGTGATCTTTGGCTTCAGCACTGATATGCAATACTGATGCAGGAGCCCAGATGATGTGGGCAAAAAGGCAATTTTATGTTCACAGTGATCATCTGCACTTTTGGAACGCAGTGTATAGTTGACTTCCAGTATTGATTTGGTAGAGGCCAACCTAATGCCTTCTAGAGGATCACTGTTAATGCTAAAACTTCTGTAGAGCTGGATGAACACGGCAGGCCAAGCAGCATCAGAGGAGCAGGAAAGCTGACGTTTCAGGCCTAGATCCTTCTTCATTTTTTGAAGAAGGGTCGAGGCCTGAAACGTCAGCTTTCCTGCTCCTCTGATGTTGCTTGGCCTGATGTGTTTATCGAGCTCTACACCTTGTTATCTCAGATTCTCCAGCATGTGCAGTTCCTACTATCTTTAAAACTTCTGTCGTCCACAATGCCGTCTAATGTACATTGTCCATTAACTGTAACGTCTCATGGTTGCCCAGATGTGCATTGCTGATATTTCTGCTTCTCAACTGGAGAATCGTCACCTTTTGTTTCTACAGACACCATTTACCATCTGCTTGACAGGATTCCTCATCTTCATACATTCAGAAAAAAGAGCAGGCTTCAGCAGGTGTCATTAGCTGGAGGCTGCCTGGTTTTAGGAGAGTGATGACTAACTGTAGAATGCAGTGATCCTTCCCTTGGTCACAGGCAACCAGTGGTGCCCTATCTTTTCATGAGTCAAGCTGAATTTACAACTGATAAACTGCCAACTTGCATGTAGATACATTCACTGGAAAGACTAAGAAGTGTCTCTCCATTTATCATTTAGAACAGAAAAAACTAGGAGTGGGAATAGGCAATTCAGGCCTTCAGCCCACCAAGAGGTAATATACTTTTAATTTGTTTTTCAGCTTCATAGCTGGGTAAGGTTTGAAAATACAGAGTTGGCCGGCACCTTTTCTTCCTCAAGGTTTTATGCATGGAATCCAGAGGGAGGGCAGAAACTGCTGTCTGGAGTCCACTTGGTTACAGAATTGGATGAGAGGCACCTATTTCAAGGGATCGTCTTCTGCTTAGAAGGGTCTACTCAAGTGCCTTTAACTCTCGAGCAAAATTTGAAGGCAGGAACTCAGAGCTGGGGCCTAGTTGATGGACATCAGAGAATATAACATGTGTTACTTACTACATCTCTCGTGAGCCCACCTAATTGCTATATACCACTATGAGGGAGACTTGGTGGTGCAGGGGCTCTGAAATGGGAGGAGAAACATATGTAATTGTCTCCCTCTTCATTGGAAAATAGTCAATGGTAGTAGGTCTTGAAGCTGCATAACATCATTCTGTGGTAATCATTGACACACGCATTTTCTTTAACCATTTGAAAAAACAGAATTTGCAATATATTCAGAAATTGTGATAAACCTTTACTGAATTGGATGAACTTTCTCCTGTTGCAGAACACGTTATTATTTTGATTTTACTTTTGCTGTTTGCAGATTAATGCATTTTAAAAAAAACGAATCAATTAGATAAGCACTTTCAACTCGGAACCTGGATGGATTAAACTTGCCTTTGACCCACTTATCAGTGCTTATTTTAAAGCTGTGTATGTAAAGCATGTGGAAAAACAAATTTACACCTCTTGTTTTCCTGAGTCTCTTATCATCAGTTAACTGGTAAGTTTCTGGAGCCGATAGCAATTAGCCATTTGGAACTCTGCCCTATGCATTAAGTGCACAAGATCGTGGGAGCCTTAGAATGAACTACAGGTTCCAACTGTCAAAGGAGCAAACTCCAGTTGACGCAAATAAAATTCAAACCTGTGTGTAATGCATATCAACCAAACATATTTTTAGATACCAATGATGTTTAAACCCTATTCAGGTCATAAGTGTCAGTTCAGTCCAATCTTATGTACAAAAGTATATCGAGGCATAACTGCTTGGAAGTCCCCAGCAGGACTGATGACACTGCCATCTTGTGGAATCTACAGCAAACAGCCTGCTAGAATGTATGTGAATCAAGCAGACGGCAATTTCTTCTTGGTATTCAATTCTGCAAGGCCAACTCATTTAGTCAAGAGTGATTAAAGATCGATAATGCCTTACTGAATTTCAACTGAGACAGTTAGTTTAGGAATAAGGTCCCCTGGAAGAGATTTCTTCAACATTTCCCACAAGTTATCGCACCAAATAAAAAAAGTGAATAATTTTCTAAAGTATTACATGTTTATTTAAATCTCTCCGATGATAGTTAAATCCCCTTTTTAGATGCCTATAAAAATCTTTGATGTAGATGTTGTCTACATGGACTTTAGGAAAATCTTTGTCAAGGTTCCTCGTGGTAGACAGATTAGTAAAGTTAGATCACTTGGGATTCAGGAAGAGCTTGTCAGTTGGATACAAAAATGGCTCATTGGTAGGACTCAGAAGGTGTCAGTCAAAATTTATTTTTCAGACTGCAGGCCCGTGACCAACGGTGTTCCACAGGGATAGGTGTTGGGTCCACTGTGGTTTGTCATTTATATCAACAACTTGAATGAGGATTTAGGAGGCATGGTTAGTAAGTTTGCAGATAACACCACAATGCTAGTATAGTTGACAGTGAGGTAAGTTATCTAAGATTACAAAAGGGACCTTGTTCAATTGTGCCAATGGGCTGAGGAGTGACAGATGGAGTTTAATTTGGATAAGTGTGAGATATTAAATTTTGGTGAAACGAAGGAGGGCAGGGCTTATACAGTTAATGGTCTTGGGTAGTGTTATCAAAGAGAGACACCTACGGGTGCAGATACAACATTCTTGGCAAATTGTGCCACAGGGAGACAGTGTGGTTAAGAAAGTGTTAACACACTTGCCTTCAATTCTCAGACCATTGAACATAGGAGTTGAGGCATCATGTTGCAGTTGTACAGGACATTGGTGAGGTCACTTTTGGAGTATCATGTACAGTTCTAGTAGCCCTGGTATAGGAAATTATTACATTGGAGAAAGTTTAGAAAATATTTATCACAATGCTACTGGGACTGGATGGTTTGAATTGTAGGGAGAGGCTGGATAGGCTGGGGCCTTTTTCACTGGAGGTTGAGAAATGACCTTACAGACATTTATAAAATCATGAGCAGCATTGATAAAGTGAATAGCGAAGGTCTTATCCCTACGGTGGGGGAATTCAAAACTAGGGTCATATTTTTAAGGTGAGAGGAGAAATATTTAAAAGAGACCTGAGGGCATCTTAACACAGAGGGTGGTTTGTGTTTGGAATGAATTGCCAGAGGAAGTGGTAGATGCAGGTACAGTTACATTTAAAAGCCACAGCACAAGTACGTGGATAGGAAAGGTTCAGAGGGATTTGTGTCAAACATAGGCAAGTGAGAGTAGTTGTTTTGGAAACTTGGTCAGCGTGGACCAGTTGGACCAAAGGGGTTGTTTCTGTGCTGTATGACTCTATCAATTTTACTCTGAATTGGAGTAATTTTTTCACCTTTTTAGGTTTATCTCACTCACTCGACACAACATCTCAATATCAAGGGAAGACAAAGAAGCACTCCCGGATCTTCATTGCTCCATATGTGTGGTTATCAGCAGACATGTGCAATGGTAGTCAGGGGTGTCTATGATGGATTTCTTCCTCTTTCTATTGTGAAACTTTGCTTTAATGGCTTAGCAGTTCAAAAAGCTCGATCAAATGTGAAAACAGGAGCTCACACACATGTATGAATGTCTGCGTTTACGTCCATACATTGTGAGCTCAACTAAACACCTCAAGTGGGAGTTGTGGGTTATCAAGTGTACATGCTGTGAGAGGAGACGAGGAGAGTTGTTGCAGGTAATGCTAAGGCATTGGACCTCAGTTATCAAAAATGTGCCAAGTCCAAATACCTTTTCACATTTATTGGCTTCAATTTTAAGTCGTCTGCCAGCTTATCTTTGGGGGTGGGGGGGGACTTGACTTGCCTTGTATGTGTTTGGATGATAACGCAAGTAAAGATAAAACAATATGTTGTAACCTGAATTATACTTTTGACATTTTTAGCCAGGAGTACAGTTAACATTATTGATGTGTAGCACACCTCATGTAAACTGTTTATTTCATCATAAATCGAGCAGAGCAATAATTGGGATCACGTTTGCAACTGGTGCAATATATTTCTTTGTAAGTACATAAAATAAAGAACATACTTTCCTACATCACTAGGTAGTCCTATTAGCAGGGACTGATTGGATTGCAGTGTCTGTTTCTGTGCTGTATGACCTTATGGCTCTAAAACTCCCCATTGTGGCTGATAATATTAAGATTAGGCTTTTAAAATACTTATGCTTCCAACTCTCCTTTTTCAAAGGTGAGCTTAAATATAAATCTTAACCATCAAAAAGCCGCCTGTGGAAAAATGGTCAAAAATTAGCTATTACCTTGCAGGAATTTAAATAATATTTGATATTATATTAATAACTGTATAACATAGCAGAGGAACAAAAAGACTGAAAAGTGAACTAGTTATACATTAGAAGATTTTGCTGTGCGGAAAATGGCCATGGCATTTATTTACATAAAATGGTCATCTGGTTTCAAAATAACTAATTGAATATGAACAGGCATTTTGTCCTTTTGTGAAAGACATGATAAAGGTATTATTTAAATCTTTGTTCTTCTTTGCTCAATCAATATCACGCTTCTTGTATTAGGAGAATGAAAATTTCAATGATTTCTCTGCTAATTGCTACTTGAAATACAATTCCCTTTCCAGCAAGCTTACATAACTCCTGCTCAAACTGTTCCTACTTCTGTCTACATGTTGAAATCTTGATATAAAAAGATTAAATTAATTTGTGTCAGAGATAATGGGAACTGCAGATGCTGGAGAATCCGAGACAACAAAGTGCAGAGCTGGATGAACACAGCAGGCCAAGCAGCATCTTAGGAGCACAAAAGCTGACGTTTCGGGCCTAGACCCTTTGGAGATGAAGTAGGTTAAAGTTTTCTCAATATTATTTACACAAATGCTGCATTTCCCCTGTTTTGCTGCCAAGAGAAGTGGCCCTAACATCAGTGATGATGTCAACGATCATCTCAAAATCCAGTTCGGCCTCACTTGACACAGTGAGCAGATTCAAAGCACCACTTAGAAAGATGTTGACCTTTTTTTTCTAGCTTGAAGTGACTTTCATACTGTAACAGCATTTGAGAAACAGGATTTAGAAAATGAAACTCAGTTGTTTTTGCATTATTGGTATTGACAATGTAAACAATGCAGAATTCAAGGCCTGATTGCTGATCAAGATTGAATTGCCACTCTTGGAATTGGTTTTCACATTATAAAAGATCTCTAAGGTTTTCAGCATCCCACTTGCTTTTAGGTTCAATAAAGGTTTACACCCTGGATTCATTGTAGACCACAAGAAGCTATAAATCTCCCTAGAAAAGCACTGCATCTAAATGTTATGATTTCATGGACGTGACCAGTCACATTGAAGTTTTCAACACATATAACCCAGAGTCCATTCACCTTTAGAGCTGTAGACATTAAACACATAAAAAAACATCCTGGAAGAAATCAGTTTTTACTTTCACAGTAAGATTAAAAAGGAAAGTAGTAAATGCTGAAAATGTGGTGAAGCGTAAGGATAAAAAGCCTTAACCTGTCTTTGCTCCTTACAGATACTGTCTGACTTAGATATTTCTAATCTTTACTTCTTCCTTTTCAAGTGCACTATTTTCTATGATCAATGCACACATTAATTAACTATCCACTCAGATAACATGAACTTGGTAGATGGAATACAATTTGGGAAACATTGAGGGTATGCATCTTGCCAAAAATAATAGGGCTGAATATTACTTAAATAAGACAGACTACAGAAAGCCTCATCACAGAGTGATTTAAGAGTTCTAACTATGAATTACAAACAGCTAGCATCCACATTCATTCGGTTACAAGGGAAGGCAAATAGAATATTGATCTTTTTAAAGAGAATTAAGTCCATAAAGAGAACTCTTGCTAAAACTACATACAGGTATTAGTCAAGCTACAGGTCTGTGAACAAATTTGGTCCCCTTATCTTAAGAAAAAGGTATTGGCTTTGGAGGCAATCCAGAGACAGTTCAGAAGGTTGATCCTCAGTTTGGAGAGATTTTCTTATGATGTCAAATTGATTGGGCAATGAGAGGCAACTTGGTTGAAACATAAAAAGACCTTTAAGGTTTTGTCAGGGTAGATGCAGAAAGGTTGCTTCCCCTTCTCGGAGAACCTAGAATCAGAGGTAAACCTGAGTAAGGAGTCATCCTTTAAAACAAATGAGAAAGATTTTGTTTTCTCAGAGGGTAGTTAATCTGTGCAATTCTTTACTACAGAGGGTTGACGAGGCTAGGCTGTTAAAAAGCATTCAAATCTGAGGTAAACGGATTTCTAATCAGTAAGAGTATCAAGTGTTATGGGGATAAAGCAGGAAAGTGGAGTTGAGAATTATCAGATAAGCCATGATAATGAAAGGCACGGCAGGCCCAAAGAGCTCAATGGCCTATTTCTGCTATGTCTCATGACTGTATATTTAGAAAGCACAACTTTCTTACATCTTAAATGCAAGTCCCATTTGGACGGTATGATTGTTATGTACCTTTGGGAAATGAAATAAATCTTCAAATCAATGCTCAGAAATATTGAGATGTTTAATAAGCATGGAGAATGTGGGAAGGGGCAATCCTACTGCAAATGCATTTTCTATAGTACATTATATATCACTTATGGTTTGGTGAATTAAATATAAACTTTACTGTATTATTCTGGCATAATTGTTCAATACCATCAGCCTGTACAAAATACATTTTGAAATGCATGATATAGCATCAACATTTCCCTTTTATATCTTTGTAATCCTTACAAATTTACCTACAGCATAAGAATTAAGTTGTATCCCATCATAACACCTTCCACCCCCTTCCCAGTTTCTAATGCTTTGAAATATCTGTACCAGTGAGAGAGAGTTGGTAGCTGTTGATCTTTCTTGGACAGAATGTGTGGGTTGAATACCTAGTTAAGCATTCCAGCTTCACAGAATTATCTCCACTGATGTTGATTCAGCATTCTCATATCATGAGTCTCAGTAGTTCTTCAATGTCAAAATGACCTCAGTACCATCACTATTCAAGGCATAAACACATACATTCTAAAAGTCAAGACTAACAGGAAAAGAGCCTCAGGCCAATTCCTAAGGATTGTTACTACTGAGACTGATGTTTGAAGCTGAATTTGTTACATTGTTACTCAGATATACTGTAAATAGACAAAACCATGAACAAATCAAGCCAGCCTTGCCTGAGAGAGAAAAATATAATCTTTTCACATTTCTTATTTTTGGCATACATAGCAGAATATTACACATCCCCAATGCATATAATTCAGAGTAGTACAACAGTTGATGTCCAAATCTGACACCAGCGTATTTCCAAACCCTAAATAACTTTAGTGGTAAGTACAATATTATTTATTTTTCTTGGCAGTTTCAAAAGCGATGAATTTCCCAAATTAAATGTTTGCATATCAACTTTGTGCAGTAACAAAATTTTGGAGATACTTGTATACACTGGGTCTATTTTCTAGCTGTAATAATAGGCAAAAGGAACAGATGAGAGTAACCAATTTGATGGAAAACAAATAGAATTAAACTTCCTGGACATGTAAATTAGGAGATGTGGTAACCACAACACAATGATATCTCAGTGGTGTGTAAAAGCACTTCTGGAAATACAAAAAGAAAGCAGACTCAGGAAAGGTTCAAGTTGCACGTGTTCCAGAGGTATGGCTGAACAGATTGATTATAAATATCTATAAAGCTGTCACAGGATGCCTTTAGAGAGTTGGGCACAGCAGTGGATACAGTGCTTTATTTGCTCCTCCAACTCCACTTTCATTTAGCCCCTTCCTGCTTTCCCTACTCCTCCCTCACTCTTGATGGTTTGCTTTGCCCATAATGGGCTTTACATTTCTAACTGGCCAGTGATCTACTGGTGGTGGTTAATGGTTTAGAAATAAATCGAAGGTAATTTGGTGGTGGGAAAGCTGTTCAGTTTGGTGTAATAACACTGCAGGATTTTTTTTAAAAAGCAGGCTCAGGTTGTAAATAATGAAAATATGTAGAAGACCAATATGAAGACAGCAAAAAGAATAAGGCAGAAGCAAAAGGCAATTACTGGTTATAACAAAAACGTAATGGCGATTTTCTGATTAAAAAAAAAGTTGTAAGAGCACTTCTGAATATAAGAAAGGAAAAAAAAACAGGAATAGTGGCTCTATTTTGGTGTTCAACTATAAATGATGTTCTTTTTCAGTCAGGATTATTGAGTTATTACAGAGGACTAAGGTCTGTTGAGAGATCCTTCTGCAACATTGCTCGTCAATAAGTATAGCTGATACTGGGCCTATCCTATTTAGGGTTCTGCAATAGTTCTTCACGGTCCTGTCCTTTGGTAAACTGCTAGTCCAGAAAACAGATGGACTTTCTTTAATTTTAAATGTTAGCCTGACTTTGGTCATTGGTAAGACTTCAGAATACATAATTAAGGATAAGATTGCGGAGGACTTAGAAGTGCATCATAGAATAGAGATAAGTTGGCACAGCTTTGTTATTGGGAGGTCAGGCCTGACCAATCTGTTTGATTCTTTGAGGTGGTAACAAGCAAGTTAGACAAAGGGCAGCCAATGGACGTGATATATTTGGATTTCTAGAAGGCCTTTCACAGAGTACTGGCATGGATAGAGGATTGGCTGACAGGTAGAAGGCAGAGACTGGTGATAAAGGGATATTTTTCACAGATGGCAGCCAGTGACAAATACTGTTCTGCAGAGGTTGGTGTTAGGACCACAACTATGCACATTTTACATTAACGATTTGGATGAAAAAACTGAGAGCATTGTTGCTAGGTTTGCAGATGATACAAAGATGGAGGGATAGGTAGTGTTGAGGAAGTATGAAGCTGCAGAGGACTTGGGCAAGATAGGAGAATGGGCAAAGATGTGGCAGATGAAATACAATGTCAGAAAGTGTGAGGTTATGCACTTTGGCAGGAAGAATTTAGTGTAAACTATTTTCTATTTGTGGAACGGGCTTCAGGAATCTAAAGCACAAGGGCACTTGGGAAGGTCAAGACGCTCTTAAAGTTAACATACAGTTTCAGTTGGCAGCCAGGAAGGCAAACGCAATGTCAGTATTCATTTCAAGATGACTTAAATACAAGAGCAGGGATGAACTGCTGAGGCTGTATAAGGCTCTAGACAGAACACATTTGGAATATTGTGAGCAGTTTTCAGCCCTGTATCTAAGGAAAGAATATGCTGGCACTGGAAGGGGTCCAGATGAAGTTTATAAGAATGATCCCAGGGATGAAGGCTTAATGAACAAGGCAAGTTTGAGGACTCTGGACCTGTTCTCAACTGAGTTTGGAAAGATGAAGGGGATCTGATTGAAATTTGTAGAATACCAAGAACCCTGAACAGAATGGATATGGAGATGTTTCCACTAGTAGAACTGAGATGAGGAAGAATTTCTTCAGTGAGAGGGTGGTTAATCTGTGAAACTCATCATTGCAGAAGGCTATGAAAGCCAAGTCATTGAATGTATTTAAGACAGAGATAGATAGGTTCCTGATTAGTAAAGGGATCAAAGGTTAACAATCAGGAACCTGTACTCAAATAATGATGGAGGTTATCTCCAACAATCACAGTTATGAGGTTGGTCATAAGTGGTGGCTGAAGTCATTGATTACTGCATGGGAGGATGACAAAGAGCAGAACTGCTGTTGTAGGTTTGTTCAAGGGGCTGGGGAAGTGCTGCCATTTCTCTTCATAAGCTGTGCTCCAAAGCATCTTAAGTTGGAGTTTCCATCTCTCTTGTTGCTTTGTTTCACAGGAGCTGTTGAATTTAAAAATCAAAATATGAAGTATAATGTGGGGCGCTTTACTAAATATGAAGAAGTTTCTATCCTTTCCCAAGTTGAGACAAATGCTTGCTACACTTTTAAGCTTGTAGAGAAATTGTAAGTGAGGTGCCAGAAGACTTGAGGGTGGCTGATAATGTCCCTTTATTTAAGAAAACCTGCAAGGAAAAGTCTGGGAACCAGACACCGGTGAGTCTGACATCAGTGGGGGATAAGTCGTTGGAGAGGAATCTGGCAGACAGGATTTATGCGCATTTGGAGAGGCGAGGACTGATTAGGCTTTGTGTTGGAAATTCTCTCAAACTTGATTGAGTTTTTTGAGGATGCAAACAATATTGAAATGGACTTTAGTAAAGCCTTTGACAAGGTTTTGCATGGTATATTGGCTAGAAAAGTTTGATCACATAGGATTCAGGGAGAACTAGCCAATTGAATACAAAATTGGCTTGACGGTAGGAGACAGAGGAGGGCAATGGTGGGTTATTTTTCAGCCTGAAAGCCTGTGACCAGGTGTGTTCTGCAGGGATTGGTGTTGGGTCCACTCTTGTTTTCACTTATGTATCAATTTGGATGAGAACATAGGAAGCATGGTTAGTAAGTTTGCAGACGGCACTAAAATTGATGGAATGGGGACAATGACGAAGGTTATCTAAGACTACAAAGGGATCTTGATTAATTGGGCCAATTGGCTGAGCAGTGGCAGATTGCATTTTGGTAAGACAAACAAACAGAGGACTTAATGACAAGGCCCTGGGGAGTACTGAACAGAAAGACCTAGGTTACAGGTAGACAGTTCTTTGAAAGCTATACACAAATAGACAGGGTGGTAAAAAAAACAGGTGGCACACTTGCCTTCATTACTCAGACCACTGAGTATAGGAGTTGGGGGTGTTATGTTGTAGTTGTACAGGACGTTAGTGAGGCTACTTTTGGAGTATTGTGCACAGTTCTGGTCACCCTGCTATAGGGATATTACTGAATTGGAGGATGCAGAAAAGATTTTTAAACAATATTACTGGAACTGGAGGATTTAAGTTATTACAAGCTTGGACTTTTTTCTCTGTAGTATAAGAGGTTGAGGGGTGACCATCTAGAAGCTGATGAAGTCATGAGGGACACACACAAAATAAATAGTAAAGGTCTTTTCCCTCGAGTAGTGGAGTTCAAAACTAGGAGGCATGTTCTTAAGAGGAAAAACACATTTAAAGAGTACAAGAGGCAACTTTTTCCAAACAAAGCGCGGCTTGTATGTGGAATGATCTGCCTGAGAAAGTGTCAGATGGAGGTACAGTTACAAAATGTTAAAAAAAATCATTTGGACCAGTACAAGTGTAGGGAATAGGGGCCAAAAGCAGGCAAAAGGGACTAGTTTAGTTTGGGTAACTTGGTCGGCATAGATGAGTTGGACCAAAGGGTCTGTTTCCATGCTGCATGTCTTTATTTTCATCAAACTGGCAATAGCCACTGCATTTTCTACTATTTAATTCAAAACCACAAGTTTCTGCAATAGTTATTGCTGATAAAAGAAACATTGATAGCTACTTCTGTAAATCCAGGGTTCCTCGTGGCAATTCATTTATGTGCCCCCAAAACCCAGTCCACAACTCATCTCAAATAGATAGACAATTATAAATTGCCCCTTTCATAAAAAGACGCAAATAAAATTTCTACTATCACTGAGGTTTAAGCAATGCACATTAATCAGATGCAACCATGCACCTTTAATGTCAGATGATTGACTTTATATCAGTTGTAACTGATTGGATCCCGCTATTCCTATAAACAATACAACTCGCTACAGCATCCACAAATACCTCTGTCTGCCATTTAAATCAGACTGTAATGTGTGGATGTTCCAGGAATTAGTTGTACAATTCTGAACTTTGGAATCATGTGTGGTTTGTTTTTCCTCAGAAACCGCGCTATAAGTTACTTTTAACAAATAATGCCTCAGTGTCAGGCAAATAATTTCTGAACAATGACTTACTAAGAAATGAACAAGCTCTGACATAGTATGATGCAAAATTAGACTTTTGCACTGGTGCTTAATGCAATCAAAAACAATCAGTCGTTAAAATTTGATCTTCGTTAAAGAGAAACTTGGAGTTGCACAGTAATTCGCAAGGACTGAGATTAGTGTTTTAATGAGATGGGGAAATTATCACAGTTTAGATCTGAAACATGGACTATTCTTTATGTTTCTTCCTAAATGCTGCCTGACCTGACTGTGTCAACTTTTTCCTGAGAAATGTGTGTTCACAAATTCACCATTAAAGGAAACACACAGGACATCAACAGCATATTATCATTCCCAATCCTGGAATTTAAATCTGCCAAGCCTTTCTAGATACAGTCTCTGGGCACAGCAGCACAATGTGAGGATATTCCAGCCCTTTTTTGTACATTTTTTGGTTGGGGTGAATAAAAGGAGGTGGAAGTTGCAATTGCGCAGCAAAATTCAAGAAGTCAATTACAGTTCAGAATCTGCAACCTAAACTCTACTTTACAAATTAATGTCTGACTACCAAGTTTTGCATCCTAAGCTCCGTAGCATTTCCACACCCTCCCACCCCAAATAATGTGATCTCAGCCCTATGGGATGGGACAAGAAACTAACGAAAATAGCAGATTTTCAGGATGGATGTTAGACATGAAGCAAGAGCAAAACCCAATAGGAAAAGCTATAATTATAGATGACTTCAATCTTCACATCGATTGTAAAAATCAAATTGGCAAAGCATTCGAGAGGATAATTTTATAGAATTTTGACATGACAATTCATTGGCATAATGCTGCCATTAATTGGAAGCAACCAAAGATAAAGAAACCTTGGATTTTGTCCTATATTCATTCAAGGATCATGGTTAGCACTGGCAAGGCTGGTATTTATTTCACGTACATGGTTGCTCAGTAAAGTGGTGGTGAGTTGCCTTCTTGAACTGCAGTTCTTGGAGAGGTGGTCCACCCACAATGTCGTTAGGAAGGGAATTCCAAGATTTTGATCTAGCAACAGTGAAAGCAGGATGATACAGTTCCAAGTCACAATGGCATTTAACTTGAAGTAGAACTTGCACTGGTGGTATTCCCATGCATCTGCTACGCCTGTCCTTCCAGGGGGCAGAATTAGCAGGTTTGGAAGGTCTTTTGAGTTACCATGCAGCATCCTGTAGATGGTACATACTGTTGTCTCTGTGCCTCAGTGATGAAAGTAGTGAAGTGTGAAGGTGAACAGAAAAAGCAAATAAGCAACTTTTGTTCTGGATGGTATTTAACTTCCAGTGTTGTTGGAGCTGGACCTGTCCAGGTGCATTGTTTGACACATGAAACCTGAGGGCTATTCTTCATTTCAACAATTAAAGAGTTATAGCAGGAACATAACTGGGTAATGCTAAACACACCATGCTCAATCCCTATCAGTAGCGAAGTTGATGTAAGACTCCACTATGATCTCTAACAGATTGGTGGCATAAGGAATTATGAGAATACCGCCTAGAGAGCAATTAGGTTATACTGAAGTAAAAGATAGAAGGAACAAAACCTTGTTGGCAATTGTTTCATTTGAAACTCACTGGGCAAATTTGATTGTTTTGGTTTACACTTACCGATATGGAGATTGTAACAATACCAGCAATATGTCATGTCTTTTGCCACATGGAAATCTTTTCTACAGCATCGTCCCAATTTTTCCCACATTATCCATCAATATGACCTTGCTAACTGTGAATAATAATTTAGTTCAACTGAAAATCTTACAAGATGGACTTGTGCTGGAAGAAATTAGTTCACCACTCATTTTGAGGCATCTTAAATAATTCCATAAATTTTAAACTTTGTTCCAAATTAAGTACTTTGAAAGCAAAATACTATATTGCATTAAATTCTTTCAGGTTGGTATCCAGTGAGTATACCTAATTTACAAATATTTCAATACTATAAAGACTAATAAACTTCTGTTTTCATAATTTTATAAGTTTAAATATAGGTTATTTCAGAAAATATACATTTTAGTTTGTAATCAAAAGGCATTAATGCAGTAATGATTTCACTTCATTTTTGGGACAAACTGAAATCTCCTAACAAAGTATGCCATGATTAGAGGCTGAATTAAAACAAGTACAATCACATTTGCTCCATACTTTTAAAAAATGATTTAAGCTTACGTTTCTAAATACACACAGATTAAGTGCAGCAAATTTCACACTGGGAAATAACTGCAATCATTCAAAATTAAAACATACTGCATTCCATAAAGTTTTTAAAAATCCAATTTTGATACAAACATCCTACTTTTATTCTTACAACACGAGTGTATCAGATGTGAAAAGAAGCACTGCCTGTCCTCAAAATCATTTTTGTCAACAAACAGTTTCTTGTGGGTTTAGTGGAACATCAAGATCACTTAGAGATTCTGCACTTACAATGATTGAACAGTGTTGACAATGCAGCGTTTAATTTTTGAAACATCTGTTTTATTTTCTCAGATTTTAAATCACTTCAGGTGGTTAACAAAGGAATATAAATGAGTCTTTATTTCTAAAGCTTTGGCTAGGTTGTGAAATTTTTAAATGACAAAGCACAATACAGCTGCATTCAGACACTAGACAGTTAACAAAATGAAGAGACAATTTGGTCAGCAACCATCCCCTGTAAAGGACAAGTTCTTAGACTTTGTCCCAGAAATGCAAGTCATACTGACAGTTAAAGCAGCACAGTTTTCCATTTAAAATAAAGACAAAGGCAATAAAATATTCATCTCAACATTTCAGGTCAACTAAATTTAAAATGTCTGCTTATCCACTAGAAATAAACACTTGACCTATAAAACGTGAAGTGATATGATAAATCAAAATAGCTTGAAATGCAATTCGCATAAACATTACAAAAACTTCATCATACAATAATAAGCAAACCTACTTACTATATAACACTATGTTGGACAGTAAGTCAAGAACGACTTACAAACTTTACACATGTTTATTCAATTGTAAGATTAAAGTAAGCTCATGTTAGTGCAAGAACCTGACTGTTGGAAAATAAGGACCCGACAGAAAAGGTACTGTGTCACTGGCAATTAACACAAAGTACTAAATAAATAAGATAAATACAAAGCAGCTAATCTTGTTCTACAGCTAGTTGCGCTGTTGATGAACCACCTACAAAAGAGGCAAAGCAAACTCAAAATATATTTATTTTGCAAAATGTAATTCATCCCAATTTGCACCAGTCATTTAATATAATCCTATTGTAAGACACAGTAAAAACTTGGACTTCCTTCTTTACTTTGTCCCAGTCCATTTCCTTCTTATGTTTAATACAGACAGACTTTCAGGCTCAATACAGCCATGGTTGATCAGCTTTTTTTCCCATTCCTGTATTAAAAGGAATGCTTGCAGATAGCATGGATAATAGTTGGAATGGTGCCAATTTTTAAATACTGATAATTGCAAACTTTTAATACAAGTTAGCAAGATGTGTTCATGACTATCAGAGGCTATTACAAAGTTGTGTGGCCTCCCTGATTTCAGGGTTTCCAGGTCACCACACAAAGCCAAAAGTTAGGAACTAATGATCTGAAATCATTAATTTTAAATACAAAATGCAACTTGACAAGAAATATTATTGTACAAGTCCCCTCATTATCACTAAACTAATTTGCAAATTATATTTTAATGAAAAATTAGTACAATATTTGAGGTTGCACTACGGTACAACCTGAAAAATGAATTTAATCATTAATTAAAACAAAAACAATCAAGTTTCTAAATTCTCAGATACCAAAAAGTAGTTTTTAAAAAACTTAAACATTAGTAAGACAAGACAACATATTCAGACATGCTCAAGTAAAATGGACAAAAGTTCAGCTTTCATTTCAAATTTAAATATTGATAAGATGTGCAATCAGGTACTAAGCATTCAGTGGACGTTTATAATAATTATGGAGGAGAGAAGTAGCTCTTGGTTTCAAAATAAATTCAAAATAAACATTACAATACTATCAATGTCACTTTGTGTCATGATTTGCCAGAATCAAACCACAGAAGTTAGTACACTCCAGGCATCTTCAAATTTAATAAAATGGCTAAACTGTTTATGTAAATGCCACTTTATTTAATTGCAAATACCTCCTAATTTTATTTTTCAGAATCTTTATTTGATCACTTTGTAATGTGCATTGCTTTCTCTGCCAATTGCCATTTTGATTCAAATTCTGGTTTGGACTTAATGTACTAATGTTATTAAGAAATCACATAAAATCATGAAAATGAGAACACAGTTATCTGTCTTCAACAAAATTTCGCAAATACATTCCTGTATGGTTAAAAATTTAGTTCTTTTTCAAAAGTCACAGCCCGAGGGAACTGACAATAAAGATGATGATGAGATCAAATTTCATTGCTGCTTCAACAACCCGTTGGTGCAAATATATGAATGCGTGACACAGCTCATTGCTGGGATTTGGACTGTCAATGATAATTTTACACTGAGCTCCTGATTTTGGCCAGGTTATGTAGTATTGTTAATGAAATGGCCTCAACCGTTTACTAGGAAGGAAAAGGTCTTTGCACCCCTGCATGTACCTAAAGCTTGCAAATAAACTAAACATCAAAATAACTCCATGATGATCAACGTATGCATGATTAGAATTCAAGGTATATTAAAGCATCTGAACATGCAAAAGGTACATGCAATTAAACACCTCCAGAAACTGACAGCATAATTTAGCATTTCCATTTAGTTCAAACTTCTGCCTGTCAGCTCAGATTCTCCCACACATCTTGAACTCTAACTAGAAAAGTTTTCAACTCCAATAAACTTTAAATATTTTGCTGGCTTTTGCAGCATGCATTGTTCATATTTTCTTACTACATTTATTGATTTTAAATTCAGTCTGTTAATATCTATTGCAAACTCTGATAACTGCCAAACTACCATGTCAACCCAAGGGCTACTTAAGCCTGCGCTCAGAATCATTTTTCTTTGGAGGACACTCTACAAACTGTTTTGAAAACACAACATAAAGTCACTTTTTAATGCATGCCAGTTTGACGTCGTAGAACTGATGAGAATACTGCATGTTAAAATTCCACAACATGTACAGTCCAAGCTAACTATTTAAATTCTCCATGTGGTACAAAACAGCACCGAATTAATTTGAAGTGTAATTCGGGTTCAGGTAACACACTTTGAATACATGTATGCAAGATAAGCTACTGCAAATGTTAATTGATTTGTTGAATTGTAAATTTTAAAGTCAATTTTATTTCATATGCTTTTTACCCAAGCTGCAGGATTTTAGAAAGGAAGAACTGTTACCTGTGTGTTATAAATGATTAACCACAAAAAATTAGTCTTAACCAATGCAATCTAAGTGCTAGGTTCAGAAACAGCAAAAAAAATCAGCAAATTATTATTATTAGTAAAGAAAGTTTAAACAGTCAGCTTCTAATTTCAGCAGCAAGAAAAATACCTTATTTACTGATTTCCTATTTTAGCCAAAGAACCCTTCTATTTGTGCTTGCAATCAGGTATATCAGGAGCTAAGCTTGAAGCAGGGAGAATCTTTCCAGAGAGGTTTGATCAGTAATTTTTTTTTTGATGATGTAAAAGAATTTTACATATATAAAGATTTTTCATATCATAACATTTTGCCATGGAAAAGACTCTGGAGTTTAGGATCCAACTGTTATAGCCCAAACAGGGAAAAAAGCTACCCAAAATAATTTATTTGCAAATATTATACAGGTGTGGTTGTCGTGTTTCACATTGTACTCAGGCAATGTTTTTTTAGTACAAGAGAATCCTACGTTCTATGGCTTTACGGCAAATAGGACATTCACTCATTCGATCACCACAAAGCTGACAGGTCCCATGTCCGCATAGGAAGATCATATTCTTTAAGCGATCCAAACATACAGGGCACATGGTCTGAAATAGAAAATATCAGAATTACTAAAAAAAAAGCAAAATACTGCAGATGCTGAAAATAAAACCAGTCTGCTGGAGAAACTCAGCAGGTCTAGTAGCATCTATGGAGACAGAAAGAAACAGTTAAAATTAAATCCAATATGACTTTCCTCTGGAATTTGGTGTGTTATTATTCTGCACATGGTCCATGTTTTCTCAGAAATTAATATTTCAAATGTTGGGATAGATGGTACTATTTACTTCTAATTTAATATATATTTAAAAAATCATTGTTCTCTGTCATGTTTGGTAATGGGCGCTGCCTGTTAATCAAAACGGGGAAGAATCAGTGAATGGAATTACTCTACATTACTCTATTTACATTACTCTAATTACAAGGAAATACAAGGTTCTGCACTTTACGGGGTTGAAGGGATAGGGTAAGCATTTGGGTAGTGAAGGGCTCTAGTAAGCAGGGCATCACCAAAAACCACCACACTATAAATGATGACCAAACTAACACTAAAACTTCGAGATTGGATTTTAAAATCCAAACTGAGCAGACAATTTCACTTACAGTTGCTACAAATAGTATGTATTTGTTCAGGGTCATAGCCAAAACGGAAATCAATAATTAAACAATTGCAATGCAAAGCACAGAAGCAACTTCAGCAGATTAAGGAGCAATGGTTTAATTGAAAGAGGGCATAATCAGAATGCAACACGGTTCTCTCTTTGGTTATAACCAAACTCTAGATGTACAAATCTATTTACAATTTGGTTCAGTTGGCTGGATGGCTGATTTGCAATGTAGGGTGACGCCAACAGCGTAGGTTCAATTTCATGGCAGAAGTTACTGAGGACTCTCCTTCTCAACCCTTCCCTTTACCCGAGGCTCAGGGTAAACTCACCACAAGGCATCTCTCTCCAACAGACAAGGAGCCCTCTGGTCCTCAGAGACTTTTCTATTATAAAAAAACCATTTAAACAGGTTCTCTGGAATTAAATTCAGTGTTAGACTACAGATCAAAGTTAGAAATGTAAACTTTTTTTAATATTCAGTTTGTTCAGCAGTGTTTTTCCATTCTAATATATTACTCAATTCCAAGTGCTATATAACCAGCCTGCTTCCAGATCATTGCAAGTTAACAAATGGTCAATGGCAATACTGACTTCACTTTCCCCATTTCAGAGAAAAGCACATACATTGATTTGTCCTGTTCTATGTCCAGCAAAACACCAAACAAACATTTGTTAAATATAACATGAATTATTAGTATAAGCCAGCAACTTGCAAATCTACAGGTCATCAATATATTGCAATAAAATTTTAATATTCTCGCAAGGTCGGCCAAATCGTTTATTTCTGTGCTTTAAATTTTACATAATGAGCTAAAATACAGCTTTATTCCTTCCAAAACAATTAAACTACAACAAAGGCAAACATGTAAACAGATAAGGACTGAGGTTGAACATAGAATTAACAGGTGCCAGTCTGAGAGGAGCCTCCAGCATCTTTCTAATCAACCTAAAAGATGTATTGCTTTAAAGTGCACCTGTTGTTTGTTTGCTACTCTTAGTTCTCATCTGTCTAAACTGTTTTCTTTATGTTCTCTGAGCAGAACTTGCACTTAAGATCATTGTTTAATCCTTGACAGCATTGTACCTGCTCTTTGATATCCTGTAACTGTTGCTGGAGCTTCTGAACATCTGCATTGACGTTGGTATTATCTTTGTCTCGCTGAAGAGCAGTAATGTTTCCACTACCTGAAACACAAGCAACCACCTGAGAAATCTATTATGGTGTAAAATTTTTAGTGGAGACATACTTGATTCTGTCATTGACAGTCATATACCATTGACATAAAACAATTTGGTAACAACATAAATATTGATTTCTTCACCTTGCTATCTAGTATTATACAGTATCAATACTGGACTTCGTCCAACTAAAGCTACATAAATTTTCCTTTTAAAAAAAAGTATCCTGTAATTCATTTTCAGAGTGTAGTTCTGGTCACAGGTTTAAAAATCTTTATTATCTCCACTCATTACCAAGAAATTAACTTTCAATTGCTTCAACTCAAACATTAACATAGTTAAGGTCCTGTTAATCCAGTATAGGTCGACAAAAGATTTATCCCATTGCTCTGAAGATACTTTCTTGCCCATGTATTCCCTAAATGCCTAACTAAGTTTCCACATCTCTAGTATGGGGTTAGTAAAAGTCATTCTAACTCTACCTGCATCTATTGATTGATACGTTACTTTTGTTATGGAATGCGGTTTGAACCAATTTGGCCATTTGATATGACAGCATTTGAGAAGTGGGAATATACTAGGCCATGGCATTATAGATTGCAGTGGAAAACAGTTCTACTATTGTTGATGACCTGTATCACACATGCCCAATTTTGAGCTGTGGTTTATTGTACTGAGGATAATGATTGTATCAGATGATGCAATGGACAGTGTCCCACATGTGAAGGTAGTACATGGAATTCCACAAGAACTGTAGAGAATTCAGACCTACCAATTATGTCACAGGCAGGCATATCTAGAATAGCTAGACTGGTGAAGGCAAGTTCAAGTAGATTATACCCTAAATGTTGGTTCTCTCACCATCCGATATGTTCATCGGATCTCGGTCAGTACTGTCGGTGATGTTCACTCTTTGCGATGGACACTGAAGTGGTCCACAGAGTGTAATGTGTGTCTTGCTATCCTATCAGCTGAAATATCACAATATATAATCATCAGCACAAGCTTTGCTTTCCCATGTGTAATGTGGAACAATGAGATGTCTCAACTTGCAGAATCAATTTTGAATCAATTAGGGTATTTAACCATACCCTGCTTCAACCCTCAGTGTATATTGCTGTGCACTCACTTTTACTGTGTTTGTCGTGTCAGCTGAAAAGGACATCCTCAGGGAAGGTGATGAAGCAGCCTTGAAGACTTGCTGATAAGTGTGAATTTTAGAGAACTATTAAGTAGGCTGTTACACAGAATAGCTCATACAAATGTGAAACCAACCCCGCACATTAGCAAGTTGCTTGAAGGCCCAGCTGGTCTGGACGCTCCTCAGATCTGTACTGATTCAGAATCTAGGCTGCAGCTCATCGTGGCTTTGTTTAACTTTTAACTAATCACAGAATGGCACACTAGTCTGACATTCGTTATTCTGTCACTCTCCATTTTTATGTCTAGCAAACTAGATTTTAAATCTGTACTTCAATCATGGACAGCTTGTGCAATGAGCATACAACACATTCAAAATAAGCTACTTACGTTTTCAGAAAATATTTATTGTTGAATAGAAATTGATCTGAACTAGTCACAGTCTGGGTCCAAAGGTAAATACATCTAATATCTAGATTACTAGACTAACATTTCAAAACAAATCAAGATTTTCAATGGGCAAAAATATATATATCTAGCAAAATACTCAAGAAAGTTGCTCAAAGCCAATCTAATGAAATATGAAATTTAATTACTTAAAAAATGTGATCTTCCAACATCATTTCCATCTAAATATCCTGTTAAAATGAACAGTTTGCTAGGCTTTTGTCTACAAAATGGCCACCTGAAAAATACAAGTCAAGTTGTGACTACATCATGTATAACTAGTGTTTTTTCAGTTAGACGAAGTGTTCTCTTAAAATTTTATTGGTTAATTTTGAAGTACTTATTTAAGCAATAGAGAAGTGATAATTCTTTTGCAAATACTGACAAATTTTTAAACGATTCTACAACATATTAACTACCATTTAACAAGGTATCAACTCAATATCTCAGTCTCAGGAATCTCAGTATCTTTCAAACTCTCAACCTCTATCATCTAGAAGGGGAAGGTCACATCACCTGCAAGTTACCATTCAAGCCATTTATCATCCTAATTGGAAACAATGCCACCATTCCCGCACTGTTCTGGAATTTCTTTTCTAACAGTACTGTGGGCATACCAATCCCACCCAAAATGTAATGACTTAAATATGCAGGTTACCAACATCTTCTCGAGGGTAGTGAGATATGGCCGACAAATACTGATCTAGCCAGCAAATGAATAAAGAAACTACCCAGTGAGGCATTTTGCTAAGTCATGGTGTAAAAATACAATCTGTTGTCAATGTTGTTGAATCAGAGGTGGCACTCAAGTGAACAGATGCCAATGATTTTCATTCATACATTTCACAATTATTAATCTTTAGAAAGACTTCATGAAGCACTTCAGAGAAGCATAACAATGATTTCTGGCCAAAAGTAGTTGAATAAAATGAATGCAGAGTGAATCGACCAACAATGAAAACAGTGGAAAACTCCACATGACAAACAATATAGTACATCATGTAATTCTTGACCGAAGTAGTAGCAGCTTGTAATTTATGGTAATAACAGCAGTTTGACCAGACTGGGTATACAATCCAGGAGATTTGCTGCAGGGGATGTGAGACTCGTGTGAGACTCAAGATCTCAAGTACAATTCTCACAAGGAGTGGCCGATTTTGGTAAAGTGAAGCCTATGATGTTAAGCAAAGATTTTTATTAAACATGTATTTATTCACAATAAATTACTCAATAGTTTCTTGTGCAATAGAAAATTATTTGAAATTAGCAGATGCTTAATGGAGTATCTAGTTAATCAAACTAAATGTATAGGTACAGTCCTGTATGTGAAAACACAGGGTATCACACACCAATAATACATATATTACCTTGGTTCATAATGATACAGGGGCAGAATTAGGCCATTTCGCCCAAAATCTACTCTGCCATTCGATCATGGCTGATATACTCATCACCATTCTCCTGCAACCCATTACCAACTAAAAATCTAACTCCTCCTTAAATTTACTCACTGTCTCAGCATCCATAGCACTTTAGGGTAGCGAATTCCACAGATTCACAACCTTTTGGGAGTAGTTTCTCCTCAACTCTACTTTAAATTTGCTACCCTTATCCCAAAGCTATGACTCTTTTGTCCTAGAATAACCCACAAGAGGGAGCATCTGCTCCACATCTATTTTATCTATACTTTTTACCTCAATTTAATCTTCCCTCATTTTTCCAAATTCCTGACAGCATAGGCCTAAACTGTTCAATCTCTTTTCATACAACAAACCCCTTAGCTGAGATTAATCTAGCGAACTTCTTCTGAACTTCCTCCAATGGCAGCACATCTTTTCTGAAATGAAGGGACCAAAACTGTGCACAATACTCCAGGTGCGATCTCACCAATGCCTTGTATAGTTGCGAGAATACTTCCTTACCTTTGTATTCTTTTGGCTATAAAAGCCAACATTCCATTCGCTTTCTTTATTATCTGCTGTATCTGCATGTTAGTTTTTTGTGGCTCATGAACGAGGATTCCCAGGTCCCTCTGCACCGGAGCACCCTTAAGTCTCTCCTCATTTAGATAATAGGTCACCTTTCCGTTTTTCCGACCAAAATGCATGGCCTCATATTTCAAGTCATTGAAATATACAGGACAGAAACAGATCGTTTGGTCTAACTTGTCCATGCCAACCAGATATCCGATATAAATCGAGTCCCATTTGCCAGCATTTGGCCCATATCCCTCGAAACCCTTCCTATTCACAGACCCATCTGGCTGCCTTTTAAATGTTGTAACTGTACCAGCCTCCACTACTTCCTCTGGTAGTGCATTCCACGTACACAACACGCTCTGCATGAAAATGTTTCCCATTAGGGCCCTTTTAAATCTTCTGATTCACATCTTAAACTTATGCCCTCCAGGTTCGGACTCTCCCACCCTGGGGAAAAGACCTTGCCTATTTACCCTATCCATACCCCTCATCTCTATAAGGTCACCTCTCAACTTCCATCTATCACTGACTATTGTTGATACTTAACATTTGTCAAACTTTCATGACTTTTGTTTGCTGGTCTCAATTTGGAGAAGCTTCATGTACATGCCTTTCAAATTTGTTAACTCTAATCTCAACAATTTTGTCTAACACCCAGATAAACATTATGTTTCATTACAAAAAAATTCCCCTCATCTAATTCCTTCTAGTGCAAATGCTTGTACAATGGGCCACTTCTCAACAATGAATGTCACTTATCCAGATTAAACTCCAATCGTAACTTAACAAAAAAAACTTCATTTTTAAGTCAATTTGGTAAACCCTTACACTTTAATTTATAAAGTATGCAAACAAACCAATTCCAGTCTTCCAGAACATAGTCCATAGAACACTACAGTGCAGTACAGGCCCTTCGGCCCTCGATGTTGTGCCGACCTGTGAAACCAAACTGAAACCCATCTAACCTACACTATTCCATTATTATCCATATGTTTATCCAATCACCATTTAAATGCCCTTGAACTTGGCAAGTCTCTTCCTGTTGTTGAAAAAAGTATTAATTCTGTTTCCCTAAACTGTAATTTTCTTTTAACCATTCATTAAAAAAGTAACCCAGTTTTTTTCTCTTGCTTCATTTGTGAATGTGAGCATCGCTGGCTAAGCCAGTATTCACTGCCTATCCTTTACTGTCCTTGAGAAGTTGATGGCAAGATGCCTTCTTGAATCGCTGTAGTTCACCACATGTAGGACACTCACAATGCTGTCAGTGGGGTGGGTGGGTGGCCAGCGATGGGGAGTTTCAGGATTTTAACTCAGTAACAGTAAAGACATGGCAATATAGCTCCAAAGTCAGTATTGGCAATATAGTTCCAAGGTGATCTTACATATATATTTTTACAAGTATGTAAGCTGTCACACAAATGAAAATGAGATTAAGTGCACAAACCAAGGCTTATGTATACAACATGCCAGGGGAAAAAAAACAAACAATCTAGATTTAGATGCAATGAAAACCATAAGAAAACTTTAAAAAATGGATTGTGGTTAAGAAGTCACTCACTAAGATCATCATTGGAATCTTCCGTACCTTTCCCACCACAACACATAATAAAAGGCACTCTTCGCTCTACGACAGCCCGGCACTGTACACACTTTTTCATCAAGCTTGCACAATCTGAAAAAATCAGAAAGACTTGTATTTAAATTGTGCTTTTTGTGATTACTGGATGCCACAAAGTTCTTTACACCCTAAGCACCACCTACGGAGTTACTGTTGTAATGTAGCAGTCAATTTGGGCAAAGCAAACTGTCACCAAGAGCAATATTTTAATGATCCAGTCATGTGATTTTGCAATGTTGACTCAAGGTTAAATATCAACTGAGACATCACAGGGAATGCCCCAGCTCCTCTTCATATTTTTACCACAGGAATGGAGAGAACAGACAGGGTCTCAGCTGAACACTTTATCTCAAAGATGGCACCTCTAATAGTGGAGCTGTCTCTCAGTACTACAATGGAGTGATAACCAAGATTGTTGGGCTCAAGTTCTGGAGCAGAATTCAAATCTAAAACATTCTGAGGTAAGGGTGCTTTCAGTAGAGACATGGCTGACAATACACATTCATCTATTTTTGTTTGTGAGGTGTAAACATTGCTACGATCACACCACAGAGTTTTTCTGGCAATTTAAAATTTTAGTGAAAAGGCAGAATATTCCAGATATAGTTTAGTTTACATCACTGGTAGCATATAAACAGTAGAAGATATCAATCTAAGGCATTATGGTTTCATAAAAGCAAAACACTGCAGTTGCTAGAAATCTGAAATATGAATTAATATTTATTTCACTCACTCTCACAGGCACACATATGACCACAAGGCTGAAAAAGGACTGCTGCCTTCTTGTCAGAACATACCACGCACTCCTCAATCTGTGGGTGATAAAATACACTTCATATTATTTTGAAAAACCATGATTTAACTGGAATTTCTTTCACTGTAAATTGGCTTAAAACATTATAGCATTAAATCTTGTCATTGTCATATTAAAACAATGCTACTGATCACATGAAAAAATAATGCAGGTCTGGAAAAGCATGCAAAATATATACTTAGATTATGGGAGTGAAAGCACAGTAGCTAAAGAACCAATGATATTAAGATAGGTAGGAAAGTTTGCTGTGAAGACATAAGGTGGCTGTAAATCGATATAAATAGGCTGACTGGCGAAAGTCTGGTAAATGGAGCATAACGTGGGAAAATTTAAAGTTGTTCACTTTGGCAAGAAGGATGAAAGAGCAGAGTATTATTTAAAGTGAAAACCATTGCAGAGCTCTGAGCTATAGCAGGACTTGGGTGTTCTAGTGCATGAATCACAAAGTCAGTATGTGGTACAGCATGTAATCAAGAATGGAATACTATCATTCATTACAGATGGAACTGAACGTTAAAGTAAGGATGGTACCCTTCAGCTATACAGGGCATTGGTGAGACCACATCTTGATTACTGTATGTAGTTTTGGTCCCCTTATGCAAGGAAGAGGCTAAATGGAGATGGTGGAGAGCACGCTTACTTCATTGATTCTGGGATTAAGTTGGTTATCTTAGGAGGATAGGTTGGACAGGTGGGTTTATTTTCACCTGGAGTTTCAAAGGGGTGATGTGATTGACATTTATAAGATTTGGAATGTCTTGACAAGGCAGATCTGGAAAAGATGTTTCCACTTGTGGGCCAGTCTGCAACTTTAGACATTACTTTAAAATTAGGATTCAATCTTTTAATGCAGAGATGAGAAATTCTTTGGAACTCTCTGCCTGAGAAGGTAGTGGAGGTGGGTCATTAAACATTTAAGAGTCTTATCAGGAAAGAGAATCAAAGATTATCAGGGTAGATAAGGATGTGAAATTTTAAACATAAATAGCTCAACCACAATCACATGGAATGGTGGGACAGACTTGAGAAGTCAACTGGTCTACTTCTGCTCCTAGTTTACATTTTTCTATGATAATTCCTAACGTGATTAAAAAATAGTTACAAGTACAAGTAGATGAAAAAGTACATACTGTTCAGGTTAATAAAATGAACAACTTCAGTTGTGCTGCTTGGCAAACCAAAACTGCTAATACATCAATACTACAAAATTTGAACTTGCTGTGCATTTAGGAAAATAAAATACAAAACAGGGAGAGGGAAGCAGAAGTCAGAAAACAGCAAAAAAGTGAATACTTATTCAGGAAAGAATGGACAGTGTTTAATTTATTCCTACAAAATATATAATCCCAATCCAAGCAGCAGAAAGGCTTATGGTGGGGCTTAATTAGGTCTGTGAAAGGTCAAGAATTGAAGGTCCAAGAAAATCCAATTGAGAAAAAAGATGGCAAAGAAAGATACAACTGTAAAGAAAGGACGGATTTTTTTTTACCTTTGTTCGCGATTGAACCTGGTCCTTACAGATGAGGCATTTTTTAACACGTGGTGAACAGAGAGAGCAAGTCGCAATGTGTCCACAAGGTCCAAACAAAGTGTCACGTTTCATATCTGAACAAACCATGCATTCTTCCAAAGTCTCTGTGTCATTGTTAATCATAGAAGGGCTACGTGATCCAACCTGCCCACTAAAATACAGAAAACATTTATTTAACATGCCTACTATATCAGCTCCTTGTTGAGTGTTAAAATTAAATTCTCAAATTCAAGTGACATTGAAGGATTGCTGAAAAGCACTTCCCTATTCTCAATCTCCTGACCCCATCTCTTTTGAAGGTGGCTGCAGGTAGTGTGGTACAAGTGGCTTTTAGTTATTTGGGAACCTTGACATGCATACTTCCAACTGACAGTCATCAGCAGTGTTCCCACTTTGCTGTACGGATACATGGACATGTAGCAATCAGGACTGTTATCTGCCCAGTTCACATGACTGCGATTCACATAAACGCCACCTGTTGTTGGTACAAAGAGCACACTGATGTCATTGGTAAGCAATGGAAAGCAGCAGCCAGTTTTAAAGATGGCATTACAGGATGTGTGTGTTTAGAAAGGTTCATCAGATTTTTGCATAATTTTTAAATATAAAATCTAATTGAGGAAAGGACAAATTGTTCACTCGTTCCCGATGCAGGACCTCCCACTGATCCCAGTCACAGCACCAGTCCTTGCCTCTGATAATGTCAAACTCCAGCTTCCACCTTGCCAGCCATGCTTGCACTGACGATGGTATCAGTCTGTATGGAATGCTCTGATATTATTGATACATTCACAGATACTTCCTGCGGTCACAGACAGCTGACTCAAGAGCTGTATTTATGTATGCATGGTGATAATTTTGGCATTATGGATAATCACTCTGAATGGACAGATCAGGTGTACACAACATTTCCGCTAAAATGCACACAAGCAATTAAACTTCTACACTACATTCTTGAAAGGACCACACACCAGACGGAAGCAAACAGAAATTGTAGGAATCATGCGCAACCACAGAGGTTAATTTTCCACTCTCCATCGTAGGCATTCATCCTTTAATTGCAGAACGTCTAAGATTATTTGATTCAGCACAGTTCAGAGGTCAAACCTGAGACCATTTCCAGGTTTGCATACTTCAGTATGTCACTGCATTAATCCACTGGGCACAATTCTCTCAAAAATATTCTGCACACAAAAATCCCTTTTTTCTTCCCCCTTAGTTTCTCTGAGGCATGTACTAATTGTTACTGAGACTTCAAAAAATGCAACCAGAACATGGAATCTAAAGACAACGCAAAAAGCTATCAACAAAAAGCTTATGCTGTTATGACAATTCATATACAAGAACATATCCCAATATATATATTCCTACACTCCTATGCATAGCCTTTCGCCACTTCCTGCTAAATGACCTGTGCAAAACTGAAAATCTCCTACTTAGCCAGTCGGAGACAAACCTTCTGCGCCATCACGTATCTTTATTTTTGTTATTAAGTACTTCACTCACGACCACCAGACGTATTTAGTGCTCACTAAACAATATACATTTGCCAGAAGTTACTAAAACAAGGATTTAAAGATAAACTGACTCTAACACTTTCAAGTTAAGCTTCACCAATATTAAAAATTAGTGAACGATGAGTTGACAAAATTAACTTAGCCTGCAACATCAACAGTGCTGAACGAATACTGGCATACAGACCTGACTTTCTCCTTGTGACATTTTGCAAGCACTTTACAGAGGTTTGGATCAGGGCAAAGATCAAGTGGCGACTGTCCTTTCTTGTTGCGAATAGCAAGATCTGCTCCATTTGCAGCTAAGAAGCAAGCAATAGAAGCAGCACTCTTCTTATCTGCTCCTTGTGTTCCAAGGCCCATAAGTAACTGAAAGAAAAGGAATGTATTACAGATTAGTACAAGACACACCCAAATGTTCAAAATGCTATATTTTGAGACATTTTTTAAAAAGAAAAATAAAAATCTTTGCACATAAAACATCTAAAATTATTAAAGTAAGTCAAAGATATATCCAATTACATGTAAATTACAAATAAAAATCCTCTATCTTCAGATGTTGACTTAATCTAACAGTCATAGCAGAGTATATAGAATCATAAAAATTCTAGTGTGAAAACAGGCCCTTCGACCCAACAAGTCCATACTAACCCTCAGAGGATCCCACCCCGACCTATAACCCATGTAATCTACACATCCCTGAACATTATGGGCAATTTAGCATGGCCAACCCACCTAGCTGGCACATCTCTGTACCATGGGAGGAAACAGGAGCACACGGCAGAAACCCACACAGACAGGCTGTCGCCCGAGAGTGGAATCGAACCCAGGTCTCTGGCGCTGAGACAGCAGTGCTAACCACTGAACCACCGTGCCGCCCCTAAAGCAGGGACTGCCACACAAGCTTCCAGTCAGAATGCAAAGTGTTCAACTCGTGGCTAGAATCCGAAGTACTCGGCCAGTATGGAGATTGAAGCCATGACCTTGGCATTATTAGCACCACGCTCTAACCAGCTGAGCAAACCAACATCTGAACACTCACATGCCACCACTTATTATTTGATAAGTATGAGCTCATGTTACAGCAACCATTAATTAAAGTGTGATAACAGATTTAACTCTTTAAAAAAAAGCGTATTGCTTGGATGAAAATATGATGGAGGTTCATTCAGTTTTAATTAAAAACTGAAAGAACTGCAGATTCTGGACATCAGAAACAAAAACAGAAATTGTTAGACAAGTTCATTAGGTCTGGCAGCATCTGTGAAGAGAAAAGACCTGACTCCTCCCTTTCCTTCCTTGATATTTGTTTCCATTTCTGGGGATAACCTGGCCACTAATATCCACATAAGCCCACTGACTCCCTCAGCTACCTGGACTATACATCTTCACACCCTCTATTCCATTCTTCCAGTTCCTCTGCGTCCATCACATATGGTCAGATGAGGCCAACTTCAACAAGGGCGCCTCTGAAATGTCAATTTTATTTCTCAACTAAGGATTCCCCAGAACCCTCGTTGTCAGGGCCCTCAAGCGGGTCTGACTCATCTCCTGCATTTTCATGCTCACTCCCTCTCTTCCTTCCCACAATAGTGACAGGGTTCCCCTCATCCTCACCTACCATCCCACTAGCATCCACGTCCAATAGATCATCAGCCACCATTTCTGCCACCACCGGACACATATTTCCCTCCCCTCCCTTGTCAGCCTTCCACAGGGGTCTTTCCCTTGGGGACATCCTGGTTCACACTTCGTTCACTCCCAACATTTCCTCACAACCCCATGGCGCCTTCCACTGCCACTGCCGAAGGTGTAACACTTGGCCATTTACCTCCTCAGTATCCAAGAGCCCAAACATACCTTCCAGGTAACGTAGCACTTTACCTGCACTTTGACTCAATCTAGTCTATTGCATCGCTGCTTACAACATGGTTTCCTCTACTTGAGGAAGCAAAGCATAGACTAGGTGGCCGTTTCGCAGAACATATACGTTCTGCCCATAAAAATAGACCCTGCACTTCCAGTTGCCTGCCACTTCGACACACCACTCTGACACACCACTCTATTCCCTTGCCAACACCTCTGTCGCAGACTTGCTGCAGTGTTCCAGTGAAGCTCAATGCAAGCTGAAAGAACACCTCACTTTCTGCTTGGGAACACTACAGCCTTCCGGACACAATATCAAGTTCAATAATTTTAGGCCCTGGACTCTCCCATGTCCAAGCCCCCAACCTCACACACCAGGCCTCGTTGTCGCATAGTCTGCCATTACCCACTACCAGTCTCCATTAACAGCTGTTCACCATCCCAGCTGGATCATTATCCACTCCTTTGTCTGTCCAACTGCTTCGCTCTCTCCGGGCTCTATCCCAACCTACTGAGTACTCTTTAACCGACCCACCCACCTTATCTTCTGTATTTCAACCAGCTACCAACAATTATCAGGAAGGGTCACTGGACCTGAAACATTGCTCTGATTTCTCTTTGCAGATGGTGCCAGACTTGCTGAGCTTTTCCAGCAACTTCTGTTTTTGTTTCATTCAGCTTGAAATTAATTTTTGCCTGAAGTAACTTCTATTTATGTTGAAGTGTTATTCGTTCAACCAGATAATTGTAAACAGATTCTTCCGAAAATCTGTTACAACATTATCTGAGAACAATCTGTATGATATTCAAAATGGTATTTCTCTACACTACCATTCCTATTTGTGGACCGAAAACAGATTTTAAAACCATTACATTAAACCTTACTAATATCTCATCCACCTGAAAGAAAGAACAAAGGTAGTTTTGTCCACTGAGTAGACTAGAACATAGAACAGTACAGGCCCTTCGGCCCACAATGTTGTGCCAAACTTTTACATTAATCCTAAGGTCTATCGAACCTCCAGCCCTACCTTGTACTATCATCCATATGCCTATCAAACAGCCACTTAAATGCCCCTAATGAGGCCGATTCCACTATCCTCTTCACGCCTCGACCACTGTCTGAGTAAAAGAACCTACCTCTGACGTCTCCCATGTATCTACCTCCACTTGCTTTAAAACTCTGCCCCCTCGTAACAGCTACTTCCACTCTAGGAAAAAGTCTCTGGCTGTCTATCTACACCTCTGATCATTAAAGATCAGGCTACTGAGTAGAACGTGTATAAATGATCAGTGTGATGATCAGTAAAAATCAACATCAGCCTCAAATGGACAGAACACTTCAAAGCACTCCTAACTGCGATGCAATTGTTTAAAGAGATGGTGTTTGAAGAAATTCGCTCTCACTGAAGGTCAACTTGGACTCCCACCTTGCATAGCAGAAGTTGAACCTATCAATAGACACATGATCGATGGTAATGCTGTAGGAGTAGACAGGATTCCAGCAACAATTTTCAAATATGGAGAAGCAGAGTCTGCCCATCATCTCCATCAACTGCTCCTGAATATCTGGGGCGGTGGAGAAAGCCCTGCTGATCTCAGGGCTGCTGCCATTTTCACTGTCTCCAAGAAAGGAGAAATAGTGGGCTATAGAATTACTGAAGAATCTCCCAATTCTCTAACACCAGGACGGTAATTACCAAATCCTCGTCAGCCACCTTCAAGTCTTTGAGGAAATCTTTCTTCAAGCTGGTGTGGTTTCTGACCAAGCCTGATTTCTCACTGCCCAGCAACTCCAAGAGAAATACCAGGAACAATATCAACCAATCTATGCGCCCCTCACCAATTTAAACTAAGCTTTTGATTCAGGCAATCTTCAAGTGCTATGGAAGACCTGTCAAAGGCCTGTTATCTAGAGAAATTCATCAACATCCTCTCTCTCCTCCATGAGAGATGCTAGTGGCAGTCTCCACCAATGGTAATATGACAGAATTCTTTGAGGTCAAGGCAGTAGTCAAATAGGGTTGTAATTTCGCCCCCATACTTTTTTCCGTCTTTGTTACCATCATGTTTCACCTTGTTAAGAACAAGCTTCCTCGTGGTGCAGACAGGTTGGGTGGAAAATCTTGCAGCATCAACTGGTTGAAATCCAAGAAAACACCCACCAACCTCACCTGGGAAATTATAGTACACAGATGGTATCTCCAGTCCCTTGGAAGAGAATCTTCAAGCCTCACTTGATGCATTCACAGAAGCATAACGAAAAGTTGGTCTCAGCCTCAACCTCAAGGAGACTCAAATCCTCTACCAACCTCCCAGGTCAAGTTCAGCTCTGTCCTTCCAGTAAGATTAACGGAGAAATCCTCCCAAACATTTCCACCACCTGGAAACTAAGGCTGACATTGATACACATTTTCAACATCGTATCCAATCTGCAAAGGTAGCCTTTGGATGCCCAAGGATTAGAGTCTTCGATGACCATGACATCCATGCCAATACGGCAGTCATCTTTCTGACTCTTCCACGTGACTCCAATACTTAGATTATATATTGATGCCACCTCAAGGCCTTTAAGAAATACCATTAACGTTGTTTAAGACCAATTCTCTGGATGTGGGAGGGCAGGTGTACTAACATTAGTGTCCTTGATGCAGCTGATAGGACCAGTATGAAGACTATGAATATCTTATACCAGCTCTGCTGGGGTGGTCACAAGCTTAAGATGCCCGAGTTTTGACTGCCAAAGCAGTGATCTTCATTCAGCTCAAGGAAGGCAAGAGGAGGACAAAGGAAGCATTTCAATTACTCCGTGAAGGTTTCCTCCAGAAATGCAACATTACAGTCAATGTGTGGGAGACATTCAAAACAAACTGACTTGGAGGAAGTTGCTCTATGAAGGAACTCAATTTTTTAAACTGGTGGGGGAAAGGAAGTACAGAAAAGTAACTCGAGAAAGGAACGCCAGTGAGTTCGAGGTCAAGCTTCAATTCCATCTCCTGGAAACAACTGCCAAATGTATCGTCAGAGATGAAGTTCTAGAATCAAGCTCATCAGCTATTCAAGAACCAATGGCCATTGATGCAGATTTCCTTGATGGACGTTCATATTGTTAGCAACAGATTGCCAATGATTTATAAATTATCAATGCAAATAGGAGAAAATAGGTTGCCTTTGCTGAGAGCAAAGCTAGCAATATACTTATTTTTGGGTAAGGTGATGGGGATGTGCAATCAGGGCTCCCACTAATATATTTGTTTCCCCCACTGTGTGGACCTCCAAACTTCATGTGCCGGAGTGGCTTCAAGATCAGAAATTAATAAACTAACTGCAGTGGCATTCCAATCACAGCACCCAAGCTATTGGGCAGGATGTGGCAGGACAGTGCAGCTTGAGTGCGATGGCTGCTGTCAATGCGGAGGGATGAAGCCATGCTCTAAAGATGTTGAACTCAATGCTGTGGCTGGAGGGCTGTAAGGTGTGTGAGCAGAAAATCAAGTACTATTCCTCCAGTTTTGAGTTTTTTGAAACTTTGCAGCCAGCCCAAGATGGAAATGTTCGAATGGGAGCAAGGCGGTTTATTGGAATGCCAAGCAATAGGAAGTTCAGGGCCTGCTACAGGTCCAATTCCTGCACTGGCTGAGGCTACCATGAAAGACGCTCCCTCTAAACCTCTCCACTTCTATAACGAGACAGCAGCCCAGTAGTCCCAAGTAGGACTGTGCCAACGTCACTTTTGCTACAAATACTGTATACGCAGAACAGCCATTTATATCCATATGAAACACATATAGAGATGCACATTGTATGACATAGAACATAGAACAGTACAGCACAGAACTGGCCCTTCAGCCCACGATGTTGTGCCGACCATTGATCCTCATGTATGCACCCTCAAATTGCTGTGACCATATGCATGTCCAGCAGTCTCTTAAATGTCCCCAATGACCTTACTTACAATTATGGAATAAAATATACTTACGGTGTTCTTGGAAGGCTCCCAGCCACTATCAACTTTTCCCACATCCTGCATATCCTGTAGTTGACGGAGCTGACATAAGGTATGGTGTCGCAGGGCTTCATGGAGAGGCGTGTCACCATCTTTATCCTGGATGTCCAATTTTGCACCAGCACGAACCAATAGCTTTAAAAAATGAAATTCTAATGGTTATCATCTTTCCTCACAAACAGCAACTTGTTCAAAAATGCCATTTTTTCTCAACTCTAAATTGTATGATTATTAAGCCTCTTAATCATGGCTCAAGTGGAAATTTTAAATGGTTTCAATCATATTCTAAGTGAATAACAAATTGTCACAAAATATTAAGCAGTTATGCAACTAAAAATTTGTATAAATTGTTACAGAACGAGGCACTGAGCATTCAAACAAGCATTTTTTTGCTTCAACACAGTTATCCCTCAAGTCAACTAATTATCCATGTATCATGTTTTACACAAATTATTTTGCAGTTGAACAGATGATCTTACCCGAACAATTTGAGTGTGTTGACGCTCAACAGCGAGATGCAATGCAGTTTGCTGGTTTACATTCTGGATATCCAGGTTAGCATTGCCCTAAAACAAAAGTGCACCAAAAACTTAAACATGACTGATGGATCATGTCAATCAACTAACAACAGTGAAGGGCTCATCATTGGAAGAGCAGCCCTAGGAATTAAGGAACTCAGATAAAAATACTGCACAGTCAACAAAGTGGCTTCTTGTGCTCTTCTGTGGTGTAGTAGTAGCGTCCCTACCTCTGGAGTAGTGGGCTCCAGTTCAGGTCCCACTTACTCTAGGGTGTGATAACGTCACTGAACAGATTCATTAGAAGAGAAAGGTTGAGTTTTAAAAAAAATTTAGTGGCAAATAAATCTAAAATATCAACTTCTCATAGACAAGAATTTCCAGCAAAAGACCTAGAACAACACCTTCACATCACTGCTGCAAGAACATCCTTCAACATCAATCCATCTTCAGCCTCCACATTTTAAGAAGATCCCCCAGACCCTAAGTACCAATGGTACAAACATTACATGAGAAAATTGCAACAGTCACAACAATTGGAAATATCTCAACAGAGTAACATTTTATTCTACTGTGATTCCACACTGCTTTCAACTGTCTTGTTCCAAAATTTAGAGGTCTAAGCTGTATAATGTTATTATTTAGGTTTATAGTAATACATTTAGGGTTAACAACACATCATGAGATTAATGAATCTGCAGGTATGAACTGTCCTCCTTCACATGCAGTAGCTTTTATGCATCGTAAAAAACATTTCAGAGCATAAAACTCCAAGGTAAGGTCATACCTGATGTACCAGTAATTCTGCCACTTCAACATGATTGTTAAGTGCTGCTAAATGCAGAGCAGTATATCCATCATCCTTTTTCTCATCCACAATCCACGGCCTTGGGAGCTTGGAAAGTAACACACGCATGGCACTAGAGTTTTAAAAACAAAATCAGTCAAAAGTGTTGATTCAATCATTCTTTTCTTCTTTACGTTCAATTTCAGAGATAAATCTAACTTGCATTTTCAACTACTCAATACTTTATAATTTATGAGAAAGTAAAACTCAGTAAGCCTTAGAAGTAGCAGCTTCAACTTCACAATTCAATAATTCAATGTTTATCCACTGAACAGCCCATTAACAAGGAAATCTCCAGACTGCACTGAATTAGCTGATTTGTGCAGTTTGTAAGTTCTAATTAGTATCAGAATTTGTAGATCTTTGTGAGAACAAGAAAATCCATAGATTTCTACTTCTGAATAACATCCAAGAAACTGTACAAAATTAAAAAGCAATAAGAAATGTACACAGTAACAGTACAAGGTACATTGTGCATATTGCATTATAAAATGGCATTATAGTCACATTCAGAAAGGGAACAATAAGGTTGATAAACTATCATTATAAGGATGATGAGAGATACTGAACCTATTTTCACTGAAGTACAGAATAGTAAGCAGTTACTAAATAATCATTTTCGACAAACTGAAAAAAAAAGTTTCTTTTGGATGAATGAGGAACTACTTTTGCTGGAGGAGGCATTGAAGAAGAGACATTAAGTTAAAATAATCACTGAGGAAGTGAAGTTAGCATGACTGTTGCAAAATATTCTTTTTCTTTATACTCGTTCATGAGATCCAGGCATCGCAGGCAAGGCTGGCATTTGTTAAATCATACAGTACAAAATAAATCGTCTGGGTCATCAAGTCTGCACCAATAAAGATGATTATGTCCACACCAGTCCCCATGTTCTTACACTTAACCCACAGCCTTGAACGTTGTGGCATTCAAGAGTGGCACAGTTGCTCAATGGTTAGCATTACTGAACCACAGCACCCTTGGGCGATTGTCTGTGTGGAGTCTGCACATTCTCCCAGTGTCTGCGTGGGTTTCCTCCAGGTGTTCCGGTTTCCTCTCACAGTTCAAAGATATGCAGGTTAGGTGGATTGGTCATGTTAAACTGCCCACAGTATCCAGGGATGTGTAAATTAGGTGGATTAGATATGGGAAATACCTTACACTTTCCCTATAATCTGGCAATGTGTCTGGGTGGGAAGCTCTTCGGAGGGGCGGTGTCCACTTGTTGGACCAAATGGCCTGTTTCCACACTGGAGGAATTCTATGGTCTATGATTTGGCAAGAGCTGATCTTTTTAAAAGGTTGTGAGGTTTCCCCTGCACTATCCTTAATTCTTCTACTTCTTCAAAGGCAGCCCCTTGGGATCAAGACTGACCTCCTTCCACTCTGCATTACGGTCCTCAGGTGACTAAATATCCAATATTTGATCTGCAAATCCTGCCATAGGTAGACAGGTGGTTTTTGCAATGGGTGGGTGACATGCTTGGATTCCTATACTCTTTCTGCTGTTTACATTTCACTTCTATTTGGGTCTGTTGGACATGCTTGAACCAATTATAGAGTCATAGGGGCATACAGCAGAAAAACAGACCCTTCGGTCCAACTTGTCCATGCTGACCAATCCCAGTCTGACCAAATCCCATTTGCTAGCAATGGGCCTGCTCAACCTTCCTATTCATATATCCATCTGTCTTTTAAACATTATAATTGTACCAGCCTCCACCACTTTGGCAGCTCATTCCATATATGCTCCACCGTCTGTATGAAAATGTTACTCATCAGGTCCTTTTCCAATCTTTCCCTTCTCACCTTAAACCTACGCCCTTTAGTTTTGGACTTCCTCATCCGGGGGAAAAAAGTCTTGGAAATTCACCCTATTCGTGCCCTTCATGATTTTATAAACCACTGCAAGGTTATTCCTCAGCTTCCGATGCACTAAGGAAAAAAAAAGTGTTCACAGATGCTCCTTCAATTTAGGCAGGTTTAGCTACTAACTCACGTGAGTCACCGTGGAAAACTTCAAGGGGGGGGGTGGGTTTCTTCTGCCCACCTGATAAAGGTCAGAATACAGAACTAGTTTCAGAAGCCCATGTCAGGCATGCAGATGATGTAGCCCATCCAACACAGCTGATTAACTACAGCTAGTGCCTTGATACTGGGATGTTGGCCTGAGAAAAGATGCTGATATTGGAGCACCCATCCAGCCAATGAGCTGACAGGATTTTGTGAAGGCATCACTGGTGATACTTTTGAAGGTGCTCGAGATGTCTGGTCGTATTACCCTTGTCTCCAATGCATAAAGGGAACACTGCTACCCCATAGACTTAGGTTTGCTGTGAAGTTAGAGATGTTTGTCATCAAAAACTCTGTTCTTCAGGCGGCAGAAATGCAGTGCAGGTACATCGGGTGGCGTTGAATTTCATTGTTGATGTCTGCCTGCGTTAAGAGGTGGAATTGATTCAACTTGTCTCGTGGTTTTTCATGAATCTTGATATTGCAGGGACTATGCTGTGCATTGGAAGCAGGCTGGTAGAGGTCGTTATGAAGTTTAGCCCATTCTTTCAAATATTTCTGTAGATGCATCGATGATGGTTTGGAGCTCATCCTCAGTTCACACACAGTCAAGCACTGTCTGCATATCACAGCTCAACGACAAAAGTTCTAGTTCTGGACTAGAAGTCACACATGAATAGTCTTCTGCTTGTCAACAGAACAGTTTCATGCCAGCAAGAAGCATCATGGGTATGGGACGGAATGGTGCAGCAAGGAAGAGGGAAATGAGAACTGGCATGAAGATACAACCTTGTATGACTCTGGTTTGCATGTGTATTGGGTGTGTGGTGGATCCTTTGATCAGGATAACAGATTTCTGGTTGTCATGCACCAGGAGGAGGATGGTGGCAAATTTCTGCAGACAGCCAAATTGGGACACACCATTGCTCCTCCTGGTTGATAGAGATGCAAGTCTTTGTGAGGTTAAAAGAGGTCATTTACAGAGGTTGCTGTGCTCTCTGCATTTTTGTTCAATTTCCGTTGCTGTGAAGATCATGTTCATTGTGACTCTGGCAGAAGGTCTTCAGTCAGAGAGGAGATGGAGGACACTACAGCCAATTATACTCATTACTAACAGAAAACTACCTGAGATGTCTTTAATAGCTGTGTCAATTTTGTTTTGTCTAATTTACATTAACAAAGAATAAATCTGAATTGCAGCTGATTTGTCAGTATTTTATCACGCACATCTCTGGACCAGTTATACAATTAGATTTGGTATTAAAGAAATTTATAAATGGTTAGTTTTTAATTAAATCAGCAATGACATTTCATTGTCACACCATAGGAACTAGAAACTGTCTGAACAGGACAAATACCCGTCAGCATCAATTAAGCAATGCTCAAACCATTATTTACATACAAATATTTGAATAGGAAGGGTTGAATACATTCTTTATATTAACGCAATAATATATTTTAACATAAAGCAAAAGAAATGCAGATACTGGAAATCAGAAACAAAATCAGAAACTGTTGTGGACAGAAGGCAGAGTTAACATTTCAGATCCAGTGGCCCTTCTTCAAAACTTTATTTTAACAATGTCGACTATGAATGCTGACTAATTCTTACTTGTTTTTGTTCTTGCTAGAATCATGGCAATCATGAGCCTGAAGCACATGACGACATCTTGTTATTTTGCAAGAAATTTCAAGAGTAACTTAAAAATCGAGTGAAATGTGATGAAAGGATACCGAATATTAGTTTTAGAGCTTGGACTTCAAAATAATGGCATATGGATGCTGGTTACTTTTGTGAGGTGCTTTTTTTAAAAATCTAAAACCAGGGCCGGCAGTCCCTCCAGAACAGTGAACTGATGCAGTTTGTATGAGAGAGCAGGTAACAGTTGCAGTGTTAGTGAAAAATGATCTATACTAAGATGGCATACAGCAAGAAAAAGAAACAGTGAAGGCCATGTTTAATTTTCGGTTCTGGATAATCAAAAATTGAGTTTAGTTTTAAAAAATCTGGATTTGAAACTAAAACTAATTTCTCTCCTGGAAAGGAACTTTACTGAGCAGCTAAGGGGATAACTTACTTCAGTGAAAAATTTTAGCTTGTCCAAATTCCAGACCATGAGTATTTGGTTAGAAATCTGCAAGGTTATCAGAAGCTGAGAAGATGTAAATTCTTTCAATCTAAGCTAAAAACTTTAAAGATTTGAAACAGGTGTGTAATTTTTCTGGGTCTGAATCACTGTAAAGTGATTGTCTTGGGGAATAGGGTGAAACTTTGTTTTGCTGGGTGTTTTAAGATCTCTGTGTTCTACAATAAGATAGCTTGGTTTGATTTTTTTTTCGTTGCTTTCATCTTTTTTGTAATAAATTTCTGCTTTGTTATTAAAGAAAACTTTCATTCAGCCTTGTGCTTATGTTTCAATGGTCCCCGCGGCCTTTTCAGAATTGTATGTGGTTTTGTTCTTGTCTGGTACATGGTACACACTGCAGCCATGGTGTGATTGTCTCCTTAGATTCTGCTTAACTTGTTTACACAGAATTCTTACAGTCTGTCAGCACTTTATATTTCAGGTAAATGTTGTTTGCATTAACCTTTATCTCAAAATTACCCTTTATTGAGTTTTGACAGCTCTATTTACATTGGGCAGAAAGAGCTCTGTGCATTCTCACTTTTTGCACACTAAATGCAGGAATATACACAAGTACCTCGTTAAACTTGAGTGAAAAAAAAATTACTGAGGCTAAAGTTACCATCTTTATACCTCCGATAGCAAAATCATAAATGACATTCTTTGTAACCATGATAATGATAAACGGCACCTCTTCATCCTTTTCCACCTACCTGCAGCATTGATATTATATAGGAAATACAATGCAAAAATAGGCAACTGGCCAAACCAATCCATGTCAGACTTTAAGCTTTACTTGAGCCACCTTCCATCTTGCATAAACTTCATTTACCAGGTAACAAGTTATAACCTTCTAACTCAACTGCCCAGATTCCACTTATTCTCTCTAACTACTCCCTGTGGTAATGAGTTCTACACTCTAACAACATTCGAAGAGAATTTTGAATTCCCTGGAGACTATCTTATATCGAAGATGTTGAATGATACTCTTTCCTACAAGAGGAAACAATTTCTTTCTATCCACTCCATTCAAATTTTCCTTGATTTTAAAGGCCTCTACTACATGATTCCTCATCATAGCTTTTTTTGCAGAATAGACAGACAGCCTATCTGTCCTCCAGAATTAAATATCTACTAATCTTAATGTTTGCTGGAACAATATTTCTTTGGAATACAGTATTTGGGTCAGAGAAAAACAGCTCATGTCTGACTTCAACCAAAAGTGGCTGATAACACAGCAATTGGAATGTTCCCTCTAGTGGAACAGACAGTTTTTTTAAATCTGGAGAAGCAAGAGAGCAGAGTCAAGGCAATCTTAAAGCACTACACTGAACACAGGTTCTCTGTTTGCACAACTCTCACCGATTCTGTCCTCTGGGATCAGCCCACAATTGGCTTCTTCATTTCCATGCTCATTCCATTCTGGATAACTGGCTGTAGACACTACCCGTAACAATGATCTTCCTAGACTTCGCTAAAATACAGTATGTCACATTTTTTGTGTAGATCTTAGTTTGCTAAAACTTGCTCATTCTGCAAGTTTATTAATGTTAATAATTTGTTGCCATTATCCTCAGTGCTGACTGCTTCTGCCAGCTTCTCCCAGTTAAAAGCTTTCGACGAATCAAGAAATTGCGCTTTTGATTTCAATGTCCATTTCATGAGCAGCGACTGTGAACGGCAGACGTGCCAGCACTGATTCGTCTGACACACCATCTTCTGACATTTTAAACTCAACTCCCACTCTGGCTTGAAAACAGCCAGCAATCCATTTAACACTCTGCCATCAATTCTAAATTGCCTGATTTTACTCATTAGTTCTTTATGGTGCACATTATTAAAAGGTGGTTTAGAAATCCAGATAAATTATATTTACTGCATATTCTTTTCCATACTCTGTTACCACCTCAAAAAATAGTTGGTTTTCTCTTTTTAAGTTCATACCGAATATTGCTGTATCTCTTACTTCTACATGTTCTGCTATTGCCTCTTTTAGTTTTTTTTGCTACAACTGTTATGGTCTAAATAATATCTATATAATTTTAGAATAATATGTCCTGGGTCCCTCCTTAAAGATAGAAATATTAGATAACCCTTGGTTTCCTGACCCAAATCCTTCCTCTAATGAATGATCAGATACAAGTATCTAACTCTTCCCAGATTTTTCTAAAATAAGTGGAAGCAATCTATTCAGTCTACGAATCTTGCCTTCTTGGACATTGTTTAGCTTTCTTAATAGAACCCTCCCAAAATTTTAAACGCACTAGCTCATTGCTCGTTTCATTATTCAATTCCATATCTGCCTGTCATATCAGCCTGGCAACTACCAAAGCACATTAATAAACTGCTATTTCTACCATCTATTTATCATTACCCTTCATTGTCCTATTCCTTCCACAGCCTTTCTTTACTACTGATGTGCTACTGCGCAGAGATACCTACATTCTTCTAATTCCCTCGAGTTTCCCCCAATTCCTTCATTCGTGGTTATTCTTTCGGCTGACAAGGCCCTAAATCTATGAACTCACCTTGCTAAATCCCTCTGCCTGTCTTCCTTCAAGATGCTCCTTAAAACCACTCTCTTGTCGAGTTTTTGGTCACCTGCCTTAACATCTCAAACAGCTCCACACTGATGAGAATGCTCCTCTGTGACATTATGATACATAAAAGATTAAAAGTGAACAAAGGACAAAGTATATTATATAAATCCATTAAAGCATGCATTAAAATAGCTGGCAAAACATTCCTAACACAACAATTTTTTTTGGAGAGGTATATCTTTCCAACATCAACAACACAAAAGAAATCTATTGCAAGCCATAAGGATTGTATCAGGGCAAAACTGATTGGAACCTGATACACTTCCTTTACTAAGGGATGTATGCTGTTTTATTATGACTGTGCCAATTCAAAACTGCTCAACAGAATCTCCAAAACCCAAACTCCACTATGCAAGTGAATGAAGTACAAGGCAAACCAGTTGTGCAATGTTCTGACATGCTAACAATCACCAATCGCTCAAAATGCAATACACTCTACCTAACAAAATGAAGCAAACAGAAACTACTTGAAGAGGCGAGGTTCGAAACACTGAAACATGAAGAATTTCTGTGTTTATCATGCTCCTTCATGACCAAACAAGATTTGGAACGGATGTTATTCTAGGCTTTAAGCAGCACATTCCATGAAGAAGTTTAATGAGATGCAATTCTTACTGACTACAGTAGCTTGACTTTGTCCTTAGCAATGATTAGTCATGAGATAAATATCACTATGTCAGGGGTACTCAGCCACCCAGAACAAGGAAGGACCCAGAAATATTTGTCGCTACTTTCGCATAAGGTAATTTGCATGATTACTTCTTCACATAAAATAAATCATGCCATGTTCATTTATGAATATACCTCTGTACGTGAAATAGAATGGTAGTAACATGACATGATTAGATACAAGCCATGATCATTTATTGTACGCACTGACTTAACCTTTTTTCTGTCTGTTTAAGATAGATTTCTTGATATTTTCAGTTGCAACACATCGTTAATAGTGCTGAATGAAAGACTGAAATATCCTCTTTTCCTGCTGTTAGCTGAACTGTGGGGTATACCTACCTCAGCATCCCACACATAACTGAAATTCTCAGATAGCACATGCTAGCATGAATAAATATTTTGGATTCTCACTTATGCTGTCAATATTGATTTCTTTACAAGTGCAGCCAATTAAAAGGTGATTAGTCCTAGCATGTACGATACAAGCAGTATGATTCTCAAGAGTTCTAATGGGTTTTCATCAAACTTTTTATTCTTAATGATGATATTACAGCAACCTACATTTACGGAACACCTGCAGCATAATGGAATATACCAAGGTGCTCAGGACACTATAAAACAAGTTGAGCAATATAAGCAGATATTAGATAAAATAACTAAATATTTGTTTTTAAAAAAAGTACATCTTTAAAATGTTTTCTTATAAGCTGGTAAATGAGCTTTGCAAGGAGAGAGATGTTTAGGAGTGAAATCCTACAGTTAAGGGCCTAAACAGCTGAGGATACTGGCACAATGGTGGATAAATTAAAATACAAAATACTCAAGAGACCAGAATTTAAGAGGTATGAATAAATTGAGCATTGTATGTTTAAGGTGATGAGTGTGTTAGGAAGTGGACAGGTCAAGGACCGATTTGAAAACAAGGATGGGAATTTAAAAACCAAAAAGAACTGCGGATGCTCTGAGCATGTGTCACCGGACCCGAAATGTTAACTCTGTATTCTCCTTCACAGATGGTGCCAGACGTGCTGAGCTTTTCCAGCAACTTTCTTTTTGTTCATGAGAAGTTAAAACCATGGTGTTATTTAACCGAGAGCCCATGTTGATCACTGATGATAAGATGATGGTTGAATGACACTTATAGACATTGAGGTCTCCAATTTAGACTGAGTAGAATTCAAGAAACCAGCCAGCACTTTCACAGTTTGCAAGATTGGAAAATTTACTGCCACGCACCCACTTTGCATCACGCTCATCTAAAACTAAAGGTTATAACCTAGGATGAAATTCAGATAGGCTTAAACTGAGAAGTTCAAGCCATCTCATACTGCAAAGAATATGAATGCTCTGTTAAATAAAGCTCACAAATTGTTCAGAATCGGTTCCAAATTTTATACTCCTCTGTTTATGTTACGACAGCTACCTACAGCTTACCAAAACATTTACTTCCATTTTGAAAGTTACAGTTAAGAGGTTTGCAAAATTATCACATTTTGGAACTGGACTTTAAATTTAGAGTAAATGAGGGGATATGTGATCTGTTCTGTGGCCTGTCTGACAATGAGCCTGGGTGGTCTGATTATTGGTGATCAAAGGCAGAAGCACTGAGCTAAAAGTGCAAGGCTTTTTACTTAGAGATAATGAACATTGTTTCTGAGGACACCATGAGTGGAACCTACATCTCCAAACGTTCCAGAAGAGTGTCATAGATATTGAGTTGTAAACAGTGTACAGGAATCCACGCATTCGTTTCTAAGAGTGAAGGGAATTGGGATCAAGGATAACTAACTAGTATTTCTATTTTTATACAAAGCCATTTTTACATGGGAAGAGGAGACAGAAACTGTTTTGAGATTACGTTACATTCTTCCCTATTAAAAAAAACTTAAAGTTGTTATTGTCCTCCCAGATCATGGGCAGTTCTCTCATTAAGGAGAGGTGATTGGTGGTTTAACCTGAGGGTCACCACACATCATGCAAAGGAAGAGGATGAACAGAATCCTTCCCGATATCTTCAGCCAGTGAGGGAATTGAAGCCACACTGTTGGCATCACTACACATCGAAAACCAGACGTCCAAACAACTGTCGTATCTCACCCTTTCTTTTAAATAGAAGTTTTAAAGAGAAATCTAAACTTTTCAGGTGTCTGTCTTAGCAGAGATTGCAACATATATGCGAGAGTTAGAGTGACAGCCCTCGACATCAAGACTGCACTCGACCAAGTGTGGCATCAAGGTGCTCAAGCAAAACTGGAATGATTGGGTATTGGGGCAAATTGTCCACTGGTTGGAGTCATACCTGGCACAGAGGAAGACAGTCATGGCTGTTGAAGGAGAGTCATCTCAGCTCCAGGAGTTCCTCGGGGTAGTGTCTGAGGCCCAACTATCTTCAGCTGCTTCATCAAATTACCTTCCCTCCATCAAAAGGTCAGAAGTGAGGATGTTTGCCGATGATTGCCCAATGTTAAGCACCGTGACTCCTTAGATACTGAAGCAGTCCATGTTCATACGCAACAAGATCAGGACAATATCCAAGTTTGGGCTGACAAGTGCCAAATTACATTTGTGCCACACAAATGCCAGCCCATGAGCATCTCCAATAGGAGACAATCTAACCACTACCCCTTGACTTTCAATGTTACTATCACCAAGTTCCCTACTATCAACACCCTGGGTTTATCATTAACAGTGAGTAACTCACCTGCTGACTCCCCAAAGCCTGTCCATCATCTACAAGTCACAAGTCAGGAATGTACAGAATACTCCCCATTTGCATGACTGAGTGCAGTTCTAATAAGACTCAAGACGTTGAAAATCATCCAGGACAAAGCAGCACACTTGACTGGCACCAAATCCACAACTGTCCACTCTTCTACCACTGATGCTCAGTAGCAGCAGTGTGTACTATCTACAAGATGTACTTAGACTGCATCTTTCAAACCCACAACCATCTAGAAGGGCAAGGGTGCAGATCTATGATCCCACTACCATCTACCAGTGCCCCTCCAAGCCACTCACTATTCTGATTTGGGAATATATTACCATTACCGATGAGTCAAAATCTTGGAATTCCCATCTTAAGGAGATTGTGTGTTAAACTACAGCACATGGGCTACAGCAGTTCAAGGCAGCAATACACCACACCTTCAAGGGCAAATTAGAACGTGCAAAAATGTTGTCCAGCCAGCAACGTTCATGTCTCATGAGTGAATAATAAAAACATTTAACTTTTAAGGTACATTGTAGCAACCAGCAACTAAAATTTTAACACATTTAAATAGAAATGATGTTAATGCTGCTTTCTTGCTAAAAATGTATATTTATAACACAAACCAAAATTTTACAATTTGCATCTATAAATTAATAACGTTAACACAAGTATCCACATTGAGAAGACACTTCAGAACAGCAGGAAGTAATCTGTCATAGATTATGCCACAAATCTTCAGCACCTCTCATGTGAAGCATACGGGTTGAGTGCAGGAATCACTGTCACACATTAAAATAGGAATCAGCTGTCCGCTTAGTCAGCTAGGGATCTCTACATTAAACAGAAGCCAACTTATGAAAACAAAGGTCACTTCAATGTCAGAAAAATAAAGGCACTTTAACAACCTTTGTTAAATAATTTGAAGTGTCAATACAACTATCAAAATGTATTCCTCTTATGCTGAAACACACATCTCAACTCATTTATATTCATCAGCCAGCAGCAAAGTTGGTATAATAAAGTTTCCTTCGAGCAACTCGGAAACTTTGATTCTGTTAAATCAAAAACCTCAGTCACTGAGAATCAAAGAGTGATGAGATACAAGAATGCAGCTGATACTAAACGAAGGATAAAGAAGAAAAGTAGAAGATTAAATAAATGCAATGGAAACCTGAGTCTTCAGTGCTTGGTATTCTGCAGTCTTCTAGATTACTTAAAAACCTGCATGCTAACTTTTAGTGATGATATACACATGGATCAAAAGTTATTTTGTTCCACTGTAGTTCCATTTAGAAACTAGACAAAGTTGTCTTTCTCAGACGCAAACTTTGTTAATTTTCTTCTCTTGTCCAACCAACTACTTATTCTGTCTCATTTGGTATCAAGATTGGATATATAACTTACAATTGTTTAGTTAAGTTACCAATGATTATGGCACAAAAGTTGAGACCCCGTATGGATTACCTAGCAAAGACCATTTGTTATTATCCACATTATTTCGAACCTACCACGTTATCCTCGACTTGTACAAAACCTGTACACACAACACAAGCAATTCAATATGATCAAACAACCTTTCCAGTATTGAAAAGTAGTTTTTTTGTGCATTTAACTCAATGCAAATCACATCATAATATTTCCAGCTTAGTAGTCTTACAAGCAAGCTGGTTATGCAATACTGCAGTTACGTTTTACACGTGAATGAAAGGCCTATTTGGCAACCCACTAATTCAGGACTACATGTGCGCAAATGTTCACTGAGTCAGATTTCCATCTGATATTGAAATTCAAGTAGTTCCCAGGTAACCCGAAAGATGGGGCTCTTCACTGAAACCTTTATTTAAGTAGCAAAAATGGTCAGGAACAGTCTGACCTTGGGACTGCATACTGTAACGTTTGTCAGTCATTGGAATAATGTGCACGGTTGCCACAGCTGCTTTAATGAAATACATACCAGCGTACCACTTGTGGTGGCAGACAGGACTTTTAAAAAAAGCCTTTGTACAACTCAAAGCACGTAAGGTGCTCATTCTGATTAAGACTTTGTTTCACAGCAGGAAAGAATCCTCAGAACAGTTATCATGCACTCCTAGCAAAATTTACCAAAAAGGCAATTGAGCCAATTGATCCTCAATTTCTCCTATTGAGTACTGACTGACAAATAAATAAGGCATCATTAAGCCTAATTAATAACACGGAAACTCAGCAAAAAGAAAATTATCACACCAAAACATCAAGTTTTGGTTCCAAAGAGAAAGAAATACAATTCCATGGGGTCTTCCAAATATTTGTGTTCTCAGTTAGAATCAACATATCCAGGTGACAACAAAGGCAACAGAACTTGGTCAGAAAATGTACACAAGGGGTCTGGGACAGAATAAAAAGGCCAAAGCGGTTTCTGTTCACAGAACCGTCAATAATCAGAGAACACGGACTTAAAATGATTATCCAAAGAAGCAAAGACAACATGAGGAAAACTATTCTCTTGCATTGAGTGGATAGGGTCTGGAATGGACTTGTAGAGTGTCTTGGAGGCATATTCAAAAGTGAAGTGAATTGGGTAATTATCTGAAGGGCGGGGAGGAGGGGGGAGCTAAACTGACTTCCAATGAATACTATAGCTAGTTCTGGTAGTGCAGTTAAAGGAAGGACATTACCAAGCTGGAGAGAGTCGAGGACAGACTTGCTGGGTATGGAAGGTAACAAAGGCTGAATAGGCTGGAGCTTTTTTTCCACTGGAGTATAGGAGGTTGAGAGGCAACCTACTAGAAATTTATAAAATAATGAAGGGTGTGGACAGAGTTAATGGTAGTTGTCTTTTCTCTCGGATGGAGGATTTCAAGTCGAGGGGCCATATTTTTAAGGTGAGAGGAAAGAGATGTTAAAAAAAGATGAGGCAAATTTTTTTTACATAGAGGGTGCATTGTGTGTGAATGAACTTCCTAAGGAAGTGTGGATGTGGGTACAACCGCAATGTTTAAAAGACATTTGGATAGGTACATGAATAGGAAAGGCTTGGAGGGATATGGGCTAGCAACAGGCAGGTGACCGCTTTGCAGAACACCTCCGCTCAGTTCGCAACAAACAACTGCACCTCCCAGTCGCAAACCATTTCCACTCCCCCTCCCATTCTCTAGATGACATGTCCATCATGGGCCTCCTGCACTGCCACAATGATGCCACCCGAAGGTTGCAGGAACAGCAACTCATATTCCGCTTCGGAACCCTGCAGCCTAATGGTATCAATGTGGACTTCACCAGTTTCAAAATCTCCCCTTCCCCTACTGCATCCCTCAACCAGCCCAGTTCGTCCCCTCCCCCCACTGCATCCCAAAACCAGTCCAACCTGTCTCTGCCTCCCTAACCGGTTCTTCCTCTCACCCATCCCTTCCTCCCACCCCAAGCCGCACCCCCAGCTACCTACTAACCTCATCCCACCTCCTTGACCTGTCCGTCTTCCCTGGACTGACCTTTCCCCTCCCTACCTCCCCACCTATACTCTCTCCACCTATCTTCTTTACTCTCCATCTTCGGTCCGCCTCCCCCTCTCTCCCTATTTATTCCAGCTCCCTCTCCCCATCCCCCTCTCTGATGAAGAGTCTAGGCCCGAAACGTCAGCTTTTGTGCTCCTGAGATGCTGCTTGGCCTGCTGTGTTCATCCAGCCTCACATTTTATTATCTTGGAATTCTCCAGCATCTGCAGTTCCCATTATCTCTGGGACTGGTTTAGTTTGAGATTATGTTTGGCATGGACTGGTTGGACCAAAGGGTCTAGTTCCGTGTTGTATGACTCTATGAAAAGTCAGGCAGGATAAGAAGCAAAGCTGCTCTGGCAGAGGGACAGCACAAACAAAGGATAGAATGGCCTCATTTAGTACTATAACCATTCTAAGACTCTAAATACATGTCCAAAATCAAATTACTAAAGATTGGAGAGCAGTTTGATGAATGCTAACTTCCACACACTTTTCCCAACAGGTAACTCTGTTTGGATTATACATTTCTTTGGCCTTGACATGGTCTCAGTACCAACAGCTTATGTTTGCTATTCATGGCCAATTCAGAAAGATGCAGATGCAAATTTTAGCAGGTAGCCAAGTCAGATGATGTTATAGGAGGAAACTGGACAATCTTGGTATTGGACTATTTCAATGCTATCCTGACTGGCCTTCCATTCGACACCAATTGTAAATGCTAGCAGACTTAACTCTGCTGTATCCTGCATCATGTTCTGCTCAGCCATTATCCCAGCCTTCACAGACATATTTTTGTTCCAGTCTCCCAGTAATTTGCATCTAAAATTCTCAAATTAGTGATCAAATGGCTGGACAGCCATTTCCCTCTTTAATCATAATCATCTCAACCATATTTTTCATTAGTGTCACTAACCTCTGTTGCACATCCTGTCCCCATTATTGTAGTTATGTCTTGAAGTGCCTAAGCCAAGCAGCCTGGAAGCAACACATAAACCACTTCATCTCCCTCTCCTTACTTAAGGGCCTTGTTAAAATCCATCTCTGAATCAACATCCAAATTCCCCCTTATAGCAATCAAAAACCGTGAGATGTTCACATGGAAGATGCAACTCAACCAATGCTACACATTTCTGTTTGATAGAAGTATCTCTTTAAATAATATAAAGGAGCAAGGTAGCATACTGATGCTATCACTGGACCAGTAATTCAGAAATCCAGACTAATGGTCTGGGACTTCAGCCTGAAGGCCAGCATGGCAGATGGTGAAATCTGAACTGCAAAAATAAAACCAAAATAGAAAGTTTGCCCAATGGTGACCATGTAACCATGGTCAATTGTCATAAAGCCTAAATAAAAACTGAAAGAACTGTGAATGCTCTAAGTCAGAAACAAAAACAGAAATTTCTGGAAAAGGTCTAGCAACATCTGTGGAGAGAAATCAGAGTTAACATTTCGGGTCCAGTGTTCTGAGGAAGAGTCACTGGACCCGAAATGTTATGTCTGATTTCTCTCCCCAGACGCTGCCAGACCTGCTGAGCTTTTCCAGCAGTTTGTTTTTGTGTCGTAAGACCTATATGGTTCACTAACGTACTTTAGCGAAGACACTTAGCTATACTTACCTGTTCTGACTTACATGTGATCCCAGACCCACAGCAATGTGGTTGACTTTTAAGTGCCTTCTTGGCAGCTAGACCAGTCAACAAATACTGGTGTTGCCACATCACATAAATGAATAAAAACCAAAATAAATTTAATCAAGCCAACTGGCATACCTTGCAAACCCACAAGGCTTGTTTTTAAGGTTTTACAAAAGGGCAGAGGTACAACAACTCTAGAACAAGTATGTCACAATCTACACTTAATAGTAAATTCAACACCTTCGTATTGTGAACCCATTGCTATTCATGGCCAATTCAGAAAGATGCAGATGCAAATTTCAGCAGGTAGCCAAGTCAGATGATGTTATAGGAGGAAACTGGACAGTCTTGGTATTGGACTATTTTAATGCTATCGTGACTGGCCTTCCATTTGACACCCATTCCTTCTCTTTATTTTTTAAAGCTTTAGCTGTTCTCTGTCACCATCTCCTTTCTCCCCTACCCCAACCCCAGTGGGGCTGTCTGTTCTTTCCAGTCTGGCAGTTAGACGCACAGTTGTTCTGCCATTCTCACATTCCAATCACTTACCTGCTCTATCAACACCCTTTCTCCCCCAGCACTCCACTATTTCTCCTGCCCCAAACTAGTGCATCAATGCCGCTTGCTCCACACTTCACATTAGCTCTGACAAAGAGTCATCTAGCCTTGAAAAGTTAGCTTGCTCCCTGTCCACAGATGCTGCCTGATCTGCTGTGATCTCCTGCATTTTTGTTTTCAGTATACCACAATCAAGGCTACCTGAACTGCTACTGACGCCACAAAAAGCACTGGCAAATTACAGAGTTATCAAGATTTAGCTCAAGCACAGTGTTGCCGAAAGTTAGCTGTCGTAGTCTAGTCATTCACCTAAGTTCTACATATCCGAAACTTGAATGGTTTAATTGCTACCTTTTAGCTACAATAAAAGTCGTTGGTTAAAGGTGCCCTATTCAATGCTGTTTTGCTTTTATAGCAGGAAGTTAGAGCATCTGTAATCTCAGGTTATGAAATGTATTTTGACTCAACCTTGAAATTGTAGCCTTTCCTGCTCCCTCATCTCCAAGTTGCAAGATTCTCCCTCTGCAGTCTCAGAGCTGCTGCCTCTCCCTACTCCATAGCCTCCAGGTTGTAGTGCCGTATCCGTTGTCACCCTCCCAGTTGTGGCCTCATCCACATTCTAGACTTAGGTTCCAATTCAACATGCAGATTGAATCTGAAGCTGGAGTTCTGACATTGTGTGAACTGCAATGGTTTAGAAATGCTTGGACTTTTGCAATCCTTTTTTAAAATAACTTTCAAAACTGTTCCAGCTTTGCTGCACTTCTCCCAAGACCTGACATAGCACTGTTCAAGAAAGGAAACAGCAAGTGGAAGCGTTTGAAACGAACACAATCATGCATGGCACCAAAGCTGGTTGCACTTGGATTGAACCTGGGCAAACATCCTGGAATAGAGATAGTTTCAAAAGCTAGACACAGCTTTTGCTTGTATGGACTAGTCCTTCAATTCCAAATGGGTGTTGCATATCAATACTTTCAAGTGTAATCATTCCAACTCATGTTGATAGAATGAAGACCAATACAGATGGCTGTTTTGTGTTGTACTTTCCATGCAATTGCGTGCTTTTCAAGAATTATGTGCCGAATCATGTATTTGTGAGAAATCAAAACACCATGAAGTCACAATTTGTCATTTATTTCACTGGAATTTGTGAAATTATGAAATCACGATGAACTGTTGCCCTCATCTCAATTCAGATTCTGAAGAGCTGAATCCAGAGAAAGCATAACACAAGCATGTTTTGTTTTGCATTACAGGACAGCAGTTTGCATTTATGCTTTGAGGGTGACGTATACAGCACACATGCAGACTGAATGTTGCATTATGGCAGAATGAAAAATGCGTTTTAAGATTAATGCAAATCATACACTGCATTTTAACATTGTAATTTTCACCTCCAACAGTCAAACCTCCAGTAACTGCAGAGTTAAAAAACCATCAGGTGGTCTACATTAGATAGTACTATTGGCACTTGTTAAGATCCCAGTTAATGCTAATACTGGACAAGTCAGATTCCAAAAGAAAACCTGGCTTGTCAGATCCAAACTCTTTTATTTTCTAAGGAGATCAGTTATTGAACCAATTCACAATGCGCTGCCGGTTTACTGTTAACACAAAAAGAAATTATTAACCAAGATAGAAAACTAAATTACATTGCACTAGGCAAAATGAAAAGTTGGAAAGGTTTCATTGCAAGCATTAGAAAAAGATACAACAGTACCCCTTTTATCCCCAAAATATCCTGACAAATACTCAAACCTAAGCAAAGACACCCCACTATCACCACACGATAGATCCTTGCTCAAACTCAGGCTGAGACAGCTGCAATGTTTCCTTCTATCTGGCAGTCACCAGATTCTTTTTCCTTTAATTCTCTGTCCCTCCCTTAGCTGCCAAAATTAAAGTGCAAACTAAATTCACGATCAATTTATATTTCAGAGCAAACGTATCAGCTGCTAGCCTTCACCCTTGGTATATCTGCACATGGACTGACTGAATTTCTGGATTGCTTTATGTCCTGCATACTGGATGACCGTCAGTGGGCAACAAAACAACTTTTTCTTCATGGTACTGAATTGTTAACCTCCCCAGCTCTCAAGTCAAGGTTAAAAAACCTCATTAAAATGCATGTAAATAAATCAGAATTTCAGATGCCTCAGCACCAAGTCCCAAAGTTTAAAAAAAACTTCCCCTTCATTCCACATGAAAAACAAAGCATGGTTTCAACTGAAAGTTCCACATTGTTCCAAACACAGTGGTTCAGGTTCTCACAGTCACTCTATATCTTTGTTTGGCTGTAATAATCCAAGCTTCAAAAATTCAGGTGTAAAATTAAACATTTATTAAATTGACCTTGAAGAAAAAGAATTTGCATTGATCTGTCAACTTTCAAGACCTCACAAAATTTCAATGAACTAATGATTGCATTTTCAGTCAGCTGAACAGTGGTGGACATGGGTGGACGGAACAACACTGCAAGATAAATGGCATAGATTAAGGATTGTTTAACAGGCAGAAAACAGTGTGCCATTCTCACATTGGAGGGATATGACTGATGGGTACCACAAGGAACAACATTTGGGCCCTAGCTACTCACATGTATCAATAATTAGATGTGGGGATCCAACATAGTATTTTCAAGTACCCAGATGACTAAAAGCGAGATAGGAAAATATGCTGTGAGGAACATGCAAAGTGGTTTCAGGAGGATTGGTCAGACTTCATGAATGGGTAAGAACATGGCAGATAGAAATATAATGTGGACAAATGCAAAGCTATCCACTTTCTTGGAATAAACAGTTGTTCAGAGTATTTTGCAAATGGTGAGAGATTAAAAAGTTTAGATCTACAGAAAGTACAAAAAGTTTAGATCCCTCTTCCACACCTACACAGGCCCCAAACCCCACCTCTTCCTCCGTTACACTGATGACTGTACTGGCGCCGCCTCTTGCTCCCCAGAGGAGCTCGAACAGTTCATCCACTTCACCAACACCTTCCACCCCAACCTTCAGTTCACCTGGGCCATCTCCAGCACATCCCTCACCTTCCTGGGCCTCTCAGTCTCCATCTCAGGCAACCGGCTTGTAACTGATGTCCATTTCAAGCCCACCAACTCCCACGGCTACCTAGAATACACCTCCTTCCACCCACCCTCCTGCAAAAATTCCATCCCCTATCCCCAATTCCTCCGCGTCCGCTGCATCTGCTCCCACAATGAGGCATTCCACTCCCGCACATCCCAGATGTCCAAGTTCTTCAAGGACCGCAACTTACCCCCAACATGGTCAAGAACACCCTTGACCGCGTCTCCCGCATTTCCCGCCACACGTCCCTCACAACCCGCCACCGCCACAACCGCCCAAAGAGGATCCCCCTCGTTCTCACACACCACCCCACCAACCTCCGGACACAACGCATCATCCTCCGACACTTCTGCCATCTGCAATCAGACCCCACCACCCAAGACATTTTTCCATCCCCACCCCTGTCTGCTTTCCGGAGAGACCACTCTCTCTGTGACTCCCTTGTTCGCTTCACACTGCCCTCCAACCCCACCACACCCGGCACCTTCCCCTGCAACCGCATGAAATGCTACACTTGCCCCCACACCTCCTCCCTCACCCCTATCCCAGGCTCCAAGATGACTTTCCATATTAAGCAGAGGTTCACCTGCACATCTGCCAATGTGGTATACTGCATCCATTGTACCTGGTGTGGCTTCCTCTACATTGGGCACACCAAGCGGAAGCTTGGGGACCACTTTGCAGAACACCTCCGCTCGGTTCGCAATAAACAACTGCACCTCCCAGTCGCAAACCATTTTCACTCCCCCTCCCATTCTTTAGATGACATGTCCATCATGGGCCTCCTGCAGTGCCACAATGATCCCACCTGAAGGTTGCAGGTACAGCAACTCATATTCCGCTTGGGAACCCTGCAGCTCAATGGTATCAATGTGGACTTCACCAGCTTCAAAATCTCCCCTTCCCCCACTGCATCCCAAAACCAGCCCAGTTCGTCCCCTCCCCCAACTGCACCACACAACCAGCCCAGCTCTTCCCCTCCACCCACTGCATCCCAAAACCAGTCCAGCCTGTCTCTGCCTCCCTAACCTGTTCTTCCTCTCACCCATCCCTTCCTCCCACCCCAAGCCGCACCTCCATCTCCTACCTACTAACCTCATCCCACCTCCTTGACCTGTCCGTCTTCCCTGGACTGACCCATCCCCTCCCTACCTCCCCACCTATAGTCTCCTCTCCACCTATCTTCTTTTCTCTCCATCTTCGGTCCGCCTCCCCGCTCTCCCTATTTATTCCAGAAACCTCACCCCATTCCCCTCTCTGATGAAGGGTCTAGGCCCGAAACATCAGCTTTTGTGCTCCTGAGATGCTGCTGGGCCTGTTGTGTTCATCCAGCCTCAAATTTTATTGTCTTAGATCTACAGAGAATCCTGGGGTGTCCTCATCAATAAGTTCCTCCAGGCTAATACATAGGTGCAGCAAGTTATTTGAACATAGGAGTAGTAAAACTTTCTCGCAATTGTAAAGAGCCTTGGTTAGAGCACACCTGGAATACGATGTACTGTTGTGGTCTTCTTTGGAAGGTTATTATTTTCATGGAGGGAGGGTGGCAAAGATTGATCAGACTTGGACCCAGGATGATGGGTCAGAGACTGGGAAAACTGAGCCTGTGTTCTCCAGAGCTTCCTAAGACATAGGAGCAGAAGTTGGCTATTTAGCCTGAGTTTGCTCCATCATTCAATGAAATCATGGCAGATTTAGTAATCCTCAATTCCATTTTCCTGCCTTTTCCCTTATTAATTAAAAATCTGTCTCAGTCTTGAATATTCTTAAAGACAGAGACTCGACAACCTCTGTGGTTAAGAATTCCACAGATTCACCATATTCGGAAAAGAAATTCTTCCTCATTTGTCTCAAATTGTCACCCTTCCTCCAAATTTATATCTTCTGGTCCTAAGCTATCCCCTAAGAACATAAAACATCAGAGGAGAAGCAGGCTATTCAGCCCATCTAGTCTGTTCCACTATTCAATGAGATCATGGCTGACTTGATAATCCAAACTTCACTTTCCTGCCTTTTCCTCAAGATCTTCGATTCCTTTACTGGTAAAAATCTCTCAACTTTTACTAGATTTAACGACCCAAACTCTGCAGCCCTCTGTGGTAAAGAATTCACCACCGTCAGAGAAGAAATTCCACCTCACCTGTCTTTAAGTGACAACCCTTTATTCTGTGATTATGGGTCCTGGTCCCAGACTCTCCCTCAAGACAGGAAATAACCATTTGGCATCAATCAGCATATCTTTCCTTAGATAATTGGCCTGAAGTGTTCAGTGTTCCAGCTGTGATCTGATTAGTGTCATGTGTAGCTTTAGCAGAGCCTCCCAGCTTCTATACTCAGTTCCCTTTAAAGTCAGTCGGTCCACTCGCCTAACCTGTCTATATCCCTTTGCAACTCTTGGTGTCATCGTCACCACTTGCCTTCCCATCTATTTTTGTGTCATCTTTAAACTTGGTTATAGTTCATTTTCCTCATCCAAATGATTTTAATGAGAATGAAATATAAAAATTGGGCTGTCTTGTTAAAGCCATACACTTGTCAGACCACTGCTACAATGCTGTCATCGTTTTTGGTTCCCTTATCTAAAGGATGATTTACAGGCATTGGAAATAGCTAAGAGAGCCTTGCCTGAACTGATTCCTGATAAGAAGGGATTGTCTTCTGAGAGGAGTGGTTGAGTAGGTTACACTTGTACTCACCGCAGTCGAGAAGAATGAGAGGCAATCTTATTGAAACAAATACGATTCTGAAGAAGCTTGACAAGGTAGATACAAAACTTTGAATGCCCTCCTAATTGATGAGATGTGGGTATTGAGCAGTAAGATATGTACTTACAAAATGAAATGTATCTCACAATCTGGTACTGGCAAAAAAGAATGAACTTGACTTTACTCAGCACTATTCATGTGTTCTGTATGCTTTAATACACCAGCTGTGATTTTCTTAATGTTGTATGTATGTCATATTGGTTAGCAAATGAGGCAGCCACTGCACATAACAACGGCTCACAAATGCAAATGAGATGACTTAGTTGAACTGGTGGTCTTGACTAAGCAAGAACTTGAATAATAATGCAGGATATCTGCATCGACTTGAACAAGCAGATGAGATCATGCTTTGAGCCCTCACTCAAAGCTGCACTGAATTATCAACTCCTGCTCATGACTGTGGCTCCAAGATGAGAAAGTCAATAACTTGAGTAAAACTGGCACTAATTTCCTTTTTTTGCTTTCACTCCAATTATGTTTAATAACTGCAAACAAACTAACAAATACAACTGAGATAACAAGGTATAGAACTTTATGAACACAGCAGGCCAAGAAGTGTCAGAGGAGCAGGAGTGCTGACGTTTCAGGCCTAGACCCTTCTTCAAAAAGCTGCTTAGCCTGTGTTTATCCAGCTCTACACCTTGTTATCTCAGATTCTCCAGCATCTGCAGTTCCTACTCTCTCTAATGAATACAACTGTTAGTTTAACATTTAAACACGCCTGTGTTCATGAGCAAGGAAAGACAAACAAAAACTGGTCAGAAACAAAAAAATTACTTTCAGTAACTAAAACAGCAAAGACTGCAGATGTTGGAAGTCAGGAACTCTGGGAAAACCCAGCAAATGTAGCAGCATCCATGGACAGAAAGCAGAGTTAATATTTCAGGTCCAGTGATTTTCATGCGTAATGAGGTGAGAGATCAGACTTTTTGTCCTTCAGGTCATGACACATTACCCAATGTTGTCTCAACAAAAACAGCCAAAGTGAAGCCACAACGCCAGGAACCCAGGTTCAATTCCACCCTCGGGCAACTGTCTGTGTAGAGTTTGCACCTTCTCCCCATGTCTGCGCGGGTTTCCTCCCACACTCCAAAGATGTGCAGGTTAGGTAAACTGGCTGTGCTAAATTGCCCCCTAGTGTCCAGTGACATGTAGATTGGGTGGATTCCATGGGAAATGTGGGGTTGGAGGGATAGGGTAGTGGAAGGGTGGCTCTGAGTGGGATGCCCTTCGGAGGATCAGTGTGGACTCAAAGGGCCAAATGTCCTGCTTTCATACTTTAGGAGCTCTAGGATTCAAATGAGAACGGACCAAGTAAAGCAAGGTCAGCATTCTGGGCAGTTGCATTTACAGGTTGTGTCACTGAGCCTGATGCAGCAGGAAAAATCTGTGTTTTGATAAGAATGTGCCTAAGCACTAAGTTTAAAATTAGAAAAGCCATTTAATTAAAATGTGTGAAATTCTTAAAAGACTTGTCAAAGTTGATGCAAAGAGGTTGATTTCCCTGAGCTGAGGGAATCGAGAGCAGAGAATCACAATCTTAGAATGAGGAGAAAAGAGTCAGAGAGCCATAGATATATACAGCACAGATACAGATCCTTCAGTCCACTTGTCCATGCCAACCAGATATCCTAAATTAATCTAGTCACATCTAACAGTATTTCATCCATATTCCTCTAAACCCTTGCTACTGATATACTCATCCAGATGTCTTTTAAATGTTGTAACTTTACCAGCCTTCACCACTTCCTCTGGCAACTCATTCTGTACACATGCCAACCTCTGTGTGAAAATGTTGCCTCTTAGGTTCCTTTTAAATCTTTCCCTTCTCATCTTAAACCTATACCTTCTTGCTTTGGACTCCCCTACCCCGAAGAAAAGACCTTGTCTATTTACCCTATCCATGCCACTCATGATATTATACTCCTCAAGGTCACCCCTCAGCCTCCGATGCTCCAGGGAAAATATCCCCAGTCTATTCAGTCTCTCCCAATAGCTCAAACCCTCCAAACCTGGCAACATCCTTGTAAATCTTTTTAAGTTCAACAACATCCTCCCTATCCTCACTATTAGAATACTGTGCGCAATTCTGGTCTCCCTCCCTATAGTAGGGAGACCAGAATTGCGCGCAGTATTCTAATAGTGACCCAGCTAATGTCCTGTACAGCTGCAACATGACCTCTCAATTCTGATACTCAATACACTGGCCAATAAAGGGAAGCATACCAAATGCCTTCTTCACTATCCTATGTACCCATGACTCCACTTTCAAGGAATTAGGAACCTGCATCCTTTGTTCAACAACACTCCCCAAGACCTTACCATTAAGTGCAGAAGTCCTGCCCTGATTTGTCTTATCAAAATGCAGCACCTCACATTTGTCTAAATTAAACTTCAACTGTCACTCCTCGGTCCACTGACTCATCCGTTCAAGATCCCATTATACTCTGAGGTAACCTTCGCTGACCACTACGTCTCCAATTTTGGTGTTATCTGCAAACTTAGTTAACTATACCTCCTGCATTCACATCCAAATTATTTTATATAAATGATGAAAAGCAGTGGAACCCAGCACTGATTCTTGTGGCACACCGTCTGAAAAGCAACCCTTCACCTCTACCTTCCACTTCTGTTCCGTGTGATCTAACCTTGCTAACCAGTCTACCACAAGGAACCTTGTCGAATGCCTTACTAAAGTCCATACAGATCATGTCCACCACTCTGCTCACATGGATCCTCTTCGTTACTTCTTCAAAAAACTCACTCATTCAAGTTAGTAAGGCATGATTTTCCACGCACATGGCCACGTTGACTATCTCTAATCATCCCTGCCTTTCCAAATACATGTAAATCATGTCCCTCAGGTTTCTGTGTAACAACCTGCCCACTACTGACATCAAGCTCAGCAGTCTATACTTCCTGGCTTTTCATTACCATCTTTCTTAAATAGAGGCACCACATTATCCAGCGCCTTACCTGTGGCTATTGATGATATAAATATCTCAGCAAGGGGCCCAACAATCACTTCCGTTGTTTTCCACAGAGTTCTAGGGTACACCTGATCAGGTCCCAGGGGATTTATCCAACTCTGTGTTTTAAGACATCCAGCATCACCTCGTCTGTAATATGTACATTTTTCAAGATGTTGTTATTTATTTCCTGAAGTTCTCTATCTTCCATATTTTTCTTCACAGTAAACATTAGCTCAAAATATAGTTCTCAAAGTAGATTCCCGATCTCCTGCAGTTCCATACACAGGTGGCTTTGTTGATCTTATGAGGGGCTCTATTCGGTCCCTAAATACCCTTTTGTCCTTAACGTGTGTGTAGAATCCCCTTGGATGCTCATTAACCCTATTTGCCAAAGCTATCTGATGTCACCTTTTCCCCCTCCTGATTTCCTTCTTAAATACACTCCCAATGCCAAATATGAGAAATTTCTTCATTTTGGAGTCTGGGGATCGTTGGGCAAATTCACTAAGCATACACAGCTCTCTGGAATAAGTAGATTCAAGACTGAGATTAATAGATTTTTGGGCACAGTAGGAATCAAAAGAAACAGGAACAAAGTGTAAAATCAGTCAATGTAGCAATTCATCCACAACCTTACTGAATGGTGGAACAGGCTTTATTGAATCATATGACCTTCTCCTGCTTTTGTATTATAATCAAACATAATTCAGTATTTTCTTCCAAAATGATAAACTCTCATCCCAAACTGACAGAAGTAGTAAATCGGAATAAATACTCAGGTTTTCATGATCTGCTATACAAAACAGCCAAAGAGCTGTACAAAGATCACCACGACTACCTGAAATTCTCCTGGATTCCTGTAATGAATTCTCAGATGCGGCTCACTGAGTAACATCCTTGCTTGAAATCACAAGATTGAGAGTACGAGTTTAATTCAGAGACTTGATCACAACGTCTAAGCCGACAACTGTCTTTCAGCTGACAGGATGCTACACTGCTTAAGGTGGTGTGGTTAGGATAAAGCAAGCTGATACAATGTGACTTCAAGCAAATGTAAAAGATTCCTTAGCATCATTTGGTGTATCAGAAAATCCTTCAGCCAACACCTAAAACAGATGATTTAGTTATTATCATACAAGCTTCTGGAATGTCACTTTACACAAATTAGTTTCATTGCCATATGATCGTAACTGAATATCAAAAGTACTTCACTAACTCGAAGCAGTGTTGGGAAGCCCCAAGAGCATGAAAAGGTGCTAAATAAACGCAACTTGTAAAAAATACCTTTTGAAAAATGTTTCGGCACTTCCTAGACAGAAACAAGAAATTAGCTCTGAACTGCAGAGATAGAAAACCTGAATTTCTTTCTAAAAAGGAAATGTGGAAAAGCACAGTTTAAAGATCATTTATTTCTGTTTACTTGTATTTTTGGATTGTGAATTAAATAGGATAAAGGCCTATTTTAAAAACCAACAATTGTGAAAAATTATCGCACATATAAAACTCAAGTTATCCGACACTCACTGTAAATGCTATTCACAAAGATATTTGTTTCAAGTCATAGGGGAGAGTACAACTGAGAAGCTGGAGTCAGGAGGTATGTACAAAAGGAGATGTAGCCAGTAACAAGAAGCTGATTGGTCTGTGGAGTGGTGACTAGTCTTTGATGACAAAGGCCTCTTGCATGCCAACAAATCCATGAAATCTCTGAAAAGGAAGGATCCATCCTTTTCTCTGCCAGAGGAATGCTTGAAGCCTGAAGGAAGCCAGTTTATTTTCCCTCATCAAATGCTACAAACTATGGCTTTTAAGTAGTAAGTCAGAGATGTGAACTAGTTCTTCTGTGCCTTCTGCAGCAAACACAAGTACGTGGAGAAGGAAAATCAAGAAGCAACAGATCCTGACAAGGCAAAAGTATCATCTGTGAGTCCTGTTGAATGGGGCCATTGAACTACTTTCCCAAGCCCTTCGTCCGCCCACAAACTCATGCCTTGTCTGGTGTCTGTCTATTTTGGTATGTAGTGGGAGTTTTATACGGAAGGTTAGAGTTTTTAACAAGTGGGTTTACGTTGACGGTTCAGAACTGCAGCTGCAATGATTTGTAATAATCATTTTTGGTAAATACAGAAAACTTGTCCATGCTTTCTGTCAATCTGAGTTTGAAAGACAGGTAAATTGGCAATTTTGCATACTTTGATAAAATCGTTAACTTTTGCAATGACTCCAGTGAAAGCAGGGCTTGATTTCCAGCATACTACCCCAGTGAGGTGCAACAATAGAAATGTAAAGGGTTCTGGAGACTAAAATTAAGACAGATGAACAGACAATTCTATGGTAGGATGAAATGAACAAGAAATACAACAAATAAGATCGAGTTGCCTTATCTGTCTAATTCTCATCTGCTGTGAAAATTTTATGGATGGCGGAGTCACCCTTAAAATCAGAGGACAGCTATGTAATCCTAACAGCACATGGCGACAGTGCCCACAAATGATACTTTAAGCAGCCCACTGGACAAGATGAGTGTAGGCATCTCACAGGGGGAGGGGTTCCTTGACGGAGAGGGCAGTGAGAGGCAGCAATGGGTGGAAGACAAGGTGGTGACCTGCTAGGCTCCCTGCCACTCCTAGAACCCTACCCACCAGTATCAAACTTGAGGTCAGATCGGAAACAGCACTTAAATGTAATATCATTGCCCACTCTTAGAGTAGAAGTGAACAGCAAATTCTGGGCCTCCCGTGTCTCTTCTCAAGTATGGAAACAAGTGGGTAATGGGGCAGAGGTGGCAGCAGGTAGACCCCAGAGGAATTTTAGAGCTGTCCATCCATCCTGTCTACAAACCCACAGGTCCACTTTTTAAAGAGGCTGAACCTATGTTTGAAGCCACTGTAATCTGCCAAAGTTGGGTCTACTTTTGAGGTCAGTCATTCCATATGTGCAAAGGGAAAACATATCAATTGGGATAAGAAAACATCCAGGTCACCAAAAGAACAGATCATGTAACTTGATTTATCACTGTGGAATAACAAAGAACTTTAGAAACATGTCACAAGTGCAGAGGTATTTTTGGAAGAAATCGTTATATTCTTAAGTAGAAATTTACTAAAAATGTGAGTCCAAAAACTTGGGAACCATTGGTACAAATTTCATTTCTACTTGTTCACTAGATTTTGCCAAAATATCAACTTATCATTGTTACTGAAAACATTTCAGGCATTTGGCCATGCCTTTCAAGATACTCATGAAAGTTATTGCTCAAAAGGAAAACATAAACAATAGGCTGTAATTATAATTGATGTCATAAGCAGTATGTTTCCACTTTTTCTTAAGAGTTTAAACTGGCCTAGATTGTTTTTGTAGGCTTTAGTTCTTGGCTCTCCAATATATAAACTGGCAGTAATACAAATTGAGAACATCTTTATCCTGTTTAGTCGTATTTATGCTGGGCATTCAACTTCCTTCTGCTAGGTTTCTAAATGTTTTTAGTATAAAATTTACTATGGAAGAGGAAATCTTCGGCCGCTGTGGGCAAAACAAAATTACAGTATTTTCAGTGATTAAATATTTTAATATTGGGATGGGCTTCATTCCACATCAGCCAGGCAGCAGCTAATGAATTGGCACTCAATGTAAATATGACCTTCAGCACAAATTTCATCTCAACAGTGAAATATTGCAAATATCTTTACAAGTATCAAATCTCTGATAATATTATGATTAAATTTATACCAGAGGAAAAATCATGAGTCAATATATTTCTATACTTAAAATGTAAAAGAACATTAGACTGGATGATTTGAGAGATGTTATTCTTAACAAATTTTCAGAATTTTGAAAAATAGCTAGAATTTTTGAAACAGCAATACTAAATGTATGCCACATTTCTATTTCTCAAAAAAGAAACTTGCTTTAACAAACAATTGACTTATCACTGCAAACCTCTGCAGTAAATATATTTTCTCCCCTTAGTTTTTTTTAAAATAGTTTACAATAGGGAGAAATCAAGTTACACAATCTGCTGTTTTACTGATAGATTTTCTCCCCACTTTCTCCCAGTTGACAGTTTTCCTTGGTTCTAGAATTCATATCCTCTGCAGTGCTGCTAACAATAGTGCAGATTGCATCAGACTCTACCATGTGCAGCAGAGGAACACTGAAAAGCCAGGAAATTATTAGTAGATACATGAGAGACTGCTTTATTTGGCTCAACTAAAAATAGAAGGCAAATGGCACAGCCTCGTCAGAAATCTGCAGGAGAAGCAATCGATAGGCTGAGCACATGATAAAACTACTCCAGTTCTGGGATCGACAATCGACAGCTGAAAGGCTATTTTTTGCTATGGTTGACTAAATATGGTCAGGGAGGGAGTGATACTGGAGAGCCTGGTTGCTTGGCAGTGCATGTTTCAAATGCTTAGCTGACTATAAAGCTAGGGCAGTTTCATTTTTTTCTTCCGAGTATAAAATGTGTCCAGCAGCTTCGCGTGTATGGAAGCACTGACCTCAGTAGCAGACCTGACCTCTAAAGGACCACAGTAGTCTCGAACAGATGTTCAATCTATACGTAAAGGCAGAAGTGAGAAGTGACGCAGTGCAGCGTCGAAGCAGGCAGAAGATCCATCTTTCCAACTAAAGTGCCGAACCTTTCTCAGCATCTCTTTCTCTCTCCCTTTCTCTATATCTACTTCTCAGCCTCTGATAATCACCTGAACAACCACCTTGCAGTGTTCAACTTCTGACAGGGCAAGCGAAAGGTATTTGTTTCCCAATAATGCAGGCAGAGCTGTATAGTCTTTTTTTTAAAAGCTGTTAAGGCTTGTACAAATTGCCCATTTAAATTTTTTAAGTGCATTAGTAGTGGAATCATTTTGCATTTTTTTACATCAGTGTCTAACTGATTTGTACTTTTACCCAGCAAAAGATGGACCGATTTAACAGCAACAAATACTTGTGGATGAATGATTGTGTCCCTCCTTGTTAATTTGTTCAACTGCAAAATACTGCATGTTTCTAACAAACCTATGTTGCATTGTAGTGTCAAAGTCATTATATAGGAAGGAAGTTAATATGGTGCTGTCAGTGGCAGATTTTAACTATGTGCATGTGTCCTGAAAATGTCCTCCCTGATCAAGTACAAATGTGAAGCTGTAAATTTAACTGTATAAGATTTGGATCGAGTTTAAAACACTTTAAAAATGAGTTTCCAAGTCAACAGTAATAGCAATCTGAAACAAAACTGGACTTTAAACAGAAGATCATGGGCAGGAATCTGCATTAATGTTTAACAATAATTGGTCTGAATTTTTAAGAAAAATCTCAGTTTATATGCATGAAACTAACAGAGAGAGCTGTGATAGGAACAATCTATTTTAAATACGCAGACTGCCTACTGGATTTAAAAAAAAATGCTGCAGTGCTTTGGCTTCCCTATGAACTACAGCACAGATTTGTTCAATCACTGAACTTATTTTAAAAAAATACACTGTGCTGCATGAATTTAGTTTCAATGCTTATCCCAGCTTTGGTAAAATTTTCTGGATGTGATACCAATGTACAACCAAGTATAAAATACTTAGATAAATAATACATCTAAAAACACTATGCTACAGACAAAGCACTCTTAACAGTTTAATGGCTGATAAATTTCAAGTATGCCTGAACTGTACATTGAACATTAGCATCGCTTTATAATTTTATTTCTTTCACATGATTACTGCAAAAAAATTACTTCAATAGACTTGTTACTGGTGGATTCGAAGGAAAAATATCATAACAGCAAGCTGCTTATTTCATGTTTTTATGTTATTGCTATGGAAAGCCTGGAATAGATGCATGCTTCTTGCACTGCCCTCTTCCGCACTCCCAAAGAATTGATTGTACAGGAAAAGTGCAATATTAAAGAAATATCAAGTGAGCATCAAATTTTCCTGTCATCTAAATCCCAAACACAACTAAGTTCCGATTCCATGTGACCATTTCAAACATTACCAGCAACAACACATTGCGAGATGTTTGAAGCTTGACATCAGGAGTATGGGGCAAACAGAAAAATTGATCAAAAATTGGCTGAATCTGTTCCTCAAAGATGGGTTTCTCGAAGATATCATTCTCCAAATTCTGAAAGGATTTTTAAAAAAATTCTGCATACTGATTCTGCCATATGAATACAGTGACAGTGAATGTAAGGAGAAAAATAAGTTGATAACGATTAAGTAAGTTTTAATGTCTTCAAACATGGCCACATAATAAGTGGAACTTTAAAATGCATTAAAAAGGAAAAAGCTAATTTCTGCACCAAGTGGTGCCCAATTTTGGAGATATAAACAATACAAAATGAACTACAGTTGCTGGGATTTGATTTTGAATTTGTGAAAGTAAATTTCTTCACGCTAAATTTTTCAGGTAATAGACAAAATTACTTTGGATCAAGTTGCTTTTTTTTTAAAAAAACTATACTTTCTGTCCCATTTCTGCCTTGTTATGTGCAGCTTGTTCTCAAGATTGGTTAATAGTATTTAAAAACTGACCTAATTCTGCTTCAGCAAACAGGTGAATCTTACAACAAGATGCATTGTTTTTAAGCACTCATATTCAAGACAGATGAACTGCAAAGGTATTTCCTGCCTGGAACACATACTTCTTTATATACCCATATGATCCTAAAAAACTATGGAATGTAAAGAAGTATGTATTTCTGGTGGGCAATGAACAACCATGAAGAACATAAAAGGCACATAAAGTGGACCAAAACATACAATGGAAAACATACAAGGCACTTGCATGGCTGTTGTGTAAACAAGATCTGCTATAGTAGTCATTTATCAAAATTCTAAATACAATTTCTATCTAAACAAATGGGTGAAAAAAAAATGAAAAACATATGACTGGTCTTTAACATATGAGCTTTGGAAAACTATTAATGTCATTATTTAATCTGTTAGAATGATGGAAGTATCAGAGCTCTTTGCAGATGCTGTGATTAACAAGTCAGATGTTCCCTACTTTAATTCCAAAACATGCACTACACTTTTGGAACATTATTAGACAGTTTATGTTTTAAGAACCACACACTAAAATAACGCACAACAGATATATGCTAATTTAAGCTCCACACTTTAAACCAGCCATAAAATTGCCCTGGGTTATGCAACTGTACAAGTAATTGAAGACTGTAGCTATAATTATGAGATATACAACTTTATTATGCTCCTTAAAATTATACAAAATCAAGAATCAGAAATATTATAAATTAGACGTTTGAACACAAAATCCAGAACTGGAAACGTGTGGTCTCTTTTAAAGTTAACTTGGCTGCTATATGTGAAATGAAATAATCAACGGCCTTTAAATTTTAAAAAGTATTAAGGAGGAAGAATGCAATTTCAGTTCCATCATTCTCAAATTCCACAGAAAATGCAACACTGAGAAACAGAGTAAAACAGACCTTATACCTATAACCAACTGACACATTGATCATTGTAATATATGGATAAGGTACTCTTAGTTCCCATGCCCTTTAAATTGGTTTCTTTCTTGCTTGTTAAATACTTAAAAGATTTTGCTCCTTCTTTTGCAGCACACATGGAAAATATGACTTCAAAAATTTAGAACATAATCACAACATGAAAATCAGTAATTCTTAGTGGATAAAATGAAATGATTTTCAAGTCAAATTACATTCACAGACTCTAATATACTTAGCCAATTCAGTGTACTTTTAATGTACCATTACATGTCAATTATTATTCCAGTAGAATTATAAATTTTGCAGCTTTAAATTAAAAATTATGGAAGAATGCTTGTTTGTTTTAAGAATTGTTATATAATGTTCCAAACGTGCAATGAACGTTTTGGAACTAAAATGGGGAAAATATCAAATCACAGCATCTGTGAAGAGCTGTGGCACTTTCAGTATTTGAACAGATTAAATAGTAACTTTAATAGATTTGCAAAGCTCATAAAGTGAAAAAAAATCCAAAATGTAAACAGCACTACATTTTGAGGAAAGCCATAGTATGAACATACCACTGTTGATGATACTGTATCATTTCTTGGTTTTTAAACTGTATCTTAGATTCATAGCACCTGCAACCCCAATTTTGAAACTTGAACAAATGTTACAAAAGATTGGCTATGTGTATTTGCAATATATGTTTTAAACTAAATTCCCCGTACATCCTTCTGCACAGAAATTAATTCTACAATCTCTGAAAAAACTTCCCATCAAGTTAGCTTGCATGTTAATTACTTGAGGGATTCAAATACCATGCAAGGTACACTTCCATGTGTTCTTCCAGTCTCAAATTATTCTTTCCAGAAGGAGCAAATACAACTTTACATTTTTTACAGAAATGTTTGAAAGTGTTAAATGTTGTTGTAAAAATAAATTAAAATAACAAGGACTCTGCAGTCTTGAAACTACAAGATTTTAATAGCAATTTGGTTCAGTTGCAGCAGGATAAGATTCTTTAAATGGTGTAACATTGTATTGTTCCAATTCATATTTTTCAAAGCCCATTCAGGAATTTCCATTAAACCTCGCTTAATGTTTCAACAATGAATTCCCATTGACAAAAAAAGGAGCAGATACAGCTTTTTGTCGTCCCTCTATTTTATATGTCATTGACTATGTAGACCTTTCCAGGCTCGCAACTAATCTGATTGCTCACAGCTCACATAACAACAATATGGAATGCCAACTGCTGCCACTGACACAGTCACATTTTAGAACACTACTGTACAGTGCAACCAACTATTAACAGAGACATGAGACTTTAACTTGATAAACATTTCATACCCAGTAAAGTATGCTCCTCAATAAAATATCCACACTACGTACTGCTCCAAGTTTGTCATATCAGCCTTCACAGAAGAATACTACAAGGATGTGTCAATAAACAGCTACGTCGCATGCCAACTTCTCTTAATACTTAAGTCAATGAGGCGGAGTACTTAAGCACACTGGGCAAATAGTATTAAATGCATAATAATGACTGACCCACCTACCCAAGCACTGGAGTAAAATTTTAAGGCCCTAATAAGCAGATGCTAAGAACCTCTAAATGCAGACTTTTTCACGCTTACAGTCCTGTTAACTGGTGTTTATTTGTGCAAGACTATGCGCACTCTGGATAAATATATTAAAATACTAAACAGAGCGCAAAATTAAACTGTTACAAACTACTTCTAAAACATTAAACAGCAAAGAATTTTGTTCTGAAGTACCCATCAGCTTTCTACATTTAGTTACCGCCATTTCATTTAATCAAGTGTATGTTTGATATTCTCTAAAGCTTAATAGTAAATACGATATTATTTGTAGGAATTTACTTCATTTAGTAGTGCAACACAATTCTGAATACTTCTCGAGTGAATTTAACAAGAAGAACTGCTCATACTAGAGGATTCTACTGCATCAAAACAACAACATAACATTGACTTTGCTGCAGAGGTACTAGGAATTCATTCTAACTGACCAAACTGGCTGAAAAAAGAGATTCAAAACCTCAAACATTAACAGAAATTGCTGCAAAAACCTGAAAAATTAACTCTGTTTTCTTTCTACAGATGCTGCCTCGCCTGATGAGTTTTTCCAGTAATTTCTGTTTGTGTTTCTGATTTCCAGCATCTGTAGTTCTTTGGGGTTTTTGTTCAGAATCTCACTAAAGCTCTGGCTGTGTTCAAGTCAAAATAACATAAAAATTACTTTTTTTAAATCGGTATGTAATCCAAAACATACAGAAAACTACAAAATGGAATTTGAAAGATCACAACATTACAGGAATTAGATTGGTGAATGTGTTTGAATGACTGGGGCATTCATATTTTGAGATAATTTACTGCTTTATTGCTTAAATCAAGGATACAAAACATAGCCTGACCAGCTTGATTCAGTCAACATAAAAGCAATTTTAACATTTGATGAATCTTTATAATTCACAAAGTTTTCAGACATCTGACTGACATGATGAACAGATGTTGACATTCAAGTATTACACTGCATGTTCCAATGTGTCTTCATGCCCAGATACGGCCATTGCGTTTAAGTGTACAGCTCTTCAAACAGACACTCAGAAGCCTAAGCTACCCAAGAACAGCACCACAGTGAATATGAATAGCACCAATGTACAGCTGATTTTGTTACTACTGTTCCAACTCCATTTCACCTGTATCAACTGGCAGTAATATCTTGCCAAAGACTGCATTTAACACGTGTACATTTTACCAAAGCAGAAACAACTCCAAACGACTTGGACATCAGAAGCTATGATTTACAAAGGACATGACATATTTATTTATCTTGTCAAAAATAAAACTAAGTTAGCCAAAGAACCACCACTGATAAGGCAATTTGAATAAAATTAATTTTAACGCCAATATAAACACAGCTTCACCAAACGGTGATTGGGAGAGTGAAAAGAAAGTAGAGAGCAGGATAAACTATTAAAAATGAAAGTGAAATTGTTATGATAATAACTGTTAGCTTTAATTTCACTTATTATAGCTGGATATTTATGATTTTTAGTAACATTCATCAATTATATTAAAACATTTGTGTAATAGGATTGTGTGGTCATTGAAATGAAATTAAGAAAGAAGCTGGAAATGGAACTTTGAGCATAAGTAACACCTCTGAAGCAAATATTTAAGGCATGTTGTCACTTCAACATGTTACTTCCTTCCTTCTGAACATCTCTTAAAACTCTCACTGCTGGTTGTGCACTTTTCCAACTTGCATTCCAAGACACAAGTCAAGGAACTCAATATAAATGCAAATTGTCAAAACTCTTGTCACCAAGTCCTACAATATCTCGGTTCTTGCATTGTACCAGATTTTCTAACTTATTTTGTCTACTCCTCCTTTATTTGTAAAAATGCAATATTAATTTTGCATATTTAATTGAAATAATTTTTCAAACATTTTTATACATTCTACAAACATGAACGTCACAATTTCTTTGATTGCTTAAAAACAAGATTTTCTTCTACAGTATAACTTGCATCTTTAATCAAAGCATCTTTTGGAAATTAATGTGATAAATGCAAAAGTGACAGGAGTACTTTTCCCTTCTAAATCATCCTCAGTAGAATTAGGGAACAAAAAATTTCAGAGAAAAAAATAAATCTTTTAGAGGCAAAAAATTTTAGAGGAAAACTAAATCACAAACATTCAAAGCCAATAAGATTATTGAGTATACTGTGTTCACAATTAACATGTGAGCAATACCATTTCAATATTTTGATTAAAACACCAACTTTTTCACAGTGGAAATACATGGAAAATAAAATTGAAAAAAAAAGTATGTGGAAATGTTGCTACTTGAGGGAGAGATTTTCACTGGCCAATGCTTTGCTATAGCTGGTAAAATGGAACCAAATCAACTTTTCAATGGATTTGGTCCCCTTCAACCAGCTGTAGCTATGCATTGATCACAACAAGGAGGAAGAGAGAAAACAATACTTACTTCCATCACCACAGGTATGTTACCAATTCGTCAACCCAGACACCTTGGTTAGATTATGAATTATGCAGCGTATAGTATTTTAAAAATTTGACTTTGACATAAAGATAACCAGTCAAACCACTAAGATAGGAGATAACTTCAAACTTGAAAATGTTATCCTTTAATCTCACTTCAATTAGTACATCTGTATATGTCTTTGTATTGAAAGTACACTGTACTGTTGGATTGCAATTTAACTGAAGTGAACTGTGGAGTTAAAATTTATGGCACGAAATGGTTTCACCAAATGCCATTTTGAACAATTCAAAATTGTTGCTGTATTCCATAAAGAAAAGGGGACTTAAAATAAAATCACAACTTGAAGTTTTTACAAGGTATTAAAGTTTTTTTTCCCAGTTAGTAAGTGTCATGTAAATCATGCTATTGTTTCAAAAAAAAATGAAAACTAACAGAAAAGGCCATATTGACAGTTCAACACACAGGGTGCAAAGTGTGTAACCTGAAATCTGTACACTGGGCTTATAATGCCTTGCTAGCTACAATACTTTGACTAATTTACAGAAATAATCATATAATTGATTTTAAAAAACTGATCTGATACAGGAAAAAAATTCTCATAACATACACTTGGTTCCAAGTATAGTCAGCTGTCAGGGTCAACATATTCATAAATACATTATAGCATTCAGATTCAGTTACAGATTTTGATATAGAAAATCTGCTTTTGATTTCCAAGTTACACATACTACTCACTAAAATGTTAGACTGCATTGAGAACAGTTAAATTCAATCTCTCCACCAAAAACATACACTACATGAAATTTTAAAATTCTGCTCTCTTCACTGAAACAATGTGTGCAGACACAGTATAAGATAAACAAAGATAAAACATATTGCTTGCACATCTGTAATCGGATATGGCAGCTTAAACATACTCTGGTGAATTTGTGCATGATTCTACAGCAGTATCCTTGAATACCCTTTCGTCACCTTCATAGAGGTACTCTCATATCTGCAATGCAGCTACAACTACTAACTGACAAGTTGAACAGTGCATTCATTACTCAGGATAGGAACTAAATGCAGCACATCAGGGAATTAGATGAATAGTGATTGCAAGTTGGTCGGAGTGAAAGCAGTGCACTTGAAATTTAATGTTAAGCCAAATATTCATCATCATTCAAGATTTCAACTATACAGAGAAATAGCCGAGCTCACGATGAACACCATCATTGACGCGCACGTTTATCAGCAACGTTAGGCAAAGAGGAAACACAGTGAGTTGTGAATTGCTTACACTTATCAATTATGCTGCACCCCACAGCAGCCACTAACCCTCAATCGCCACGTTACTTCTAAGAACTTGCTGAATTTGCACACTAAAACTCAAACTCAATGTAGAAAGTTTGGGCTTGCATACATTAGCATAGGTATCCTGTACTGTGAAAATTATTCATGAAATATTCAAAAGGCAAAGCTTAAGCTACTGCATCTCATTCCTACTTGCATTTGTTCATTTTTTAAAAAAAGTTATTTTTAAACCTGAATCTTCTGCCTTTACATAATTTTTCTGTTCCTGCTTTGCTTCTCCAAATTACCATTTTCTGACTGTCCTCATTTTGTTTTAAAACAAAAGCTCATTCGCAAAGGTAAGCCACTTGTCTCATTGCTCATCAAGGTCCCGAGTACCCCAAAGCCCTCACCATGCTGTTATCAGGTTGCACTCTCAGAAATTTCAGGGGCAAAAAAATGCTGTAGATAGTCTTTGCTAGAAACAGTCTAAGTCATGTATATATTGTGAAATGTCTCCCACTAGTAAAATGTGTGCCAGTAAGGCAGCTTCAATAATTACATACTATTTGCAATGTTACATACAAGGCATGGCTTACATTTTTTTTGCCAGTTTACCAATAAAGCATTCATGAATTTTGTACCACTTTTTCCAGTCACCTCTAAATTAAACAACTGGCTCAAATGATACATTCTGAGTACATAAAATACATAGGAAGGATGAAATACTGTAGCATTACAATAAAAAGGAAATATTTAATACAATAAAAGGTTCCACAAAATCAACTGTAAAATCAAAATGATCAGAAGATCAATGATAGAGCTATGGATATGGTAAAGGGACAGGGGAATAAGTACCATCAAGGGACCTTTGTTCACTGCTATTGAGGAAATGGAATTAGTTATTCAATGCAGACTTGAAGATCACCATACAAAATATTCTTAATTGATAGCAACCAATACATTTTCTTATCAGAAGGGAAAGATTCTGTCTAACCAATCTACTGAACTAAGTTACATACATGGTTGATTATGGCAAATTCTAGAAACTGATATATCTAGACTTCCTAAAAGTAAGTGATACAGATCCAGAAGAAGTTCATTCGCAAAACTTGTCAGTAGTTGCAACTGCATTGCAGTTTATCTGGTATTCAGATCAGTATTAAATTAGCATAAAATAGAAAACAACAAATATTTAAGGTGACACATATTTCCTGGCTGGTGAAAGAGTGCTGGACCCCAGGCATAAGTGTTGAACTACTGCTGTTTCTAATTTGCACAAGAGCTTTGGCCTCAGAAGGTCAATGCAAATCTGTTATTTTGTAAACAGCATCAAACTAGGAGAGCTAGTGAACTGACAAAGAAAGTCCACATTCACAGAATGAGTTAGTTCACATCAAACAAGCAGACTGAGGGCAGATTAGCTTTAATGCTAACATATAAAGTCAACTAAGAGGCAAGAAAAATAAAATTTGTGTAATATATTTCACCAATTGCAGACAGCCACAAGTATTTCATAGTCAATTATGTGCTTCTGAAATATAATCATTCTTATAAAGGTAGACAAACAGCCAGTTTGCACACAGGGTTGACAACTAAATAATCAGTTTTATTCATTTTGATCAAGAGTTGATCAACATTTTCCAATTCTTCAGGTAAAAATTTGCATGGCCCTAGCTATAAGCCGAAAGAGAGACCAGGAATTTGCTTGACGTCAGATTTAAAAAGATTCACCGAGGTACCAGCCAATATGAGGTGCTTAACTCTGGAGTGGTATTTTACCTTTGAATTTCTGGCTCGAGGGGAATCACCATGACAAGGTTGGCTTTCATAAAATAGTGCATTGACAGCATTCACAGAATATATATGTTCCTGTTAAGCTGTGTGGACATTCAAAAGCTTGCAAAAGACCATAAGGCCTTGTTCCATCTCCACACAGCTGTGAAAAAATGTCAAAGGAACCAGACATTAGAAAAAGAGTGGCTGCATACAACAACATTTTAAAGAAAACTTTTGTGGCATGTAGTGATGCCCTGTAAAATGATACCTCAAAAGAAATCAGCAGATAGGTTTAAAACTGGAGTGATGCTGATGGAATGGCCAGAAAACATTTCATGAAAGCTACTGATGATTACTCAGGGCTCACTATGTCCAACTATTATAAAGCAATCAAAGCCAAGAAAATGTTGAGCATGATCACCAAAATATAATGAGCATTAGCTAAATATGCAACATAGACAATCTAGATATTATCCGAGCAGTAAGACGACTAAACACAAATGACCCAAATAGCTTTTACTCATTCGTGACTTTTCAACATTCTCTTAAGTAACTCAGTTGGCACAGTAAAACTTCACGATCAGTTGGCATTACACAAAGTTCATCTCAATCTTTTACATTTATGATCATTGTCCTTAAATTAACAAATGTAACATATGGGCTGGAGACAAGTCTGTAATGGAGCTCCCCAAGGGACAGTATCCAGATTCTTGCATTTCCTAATATATATTAATAAGCTAGACCTTGATGTACAGAGCATAATTTCAAAACTTGCACACAAGACAAAATGTGGGAAGTGTATCAGAGATAGTAGGAACTGCAAATGCTGGAGAATCCGAGATAACAAGGTGGGTAGCTTGGACGAACACAGCAGGCCAAGCGCATCAGAGGAGCAGGAAAGCTAATGTCAAGATGCAGCTGGTCTGCTGTGTTCATCCAGCTACACACCTTGTTATCTAAAATGTGCGAAGTGTTGTGAATTATGAGGAGGATATTGTAAAACACCAAGAGGACACAGACAAGTTTGTAGAAGCAGCAGATAAGTAGCAGATGAAGATCAAAACAAAGAAATATAAAGCCATTTATTTTGGTAAGAAGAAGATAGAAAGACAACATCAAACAACGTGTTCAATTCTAACGGTAATGGTGGACCTGGGGTATTATGTTGTAAAAGTCAACAGACTGAGAGGGTTATTAATGAAGCATGCAACATGAAGTTTTATGTATGGGGACATTGCTTATGACACCGAGTTGAATTTATACAAGATATCAGTTTGGCCGTTTGTATCCAGTAGTGGGCACTACGCTAAAGGTGGAGGTGAAGATCCTGATGAGAGTATGGAAGAGATTCACGAGAAATGTTAAAAAGGATATGGAGCTTCTGTCACAAAATTAGAGTAGTTGCCAAAACTGATTTCCTTGGAAAGGAGCAGGCTGTGTGGTGATTTAATAAAGGTATTCAAAGTCTACAGGGGTCTGGATAAATTAAATATGGAGAAACAATTCTCACTTGTGAAAGAACAAAATGGCACAGAATTATAGTAAAATGGGCAAAAGAAGAATGATATGAGAAAAACATTTCAATACAGCCAATAGCTAAGGAATGGAACGTACTGCTTCAGAGTGCTCATGCATAGTCAGTGAAGATATGTTGAGATAAATTACCTCTTTCACTATTGTTGCAAGTCTGTAATTCAGTAATACCATTGACAGAGGCGAGTGGCTGTGAGTGGCCACTTCCCAAAGGATGGCAGTCACAAATGGTGCACGGGGCCAAAGAAACGACTAATTAAAGTAAAATACTGCAGATGTTAGGAATCTGAAATACAAAAGGAAGTGTTGGAAAATCCTAGGAAATCTGGCAGCAATTATGAAGAGAAAAACCAAGTAAACGTTTGAAGCTGAATATGATTCTGCTTTGGAACTGAAGGTAGGTGGAAAGGTGAAGGTTTTATATTGTTGGAGCTGGGGGTGTTGGGCATGTAGATAGACCAGCAGAGAAGATCCGGGACAGGATACACACCAGAAGATATTAAATAACAGAAACATCCTTGTAGTAAAAAACATTTTGATTCAGAACAGGTACAAGTGGTAGAATTATGAACACACTGCCTGAAAGCAAAAGCATGATAACAAGATATAGACATACTCTTGATAAACAAAAACACATCAACACCACACATGAATTATGTTGTCCTATTAACCTTTGTTTTATCGAGGCAGCATCAACGAATAGAGATACAGTTAATATTTCAGGGTGATGATCTTTCCTACATCTGCAGCAATTTACTTTTGTGTCACAAAGTCATTTTGTGACCTTTCCTGGATGTGAAGACATGGGTCTAGGCCTTACTCAATGTTCAGGCAGTCAATGGCACAGCACATAGAAGCAAGGACAGCATGGTGGCTCAGTGGTTAGCACTACTGCCTCACAGTGCCAGGGACCAAGGTTCAATTCCAGCCTTGGGTGACTGGAGTTTGCACATTTCGGCCCCCTGTCTGTGTGGGTTTCCTCCAGGAGCTCTCGTTCCCTCCCACAAACCAAAGATGTGCAGGTTAGGTGGACTGGCTATGCTAAATTGCCCAATGTGTCAAGGAATGTGTAGGCTGGGTGGGTTAGCCAAGGAAAATACTGGGTTACATGTACAAGGGTCTGGGTGGGATGCTGTTCGAGGGTCACTGTGGACTCGATGGGCCAAGTGGCCGGCTTCCACACTGTGGGGATTCTACGATTCTAGCTATCGAACAGTGAGTGAGTATAATGATTCTAGCTATTGAACTGTGAGTGACTATATGTAGTAAAGACCAAGGAGGGAATAAAGATAAGTGTGAACAGGCAATGCCTCTACAGAGCCTTTTGCAGCATACACATGCTATGGGTACATATCATTCACTGTGGTAGAATTACTGTTTCACACATCTGGCCTCTAACAACGTAATTGATTGTGACAGAGTGTCATATGCCAGCACAAGGTCCAGCAGTGTTTAGAACAACAGCAGTGAGAGTGCTGGCGACAGACAATTGTTTGTTGAATCCACAATTGGTGAGTTCTTGGCTGGGGAGAGGGAGAGGCGGGATAAAACATGCTGTGTCAACGTAAAGCCCAGATATTTAATGGCCTTCCCAGCTGCACACAGCCTGACCTGGGTCATGTCAAAGGTCAGACTGGACTAGTTTTAAAAAAAAGTCAAAATTCAAGTACAGAGTCCAGTTGCCATCTCCATCCACAAGACGTTCAGAGGAACTGCTCAGACTAGCGAAACGTTGAAAGCAGAGTTTCACAGGGAACAATGGTGGGACGACTGCCATTCATCATTTTAACCCAAATTTGGTCCTGGCAGTTGCCATTGTGGTGCCCTACAGTGACATGGTACTACAACCTTGAGTTTCGTGCATGTGCAGTCACCGTGCTGCCCAGCAATAGTACTGACAAAAATCACAGCCATGAATTAAAAGAAACTGATAGAACCTAAATTGAAGAAATCCAACCTGTGCCTTGTGTTATCACTGACAGCTGATGTAGTATGACCGAGTTAGATTTCTTTTGTGTAAATAACTTTATTGATAGTCCACCATCAGGAAAAAACCCATGTGACTAAAGAGCCAGTAGCAAGCAGAGCCCCGTGGGGGACAAAGCCTGTGTGTATGAAAAGGTGAAGGGGATGGTAGGGATCAAATTAAAATAGAATTGGAGGGGGTAACTAAAGCACTCCATAGCCCACAGTGCCCACCTCTCCCAAAAAGCATCCACAGCATCGGTGCACACCGTGTGCTCCTTTTCCAGGGACATCCAGGCCTGCATGTAAGTAAGGGAGAGGGGCAGAAGTTGACCACAACAACCCTCTCCATGGACTGTTAATGGCCAGCTTGGCCAGGCCCAGCAGCAGATCCACGAGGAGATCCTCTGAACAGGCCACTCCCTTCCACACCAGTGTGGGGATAAAGTACAATCAAAAACACAAAAGGTGGTCTTTGGAGTAACTAAAAATCAAATGAATGTGCCCACACCCAATACATACATGGTCCACGGATTCCACAGCACTACAAAACAAACAGTTGGGCCAGGAGCCCATGAACCACAGCAATCTGCTGTTACAACGGACTGCTGTGTGCAATACCCTCCACCCCACATCCCTGACTGAAAGAGAGAGGACCCTCCACTGGGGACAAATGGGCATGCTAAGGCATGTCTGGGCAGTGGATAAAGAAGAGGTGGATGGTGTGCAGCAGCAGTAGTCTGTACAATGCTCTTCATTTTACGTCTTTAAAAAGTCACAAAACTAAAATTCCAGAGGTGGCTCAGGATGTGGGGCGCAGGATCCCAGGGAGGTGTGGGATCTTGGGGCCAATGTGAAATTCCGTCCCAGCAGGGATACGAGCAAACAGCATTCCAATGCATACCTAGGCATCCTCCAACTGGCGCACAATGTCGGGTCCAAGCGCTGCCATTTTAAGATAGTGAATGACGGCGGCCGCAAACCAGACATCGACCATGGCCCTAGTCCTGTGTGGCAGCATCCAGCCCAGGCCCCCGCCACCTTGCACGTGCCTGCCTCTGGTAACCACTGCAGCCAGGGCCCTACCCTCCAACAGCCAACCAAACCTGCTTTTATAGAGGTGCGGGTTCCTGACCAACAGCTCCCTGATGATAGCTGCTACTCCTGATGAAGAGTAGGTGTGACACGAATTTACTATGTTCCACACAGTGATCAGGTCCTGGTAAAAGACAGGGAGCATGCGGAGGGCGACCTCCAAACTGTCTCAGTTGATAAACAGGAGCTGGGTGTCGTACTTGAGGTTACGCACCTGGCAGAAAACATACAGCACCAGGGTGCACCATCAACGAGGCAGCTCACCGTAAAGGTAGCACTGCAAAGTCAGAGGGCAAAAAGTCATCACCTGGGTGCACATGTACACCAGCGACTGACCGCCCTCCTCAACAGGGAGATTCAGAACTTGTGCCATGACCCAATGCATCTTTCGTCCCCGAAGTGGATCAACTTTCTCTGGATGTCAGTGACAAAACTAGGAGGGGGGACCAAAGGGACCAGCCAGTACCACAACAGTTGGTTTAGGACCAGCAGTGGACTCCCGTCGGACAGCACTCAGCTGTCCTGACCAGCTGCCTAGGTGAGTCAAGACCTTGGCCTCCAGCTCCTGCCAATTCCGCCCCCCCCCCGGCCAGGATTCCTCAGCAGGGCTAAGGTAGAGGCCCAGAGAGGAGATAGGTGGTGCTCCAGCTGAACCCTCGTAATGCGTCCGGCCGAGAGTCTGCCCGCCACAGGCCAACCAGGAGTCCAGAATATTTTGCCCAGTTGATCCTGCCGTAAGACGCCTGGCACTTGCACGTCCTCTCCACATTAGCCGGATATGTGAAAATGAGGGGCAAGTAGTCAGTGTAAGCCAAGAAGACCACGCCCATGCATGACCCATGTAGAACCAGTCCTGACAACAGCCTCTGCAGGAGGTACAGGGAATACAACTAGCCAGACAAGGGGTGGCCCTGATGTTCTCCACTCCCAAAGTGAATGGGCGCGGTCAGTAACCCATTAACTTTAACTGGACAGTCTACGGCAGTGTACAAAAGTTGGATCCAAGCGGCAAAATGCATCCCAAACCCGAATGTCTGCACAGTCCCTAGCAAATACTCGTGATGAACCCTCTTGAATGCTTTCTCCTGATTGAGAGACAGGAAGGCGCTCGGCAGACCGGTACTTCGACAGAAATGAATCAGGGCCCCAACCAGGTGGACAATAGCTGAGTTAGGTGTAAAACTAATCTAACTGATACCTAATAACAAATGGATTGATAATCCAATAACCAAACTCAAGTTTTCTAATACTTCCTTCCAAATACAAATATGGATCTGACTCCAAGTTGTTGTCCTCTTTGGCTGAAAGTCTGTTAAAACATATATCCTTTCGAATGCACTACAAAATTAATTCATCAGATCAACAGGATTAAAGGTGAGACAAGAGGTTAGCTAAAGGAGGGGAAATCTTATCTCAAGTTCATGTCAATGATTAGAAACTGAAAATATTTGCCCATGTTATACCATATGTTTACAAGTGTGCAGATTAGATCAGTCTTGTATTTATAAACAAAATATTTATTCCAAGTCAGGGTGCCATTTATTCTAAGTGCATTTACTGATGTTCAAAATGAATAAGTCTCATGTAGATTTCCTGATTATGTAAATAAAAATAAATTACTGGCTGTTATCTAGGTCTGACATATCTCCGGCAACTGAACAACACAATTTAAAGCACATTTCACGCATCTCGCCTCTACCAAAGTAACTTAACTATCTACTCCAATCGCAGGTGCCTGCTTTTTTTCCCAATATCTCCTTCCAAAAATGTGTTCAATTCCTTTATAACTAAGTTATAGTCTTTGCTTTGTTATTTATGATAAACAACAATGCAATAAATGACTGTTGTGTGTCTAAAACTCTTACAAGGCTGATGTCTACCCTCCATGTCGCACCTTCAAAGAACAAAGCTGACTTTGTTACTTTTATTACGATTGCCTGAATGTCATGTGATAATCCAAGGGAATCGTAAATCAAAAATAAATTATTAAATGGCCAACCCAATTGATGAAATTACCAACTAGATTTACCTCTAAAGTTTTTCCAACTTTAACACAAATCAAAACCAACATGAACTAAACATGAAAAACGAACAGGCACATGATACTTGAAATTGAACAATAAATTTCATTTTAACACCTGATTTCTAAATGATGCCACTTTTACTATTTATTTTAGCATTAAGTCTTCAAATGGTACCTAGTCATATATTTTCTAAAAATATGAATTCAGACAGTATTGCCTGCATGGTTACAATCCTGTCAGAGACCATTCACGTTTGAAGAAAAATTCAAACACTCGGTGACTAACTGAAAGAATACAAGATTCCATTATTTAAAAAGAATTTTATCATAAAATAAACAAGTAATGCAAGCATTAAATTATTAAATAAACAAAGAGTCTTAGATGAAAACTCACAACTTTACTTCCAAATACATGTAGAGCTGAATAATGCGCCCACAAATTCTCGAGTAAAATTTCCAAATTAACTTTCATCAGAAAGCCTTTGGCTCTCAATGACAAGGTTTCCTTCACTTACTGGAACCAACCAAGTGCTACTGCTCTCAAGAATTCATGTGGATTTCTCCACAGCATATCAGCTTTTGTCAGAGGTATGAAACCTCATGGGAATGCTTCCATTAATTTTTGGCTGAGAGATTCTTGACTTGAGCATCATAATTCAAGAGCAGCCTTCACTGCAATCTTGAACTGCATCTCTATCACAGAAGTCCCGCTGATTTTTATCTTTTTCTAAGCCACAGTTGCTTCACAACTCCTCGCAAATACTTTCCATTTTCACCAGCTGAACTCTGGGCTTACACCCATCAACTTGGGTGTTTTTAACCACCAAGCACAAAGACTTTTGGAAAAATTCAATTTTGCTGCAAATTTAATTACTAATCTCTACGGAAATATGCGTTAGTTGGGATGCAAGAGTAATTTTTAGATTAACTTTGCTTTAGTTTAAATTTCTAATGAAGCCAGGGCAATTCTTCTCATACACATTGTCAGCTAAATGAAGGCTATGTGTCATTTCTATGGCTTTCACCTTCTTTTCTCTGACCTCATACTAATATGTGGAACTTTCTGAACTGCCTTAGTTTGAGGCATTCTGGCAGTTTCTGAAGTCCAGCATTTTACTTAACCTTGAATTTTCACACTTGCCCAAATTAAAATTTACCTCTAATACATTCACATGAACCATGAACTAGCTGATAATACTAATATTCAGAGATTTCCAAAACAAACTCAGATACATGCCTTTGACAAATATTTGACTGTTTTAACAGTGATATCTACCCATACCACTTTACAAATTTAAAGTTTACTCCTAATTAAGCAGAAATAAATACACTTTAAATTTCCTGCCTTTTTCTTCACACCCTTCTTAAAAACGAAATCTAATTTTCCTATCCTTCAATTCAGTCCAGGTATAGTTTAATTTTTTGAATTTCTTATAGACTCACGACTAAAATCTAGGTTCCTTCACTATTCCAAAGTGCACATCATCTAGGTTTGTAATGTTTCCATTCTTAGAACTATTACATTTTCATGGACTGTTTTTAATATTTCTCAAGAAATCTCTCTTCATATCCTACTCACTTACTCCATAAACTTGTTTTTATCAGCCAAGGCTTGGAGTCGAACAACAGAGAGGTTAAGCTAGAACTGCATAAGACATTGGTTAGCCACATTGTGCGCAGATGTAAAATCCACATTATAAGAACGTGATTGCACTGAAGAGGGTGCAGAGAAGATTTAACAGATTGTTGCCTCAGTTGGAGAGTTTTATTTATGAAAAGAAATTGGGTAGACTGGGGATGTTTTCCTTAGAGCTGAGGAGACTGAGAGGAGACACAATTGAGATGTATAAAATTTTAAGGGCATGAATAGGGTAGACAGTAAGAGACTTCGCCCCTTTATGGAAGGACAATGACCGGGAGACAGACAAAGTACGGGGCAGGAGATTTAGAGACGTGAAGAAAACCTTTTTCACCCAGACAGTGGTAGGAAATAGGAGCTCACTGTCTATGAAGATGGGAGAGACAGAAATCCTCAAAAGATCTGAGGAGTATTTAGAATGTGAGCTTGCGTTGACAAGGCATACAAGCCTGTGGGCCCAGTATTAATGATGGAATTAGAATATTTAGTTGGGGTGCTTTTAACTGGTGCAAACGCAATGGGCTGAAGAACCTTTTTCTGTGCTATTCATTTCTATGACTCTATAATTCTATGCCTCCTTCGCTTAAGTAAAAGGTGCTTCTCTTGGTCTCAATTTCAGACTCCCTTTCAGAAAATTCTACTGATATTCTTCAGTATTATTTGTTCAATAAATTTATTTTCTTTTACAAATCAGTAATTTGTACTCTAATGTATATTGTTGTTGCAAACTCTAGCTTAAATGTATCCCTGTACTGCTGGTTGGGATGTGTTTAGGCTCTCATTTAGTAGTCACTACTAGCTAATTGTTGAGCTTTGTCACTTTTTGTCCTAGTCAATTTACAAGTCCCTGAAACATGTAAATTTGCAGTCTCTTTGAGTTCCTTCTTCACTGTTTTCAGTGCATGATAACTTCTTCTTTCACTTCATATCATCTGTTATTTAACCATTGCTTAAACTCAAACCTAACATTTTATAGACATATCATTATCAGAATACAAAGTGCTCCAGATTCAGGAATTACATCAATAGATTTCTGAATTAGTAACTTTTTAATGTTATTTCATGCGATGTGGGTATCACAGCCAAGCACATAATTTTCTCCCCCATCCCAGGCCCCAAGATGACATTCCACATTAAGCAGAGATTCACCTGCACATCTGCCAATGTGGTATACTGCATCCACTGTACCCGGTGCGGCTTCCTCTACATTGGGGAAACCAAGCGGAGGCTTGGGGACCGCTTTGCAGAACACCTCCGCTCAGTTCGCAACAAACAATTGCACCTCCCAGTCGCAAACCATTTCCACTCCCCCTCCCATTCTCTTGATGACATGTCCATCATGGGCCTCCTGCACTGCCACAATGATGCCACCCGAAGGTTGCAGGAACAGCAACTCATATTCCGCCTGGGAACCCTGCAGCCATATGGTATCAATGTGGACTTCACCAGTTTCAAAATCTCCCCTTCCCCTACTGCATCCCTAAACCAGCCCAGTGCATCCCCTCCCCCCACTGCACCACACAACCAGCCCAGCTCTTCCCCCCCACCCACCGCATCCCAAAACCAGTCCAACCTGTCTCTGCCTCCCTAACCGGTTCTTCCTCTCACCCATCCCTTCCTCCCACCCCAAGCCGCACCCCCAGCTACCTACTAACCTCATCCCACCTCCTTGACCTGTCCGTCTTCCCTGGACTGACCTATCCCCTCCCTACCTCCCCACCTACACCCTCTCCACCTATCTTCTTTACTCTACATCTTCGGTCCGCCTCCCCCTCTCTCCCTATTTATTCCAGTTCCCTCCCCCCATCCCCCTCTCTGATGAAGGGTCTAGGCCCGAAACGTCAGCTTTTGTGCTCCTGAGATGCTGCTTGGCCTGCTGTGTTCATCCAGCCTCACATTTTATTATCTTGGAATCTCCAGCATCTGCAGTTCCCATTATCTCTGATACATAATTTTCTGCCCATTCCTTACTGTCTTTCAACTGAGTGACTTAAGGATCAACCAAGCTGCTATCGGTCTGGAGGCACTGAGGTTAAATTTAGCAGATTTCCTTTTATAAAGTACCTTGGTAAACCAAATGGACTTTTACAACAAACAATAATAGCTTCGTGGTCACTATTACTGAGACCAGCTGTCTGTTCCCGATTGATCCACTGAATTCTACCACAGCCATCTCACCAGAGAATTAGCCTGAGGTTCTAGAATATTAATCTAGTGATAGACTCGCTACACCTGCACCATCTCACTTCATTATTTAAAAAAGGGAGGGAGAATTAAACAGGTTAAGTGAGACTATTTAATATTGGTTGTGGAGAAGTTACTGAAATGTAACAGACATTTTCAGGTGATCAAATATTCACCGAATCATTAAAATAATTTCTGAAAAAAGAAAACGTAGGATGGTAAAACAAAGTATTGAGTACAAAAAATTAAAACGTTAATTAAATTTACTGCTGATAGCTTGAGAAATTTCGAAACAAACAACACTACGTGGAAAAGAGCGTGCAGGCTCACATTCTGTAGCATTCTTGCCGCAAACAGCAGCTATTACAAGGCACCATTTGAGGCAGGTGTCATTTTGATAATTTTTAAATTAAACTCAACGAAGATGTAATCACACACCTACAGAGCAGGTGGGACCAAAACCCTGGCCTGCTTGCTCAAAGGAGGGACATTATCATTGCACCACAAGAGAATTCTAGGTGTCACAGGTTAAGCCACAGGTAAGTCACAACATCTGGAACATGGAAAACGATTTCTACAGCACCACCTATAAGCACATCACATAAATCTGAACAGCTTCTCATTGAAATTCTCAAGAGACTGGTGTGAGTTTACAAATCAAGTGCACACTCAACATATTGAATTTCACATTCAAACATCTTGTGTTTATTTGATGTGGCAGATCAATGCAAAAGAAGAGTTTCAGGAAAATAATTAAACAAAATCTGATCCCAAGCCAAGCGGACAGTAGAATTTTATGGCCTACAAGAATGGCTTTATATCGATGCCTGCATTTTTTTTGAGCACAGGCAATGGGGTTCAGTTGCTGCCCAAGGAGATATTAGGACGAGGAACCAATAGTTTAGTTAAGTGAAAAGGTATTAAAGAGCTACCTAATTAAAGAAAGAGACAGAGTTTTAGGAGGGAATTTCAGTGCTCTGGACAAGATAGCTGAAGGCACAGTCACTAATAGGGAGCAATAAAGTTGAGGATGTACAAGTTGCCAGAACTGGGGAAAGACAAAAATTATTGGAGTGGACAATAATGAGAAAAGAGATATTGACAGACAAGGACAGGGAGGGGTGAAAAGAAGACAGAAATAAAGTACGTGAAATATCTCAATGCTGAAACTGAAAACTCATTTGCATAAGTCATACTGAATATTACAGTAAATTTCAAAAACGAAAGCCAGCAATCTCCCAGATATTGAAATTACTTTGTGATAAGCAGGGTTTTCCCTTCTGTGAAGAGGCAATCAACTGCCCAATATTGGAAAACAGCAAGCTTTCAGCTGGTGTAACAAACGTGAGAATCATCGAATGCCAAAAATGTGAAAACAGGCCCTTCAGCCCAACAAGTCTATACTGACCCTCAGGTCATCCCGCCCAGACACATCCCCCGACAACTCACCTAATCTATGCATCCCTGGACGCTACGGACAATTTAGCATGGCCAATGAACCCAATCTGCACATCTTTGGACTGTGGGAGGAAACTGGGGCACCTGGAGAAAACCCAAGCAGACACGGGGAGAATGTGCAAACTCCACACAGACAGTCATCCGAGGGTAGAACTGAAGCTGGGTCCCTGGCACTGTGAGGCAGCAGTGCTAACCACTAAGCCACTGTGCTGCCCCAAGACAGGAGTTATGTTTTAAACTAACCTGCTTTACTTAAGGCAAAATAGCATGCACCAAGAGGTGAAAGCTGAAATAACTAACATCTTGACATGCAGTCCAGAGGTAACAAGTTACAGGGTCATTTCTCAGAGAATCGATATTAGTTGCTGATCTTAAAACAAAGCTGTCTACAAGGAACTAGGATCTCGGAGAACTCAACAACATTGATATCATCAAGCAGGCGAAGCAGCCCATCTCAGAGGTATTTGCACAGAGATAATTTAAATAAAAAGCACAAACCCTCACTTTCAATTTGACATGTTACAAATAGTGAAATAAATGACTGAGATAAACACATAGGATTAATGCCAATTGTTAAGCACTAGCAAACTTTAAAATTCTTGGTGAAAAACAGACACCACTCATCATTTCAATGATTTCTACTTGCCCAAAGTCTTCAGTAACTTCAACAGTGCCATCTCTTTGAGAAACAGACTCTCAAGCAGCAATTTATGGACTTCCATGTTGAGCTATGTGCAAAAGCCAGATGTTGCAGTCTCAGAGGAATAAATAGGCCTGCAAATCTCTAACTTCTGTGGTCAGCTCCAGATATCAATGCACTGGCCAATTTATGATAGAGTGATCTTTGAGCTCAAGGGGAATGCTGCTAAGTTATCCAGTTGATCCTGTAACAATGCAATCCTTATGTAGAATCCTGACAATTTCATAGCAAGATTCAAATCCATGCAATTTGTTTCTTTTAAGTTCATTCATGGGTTGTGGCAATTCCAGGCTGAGCCTGCATTTATTGCCCATTCCCAATTTCCTACTGCTGCTTTTTTGAACCACTGCAGCCCTTCTGGTGTAGGTATTCTAGTTATTTGACAAGTCACATGACATCAGGTTACAATCCAACAGGTTTATTTGAAACCAAAGCACTGCTCTGAATGAAGAGACAACAACGTGTAGAGTTAGATGAACACAGCAGGCCAAGCAGCATCAGAGGAGCACGAAAGCTGACGTTTCAGGCCTAGACCCTTCTTCATACAGGTCTAGGTCTAAAATGTTAGCTTTCCTGCTCCTCTGATGCTGCTTGGCCTGCTATGTTCATCCAGCTCTACACCTTGTTATCTCGGATTCTCCAGCACCTGCAGTTCCTACTATTACTGCTCTGAAAGCCTCTGAAAGCTTGTGATTTCAAATAATCATGTTGGATTATAACCTGGTGTTGTGTGACTTCTAACTTTGTCCACCCCAGTGCAACAGTGGCACCTCCACATCATAATTATTTTAGGAAGGAAGCTCAGGACTTCAATCTGGCAATAGTGAAGGAATGTTGATACAGCCCAAAATCAGAAATAGTAACTTGGAGAGGGATTTGCTGGTCGTGGTCACAGAACTGAAAAGTGCTGTTGAACATGCCTTACGAGTTACAGCAGTGTATCTAGCAGAAGGTGCACACTGGTATTATTGTGCACTGATGGTGAAGGGTGCAAATATGAAAGGTAATAGATATGCTGCCAATCTAGCAGGCTGCTTTGTCCTTGATAGCATCAAGCTTGAGTGTTGATGGTGTGTCACTCATCTGAGCAAATTGAGAGATTCTATCATCCTCCTGACTTGCATCTTTTGAATCAAAGACATCACTCGATAGTGAAGAGTTGAGTTACTCACTGCAGATTTCTTAGCCATTGACTTGTCCTTGTAATGTTACGAAGAATCTTTTCTATCGAGAATTAATATTTATTTGAAATTCAAAGAGCTATTTGGACTTTTTTTAAGAAAATGCGATTACAAAAGGGACGTCAGGACTTTTAAATATAAAAAGTCTTGCAAGTTACGTGGCTTAAGCAAATTGCTTGGACTTATTTACTCAAAATTGCATTGCTCAATTTATGGCTGTCGGGAGTTGGTCTTCATTTTTGTTATTCTTTACAGTTCACTTGGGGTAGAGCATGCAGAGCGGGATAAGGTACTGAGCACACCCTCTTCTGAGTAAACACTTTTGAGCATTCAGTATGATGGAATTAATACTGATCCAGCTGCTCTCCCGAAAAACCCTTGAAAGATTTCCTCTTGGCAATTCCTAAACTAACTATGTCTGCAAAGATGCCAGTGAAAACTGCCTGTGTGTTTCACTGCACCCTTCTGCATGTGCCAGAGTGCTGACTGAAAATTATTTTGGAACATTTCATATCCTTTTATTCCTTCAATAACTTACCATTACACAGCTAAAGTTCTTTTTTCCTCAAACTCATCTCTGCAGGGAATATCGTTCATTTTTCTTAATTGGTTTGCACATTTCATGTATGCCTGTGCAGTTATTTTGAAGAGTTAATATTTATACCTTCATATTTCAAACTGTACGTTAATCAGTTTTACAACTTTGTTGAATATGTCCTACTTTCAGAATAAATTAATAATTTTATTGTTTATGAGGAAAACTTGCTTCATTTTCAAAGAATAACAGAACCCTCTCCAATGTTGAAGGAGGCCATTCATTCCATCAAGTCTGTACCAACCCTCTGAACAGCCACCCCATTCGACCCAGCCACACCATATCCTATAACACCACATTTACTGTGGCTAATCCACTTAACATACACATCCCTGAACGTTACAGGCAATTTCAATATGGCCAATCTAACTAAACTGCACATCTTTTCTGTGGGAGGAAACCAGGGCACTCAGAAAACCCACGCAAACATGGGGAGAACAGGCAAACTCCTGGCACTAACCACTGAGCCACCATGCTGCCCTCATTTTATTCTAAACCAAACATAGATAAGGAGCATAATTGGCTATATCACTGACTCGAGTAAAGCATTTAAACATATGTAATGACCGGTCAGGCAGTAGGGCTAGAGAAATATTCATTTCTCCAACCTCAGTGGTAACAATCTGGCTGGTTCTGTTCAGTTTCTGGTTAACTAAAATCCCCAAGATGTTGATGGTGGGAAATTCATGATGGCAACGCCAGTTAAGGAATGATAGCTAGACTTAACATAGAACACAGAACATAGAAAAATACAGCACAGTACAGGCCCTTCGGCCCACGATGTTGTGCCATGGAATAATCCCAATCCAAAAATAAAATAACCTAACCTACATTCCCCTCAATTCACTGCTGTCCATGTGCATGTCCAGCAGTCGCTTAAATGTCACTAATGACTCTGCTTCTACGACTACCACTGGCAAAGTATTCCATGCACTCACAACTCTCTGGGTAAAGAACCTCCCTCTGACGTCTCCTCTATACCTTCCTCCTCACACCTTAAAACTATCACCCCTCGTGGCAGTCAATCCTGCCCTGGGGAAAAGTCTCTGGCTATCGACTCCATCCATGCCTCTCATTACCTTGTACACCTAAATTCTATTCCCTTGCCACCATCCTCCCCCAAGTCTGAGCAGACTAATGACGTTTCTCATACTTGACCCAAATTAATACATTCAAATTTGGGGTACAAATAGGCCGTTTAGCCCCTCAGGCCTGCACCACCACTGAATCAATTCACGGCTGATCTATTTGCCTTAATTTGCACTTGTCCATCTGCTCCCCAGTAGCTTTGAATTTCCTTGTTTAAGGATCTTCTTCCACATTGAAATATTCAATGAAATAAGCTGCACCATCCTGAGGTACAATTTCAAAGTTCCACCACTCTCAAAAACAACTGCATTCGTCCCATATCCACTGGTTCTCAACCACAGGGTAACATTATTTCTACATGTGCTTTGACAAAAACATAGAACATAGAACATAGAACAGTACAGCACAGAACAGGCCCTTCAGCCCACAATGTTGTGCCGACCATTGATCCTCATGTATGCACCCTCAAATTTCTGTGACCATATGCATGTCCAGCAGTCTCTTAAATGACCCCAATGACCTTGTTTCCACAACTGCTGCTGGCAACGCATTCCATGCTCTCACAACTCTCTGCGTAAAGAACCTGCCTCTGACATCCCCTCGATACTTTCCACCAACCAGCTTAAAACTATGACCCCTCGTGCTAGCCATTTCTGCCCTGGGAAATAGTCTCTGGCTATCAACTCTATCTATGCCTCTCATTATCTTGAATACCTCAATTAGGTCCCCTCTCCTCCTCCTTTTCTCCAATGAAAAGAGACCGAGCTCAGTCAACCTCTCTTCATAAGATAAGCCCTCCAGTCCAGGCAGCATCCTGGTAAACCTCCTCTGAACCCTCTCCAAAGCATCCACATCTTTCCTATAATAGAGCGCCCAGAACTGGACGCAGTATTCCAAGTGCGGTCTAACCAAAGTTTTATAGAGCTGCAACAAGATCTCACGACTCTTAAACTCAATCCCCCTGTTAATGAAAGCCAAAACACCATATGCTTTCTTAACAACCCTGTCCACTTGGGTGGCCATTTTAAGGGATCTATGTATCTGCACACCAAGATCCCTCTGTTCCTCCACGCTGCCAAGAATCCTATCCTTAATCCTGTACTCAGCTTTCAAATTCGACCTTCCAAAATGCATCACCTCGCATTTATCCAGGTTGAACTCCATCTGCCACCTCTCAGCCCATCTCTGCATCCTGTCAATGTCCCGCTGCAGCCTACAACAGCCCTCTACACTGTCAACGACACCTCCGACCTTTGTGTCGTCTGCAAACTTGCTGACCCATCCTTCAATTCCCTCGTCCAAGTCATTAATAAAAATTACAAACAGTAGAGGCCCAGGGACAGAGCCCTGTGGAACTCCACTCACCACTGACTTCCAGGCAGAATATTTTCCTTCTACTACCACTCGCTGTCTTCTGTTGGCCAGCCAATTCTGTATCCAAGCAGCTAAGTTCCCCTGTATCCCATTCCTCCTGACCTTCTGAATGAGCCTACCATGGGGAACCTTATCAAATGCCTTACTGAAGTCCATATACACCACATCCACAGCTCGACCCTCATCAACCTTTCTAGTCACATCCTCAAAAAACTAAAACATTCATGAATCTCTGAAATTTCAATCAAGTCATCCCTTAGTTTTTTAACTTCCAGTGGAAGCAATGCCAGTCTGAGCAACCACCCCAAATACAACAAGCCATTCAGTGCACACAGCTATCTAATAAACCTCTTCCGAACAACTTCCACATGCTTATATCCTTCCTCGAACTGGGAGACCAAGACTGCACACATTTGTTGAGATATGATCTCACCAATATCTTTTTTATTGAAGTATAGTTAACATACTTACCTATATGTTTAGCTCCTCCACAACGAAGGATAGCATTCGATTTGCTGCCCGAATTACTTGGAGTACCTGCACATTCCTCTTCTGTGACTCATGTATGGGAACACTTTGATCCCTCTGCTTTTCAGAATTGAGATGGTCATTGCCTAGCCATTGCGTGACATGAATATTCAGAAGTTGCAAGATACAGCTGAAGAGATATATGTAGTTTGAGGTCCTTTCAATGAGTTTGTTGGATCAGATATTTAAACTAAATTTCACTGTGTGGTCCACTGGATGGAGTTCAACAAAAGCATGTGTAATCTTTACATAATAAAAGCTGAATAAACACATCACAAAAATCTCTGACAGAGTTAAATTCATCAAATCAGAAAATGTTACCATCGATTATGTTCGGAACTCCCTCATGAACCTATATCTAATAATACCTGGGGTTGCCTCGCAATGCAGCATGATGAAGAGCATTGAAACCATTGTTGTTAGTGATTGTTACATCTGCACCAGATTCTAGCAGCACCGACAGCATATCATCACGTTTTTTGCTTATTGCATCATGAAGAGGTGTATCACCTTCAGAATCCTACAGAGATGCACAACAAAAATTTAAATTCAGTTTCCCTCTCTCTAAGCTTCTTCTAAGAATGTGATGTCAAACTAAACTAATAATCAAGACATCTTATAAGTAGATGAAGATATAACAAAAATACAAGTTAATTACAAAAAACTATTTGAATAAAACTTAACAAAATTATTGTTAATATATTCATTAATTTGGATGTTTCTGGCATTTTGTACGGCAGCAGAATATTCACAACAACCTTTTGCTCAGATTTGGAGAACATACTGAACACAGATCCTCCATGCCTGCTCAGCTAAATTACATTATTCATAACTGAATAACAGATTTCATAATGAACAAGTCATAGATCAATGCTTTCCGAACATTGAGGGTCATTCAGTGCTCAAAGACAGATTCATTATTCTCAAATATTTCTTTTTCATAAAATAAAGCTTTTAAAACTGGCTGATATTTTCTGTAATATCATTTCATTTGTACAGAGATCATCATAGTGAAAAATGGAATAAAACTTCAGGAAACAAAATATACCCTCAATTATGGTTGGTGTAGTCATGAATTAAAGATTACAAAATACACATGCAATTATTCCATCATTAAAAAGGATTAATCAAAGTGTCTGTACAAGGTTTAAAAGCATGTTCGTACGCTATTGCCTTTATTCTTACTTTCATTTCTCTCTTCATTCAGGCTTTATCTCTGCCATGTCCCATTAAACCTTGCTTTTGGACTGTTCTTAAATCAGCTGCAATTCAGTAATATTCAAAATTGCTTAAAATAGATTTGTTTTACAGTTTTATTTTGTAAAACTATGAATATTTGGAATTTCTAAAGACTGATAAAGGCTAAACTATAAAAGCTAAAAAGTCTAAGCCAAAACAGTAAATTAACAAACTTTAGTATTTTCAATTTGAATTTTAACATCACAATCATGTATTCTGTTCCTTACCTGGAGACTGGGATGGCATCCAAGGTCGAGCAAAGTCTTAACTACTTGCAAATGACCTTTATTTACAGCAATGTGCAATGGAGTCTGCCTTCGCTTATTCCGAGCATTTAGATCAGCTCCTCCTCGATGTAAAACATCAATAACAGCACCTTCATCCCCAAACGAAGCATGATGAACTGCTCGGTCTCCATCTTTATCCTTTAAAGAAAGGCACACCATCATAAGAATGGCAAAGGAGCCATGCTCTAGAGGGCAAAATATATTCTGGCTTCTAGATTTCACCTGTTTCAATCAGTGGTCATTCATAAAGCAAGTGGTCAACTTGCTTTAACATCATCTGTGACATTTCAAAGTCTGAAATAGCAGCTAGCTTGACATTTCTAATATAATCAAAAAGAAAATTGACACAAAATTTCCCAAAACAAATACAAGTCCTACTGCTGTTTATGTTCTTACTGTGCATACAAATTATGTGAAACACTCAAGCTGATTCCCAGGTGTCAGGAGACTGAACATAAAAACATTTGAAAATTCGTAGACAAAAGAAAAAAAAATCAGAAAGCCTTTTTTGGCAAAGCAATCAAGTAATTAAAGAACTTGTCATGACATTGTGGAATGCAAATTCATCTATGCCTTTTCAAATAGGTGGAATTATTGGACTTCATGCAAGTAGAAATATAGTTGCCATTCATTGATCTTCTACTACTTTCAAGATTGAGGACCAATACATCCAGTTACCAAAGAGATCTTATATACAGAGTGATGAACATGCAGTCATTCATGCGCATCCGTGAGGGTTCCATTCTGGAGGACCCCTGCAAATGATGAAATTCACGAGTGCTTTTTTTTTTTACAAAGCAGTTATAAATCACAAATACCCTGTTGCAGTCTGGTGTACTGACCTCTACTTTGCAGAGGCTGAGTGCCAGCTCTCAGATACCTTCTCCTATCTTGCTCTGGAGCATGAGGCATCAGACAATTGAATTTACCACGGTAACTGATCTCATTTCATCTAGTGACCTCCACTACAGCCCCCGCACAACTCTTCCAAGCCGATAGTCCCCCAGCCTCGCACAATTTGTTTCTACCTCGTTCCTAAAATCCACATACAGGACTGTCTGGGCATGCCCATTGTTTGAGCCTGTTCCTGCCCCACACCACTCATCTCTTCCTCCCTTAGCTCCAGTCTTCTCTCCCCTGGCCCAAACCCTGCCCATATACATCAGTGATTCATCGGACGTTTTACGCCAGTTTCAAAACTTCCAGCTTGCAGGCTCCAACTGCCTCCTTTTTACCGTGGACATGCAATCCTCCCTTCCCTTCCTCAAAATCACTGTTTACGTTTCTGAGGATAGACTCGCCACTAATATCCACTATAAACCCACCGAGTCCCACACCTACCTGGACTGCACATCTTCACAACCTGACTCCTGTAATGACTCCATCTCATTTTCTCAGTTCCTCCATCTCTGTCTCACATCGGTAAAGATGAAGCAAACTTCGACAAGGGTGCCTCCGAAAAGTCCTCAGCCAAGGATTCTCCAGCACCACTGTCGACAGGACTTTCAACCAGTTCTGACCCATCTCCTGCACTTCCGCCCTCACTCTTTCTCTTCCCTCCAGCAACAGTGATAGGTTTCCCCTTGTTTTTACCTACAATCCCAGCAGCATCTACGTCAAGAAGATCATCAGATGCCATTTCCGCCACCTCCAGTGAGATGCTACCACCAGACACATATTTCCCTCCCCGCTCTTCGCAAGGACCGTTCCCTCTGGGACACCCTGGTCCACTCTTCTTTCACCCCCATCACCCCCTCACAGCCCCATGGCACCTTCCCCTGTAACCAGCTAAGGTGCAAAACCTGCCCATTCACTTCCTCCTTCACCAGTATCCAAAGGGCGCAAACACCTTCCGGGTGAAGCAACACTTCACCTGCACTTCCCAGAATCCAGCCTACTGCATTCGCTGCTCACAATGGGGACTCCATGCATTGGGGAAACGAAGCGTAGACTGGGTGAATGCTTCGCAGAATATCTACGTTCTGCTCACAAAAACAACCCCATGCTGCCTGGTGCCTGCCAAGTTAATACACCACCCTGTTCCCCGGCCAACACCTCTGTCTCTGGCTTGCTGCAGTGTTCCAGCAAAGCTCAACACAAGTTGGTAGTGCAACAGCTTATTTTCCACTTGGGGACACTACAGGCTCCAGACTCAAGAGTTCAATAATTTTAGGGCCTAAACTCTCCCATGTACTAGCCTCCTGCCACACACGCCAGGCCTTGTTATCACATTGCCTGCAACTACACACTACCTGTTGTTAGTCACTAACAGTCCCTCACTCCCCTAGCCAGATCATTATCAAGTCCTTTGTCTATTCAACAGCTCTTCTCTCTCTTCAGGCTTTATCCTATCCTTTACCCCCTAACCCATCCTCATTCTCCTCCCTATTTTCTACATATAACCCAATGCTTTCCGAGGTACCATCACTTCTGAGGAAAGCTCACCGGGCTCAAAATGTTGACTCTGATTCTTTTCTTCACAGATGCTCAGACCTGCTGAGCTTTTCCAGCTACTTCTGTTTTTGTTCAGAAATATACAGGTGTTGCCTGTAGAAGCTGATTTTTATTGTTACTTATTTTGGCACAGATAGACATATTCGTGCTTTGTAAATTTTCTGTACCAGCGAAATCAATGTACTAACAACAAAACATGTTTCTTCAGGATTATATACGTTATCGCTTTGCAAATTATTTCCCAACGTGACATAATTTTAAATTCACCACCACTTTATTAACGCCAATTAAGAACAGATGAGAGAGGCTGGCCTTGCCAGTGACGACCACATAGGATGACTGAACAGAAACAACCGTTGAAAATTAACGTGAGCACAGATGCCAGCAAATACAAAACAGTTTTTCAAATATTTAATACGTTTGAACTTTGCACATTAAAGTTCAACAGAAGATAATACATCAGTTTTATATAATCAGGTAGGTTTCAGCTAAATGCTCCACACGTTCTACCCATGACAATGTTTCAATGAACACACACACACCATTACAGTCTGCTCATGCCATCTTTCCACACAGTCAAGTTCTCATTCACTCATCCAACGCATGCTTTACCTTCACCCTCAAAGCTACTGGATTGCTCCACCATGCCGCAAAGTTGGGCAGCTGGAGTAGTTAAATAGTGACAATGATAATGGATAATGGGAAATATTTTACAGGTGAGACATCACTTAAGTTGAGGATATGTGAGTAAAGCAGATGTCTGGGTCCAAACCACATGGCCAGCCTTTGCACACTTTTCTCTTTGGTGATTAGTATCCACAGCAGTGAAATCTCCTTTTCAGACAATACCATACCTGTTGTACATAGAAATTAGCTAAACGGCAATGAATACAAAATACAGGCTATATGACAGCGCATCATTCCAACTTCATCTAAGTCCACCTGCCGATATCAACATGGGAACAACTGCAAACACAAAACAGCAGCAGCACGGGGCATACAACAAAATGTGTCCTAGGATTCATCATAACAGCAAATGACTGGACAGTAATGGTACAAGTTCCTTTTAGAAAATAAATGTCATTTTCCAAGAAATTCTCAAAGCAAGATCAACATGCATATCTTCTAAAATCTCTGGTAGCTTGTACTTCCCTTGCACCACTCTTTCCCAGGTCCCAGTCTCCCAGATTTGTTGCAATGCAGATCAGACCACTGCACCAAAACTTTAATTGAGCAATCCTCTTGGTGGCATTCCCCAACCTTCTTCCCTCCTCTTCTACATATTGTTCCTTTACAAATAATAAACTGAATTCACTTGTGAATGCCACAATTGAACCTGCCCCCTCCACACACTCTGGCAACGCACTCAAGATATGAATCACATTCTGTATGAAGGAAGAGATTCTCATTTCATTTTTCATCAATTATTTTAAACCTATCTTCTCTCACTCTTGTTCCTTTCACTAATAGAATGCTTCTACCTATTCACTCTGTCTAGACCCCTCACGGTTCTTAATCCTTCTGCCAAAATCTCTTTCCAGCCTTCTTGTCTACAAGCAAAACAGTCCCAACTTCATTAATAATTTTCAAAACTGCAGTTCCTCATCACTGGAGTCATTCTCATGAATCTTTTCTATATTGTATCCGATGCCTTCACTAAAGTAGAGTTTAGAAATGGATGTAAAACTTCAGTTGAGATTGAACAAAAATGAAAAAGTACCCAAATTTTAGACGTAAAATTATGATGTAATTCTTTTCCTCCAAAGACGACAGAGGAGCAGGCAGCATCTGGGATTCTGTGCCTGTGCTTGCTCTCTTGTACACCTTTTCTTTTTCCTTTTTCTCCTCCCTCTTTTCTCAGTTTTATTTAGTTTTCACTCAAACTTACCTGATAAAGGGAGTTCTTTGGCACAAAAGCAGCTTTGTGGGCTCCAGGTAGCAACGACGGCACAGCATGGGCTGGTGTAACCCAGAGTGGGGCTCTGACAGCAGCACGGCGTGGGCTGGTGTAGCCCAGCGCAGGGACTCTCTGGCGGCAGCACAACATGCGCTGGTGTAGCCCAGAGCAAGCCTCCCTGGCAGCAGCATGATATGGGCTGGCATGGCCCAGACCAAGACTGTAGCAGAAGAGAAGGAAATGCTGGACTCTCCATCTGAGTTATCTTTCTTTGCTTTTTATTTTATTTAAGTTAACATGAATGGCATCAGTACACACTTCTATGCATGATGCTGGTACACACATTTTACTGTTTTTTTTAAAATGAATACACATGACAATAAATGATTCAATTCAATTCAAATTTTGCCCTATAGAAGAGATGGTCTCAGAAATACTTTGGAACATGATACAATTTTACTTTTCAATCAACAGATTTCCAGTTCAGAAGGATAACAGTGACAGCTAATGGTTAATAATCCACTGGTAAGTGATACTGATCCTATGCAGGATGCAAATATGTCAAAACAACTTGAGCGTAACTACATATACAATCAATCAGTAGCTAATAACATGTTCGACCACTAATCCTTTGGCTCTTACTCAGCTGCAGACAATGTAGGGTCACTGCTGAACTGCATAGAAATCCAAATCACTACTTGTTCAGTATTTTTAAACCATATCATTCTTAATGCTCCTTACATGCCCTTTCTTTGATTCAACAAAGTATCTTCTTTAACATTTGTAGATATAATACAAATCATTGATTACCTGCAAATTCTAAAAATGCTTTTTGTTGCACCAACAACTATACGTCTAAGAGGAACTGACGAACAATAATTTTTTTTTCTTTGTTCATTCACTGGATGAGGGTGTTGCTAGCTAGACTGCATTTACTGTCCATCTCTAATTGCCCAGAGGGCAGTTAACAGTCAACCATATTGCTGTGGGTGTGGAGTCACATGTAGGCCAGACCAGGTAAGGATGGCAGTTTCCTTCCCTGAAGGAATGGGTGAACCAGATGGATTTTTCCTGACAATCAACAATGGGTTCACGGTCATCATTATACTGTTAATTCCAGATGTTTACTAATTCAAATTTCACTATCTGCCATGGTGGGATTCGAACCAGGTCACCAGAACACTATCTGGGTCTCTAGATTAACAGTCCAGTGATAATATCACTAGGCCATTTGCTCCCCATAAAGCAGATCATAGAAAGACATAAAAACAAGAGGGTTGTGATGGCTGATTTTACCTTTCCCAATATTGACTGGGACTCCCTGGTCAGAGGGACTTGGATGGAAGAGAATTTGTTCACTGCATCAGGTCTTCTTGAAGCATTATGTTGATTGTCCAACCAGGGAAGGGACAGAACCTGATCTTGTATTAAGAAATGAGGCTAGCCAGGGTTATCAAAGTTTCAGTGAGGGAGCATATTGGGAAACAGGATTACAACCATGCAAGTTTTAAGATAGTTATGAATAAGGATAGGACTATGCCTCAGGTAAAAGTGCTCAATTGGGAGAAGGCTTTTTGTAAGTAAATCTGATATGTGGGAATTTTTTTTAAAAGGCCAGTTTAGGACCAGGATGTCCCTGTGAGGATGAAGGATAAGGATAGCAAGATTTGGGAATCCTGAATAAGAGATGCTGAAAAACTTAGTCAAGGAAAAGGAAGCATGCATAACGTTTAGGAGAAATCAGACTGAACCCTTGAGGAATATCAAGGGAGCAGAAAACAACTTAAAACAAGGAATCAGGAGGGCAAAAGGGGGCCACAGAATATTCTTGGCAAGTAGGATTAAGGAGAATCCCAAGGCATTTTATACATATATTAGGAGCAAAAGGGGAGCTAGGGCAAGTGTAAATCCACTCAAGGAGTAAAAACAGAATTTATGGGTGGAGCTAGAGGGAATGAGTACTTGGCATCAGCATTCACCAAGGAGAACATCATGGACAGTCAGGTTGGGGAAGGGTATGTTGATATTTTACGACGTTCAATATTAGAGGAGTAAGTAGTGTTAGGTGTCTCCCAAAACATCAAGGTAACTAAGTCCTCAAGGTGTGATGGGATCTGTCCCAGGATACTAAGGAGCAAAGGAAGAAGATTGCTGGGGCCTTCACAGAGCTATCCGTATCCTTTTCAGCCACACACGGTGGTCCCAGAAACCTGGAGAAAAGCTAATGCCATTGTTTTGTTTAAGGATGGCAACAGGGATAATCCAAAAAAATGTTGGGCTGGTGTGCCTTACAACAGTGCTGTGGAAATTACGGTAGAAGATTCTTAGGAACCGGACTAACGTGCATTTGGAAAAGAACAGATTTATTAGGAATCATCAGTGTGGCTTAGTTTGTCTCACAAATTTGACTGAAATTTTGGTTGCCAGAGTTACGTGGTTGTGGATAGGTCAGTTTTCTGAGTGGAAGTCTATCACCAGTGATATTGCACAAGTATCAGCACTGGTACTTTCGTTGTTTGTAGCCATATAAATGATTGGTCTGATGTAAGTGGTCTGATTAGTAACTTTACAAATCGCACAATAATTGGATGATAAGGAAAATTGTCAAAAGATACAGTTTGATATACATCAGGTGGAAAATTGAATGGAAAAATGGCAAATGGAGTTTAATCCAGGCAAGTGTGAGGTAATGCATTTTGGGAGATCAAATGCAAGAGGAAAGTATACAGTAGATGACAGGACACTTGAGAGCACTGATACACAGAGGGATCTTGGGACGCTAGTTCATAGCTCCTCAAAGTGGCATAACGTAGTGCAGTAGTCAGATGGAATGCTTGCTTGTATTCAGGCCGGAGGACAAAAGTTTGCAAGATATGCTGCAGTTGCACAAGGCTTTATTGAGGCCACATTTGAAATACTGTGTGCAGTTCTGGTTACCACACTATAGGGAGGATGTCAGAGTTACAACAACATGGAAATAGAGCCTTCGATCCAACCTGTCCATAGCTACTGTGTTCCCAAATAAAACTAGTCCCTCTTATCTACATTTGGCCCATATTCCTCCAAAGTTTTCCTATTCATGCACTTATCTAAATGTCTTTTAAATGCTAAAACTGTATCTACATCCACCACTTCCTCTGGCAGTTCATTCCACATACGAACATTTCTGTGTAAAAAAGTTGTCAGTCAGGTCTTTAAAATCTTTCTCCTCTCACTTTAAAAATATGCTCCCTATTCTTGAACTCCCCACCCATGGGGTTAAAAATAAACCATTGCTATTCACCTTATCAATGCCCTTCATCATCTTCTATACCCTCATAAGATCATCCCTCAACTTTCCATACTCCAGCAATAGTCGTCCCAGGCTATCTTTATAACTCAAACCTTCCATTCCTAGCAGCATTCTTCAATATAATAATTCTTTCCTATTACAGCGTGACCAGAACTACAAACAGTGGAGGCTTCAGATTCTGTACAACCTCAACAAGACATCCCAACTTCTACACTCAAAAATCTGAGCAATGAAGGCAAGTGTACTAAATGCCATCTTAACCATCCTGTCGATTTGTGACTCAAATTTCAAAGAATTATGTACCTGAAGCCCAAGGTCTCTCTGTTCCATGACACTACAATTAACTGTATCAGTCCTACTCTTATTAGTTTTATCAAAATGCAACACCTCGCATTTATCCAAATTAAACTCCATCTGCCACTCCTCAGCCAATTGACCCAGTTGATCAAGATCCTTTTGAAGTCTTAAATAACCTTCTCCACTGCCCACTATATCAGCATTTTGGTGTCAAGTGCAAACTTACTAACCATGGCTCTTAAATTCTCATCCATGTTCTTTGTATAAATGGCAAACAAAAGTGGACCCAGCACCAATCCGTGTGGAACACCGCTGGTCACTGCCTTCCAGTCCAAAAACCCTAACCCTAACCCCTCCACCACCATTCTCTGCCTCCAACCATCAAGCCAATTCTATATATATTTGGCAAGCTCTCCCTGAATCCCATGTGATCTAATTTTACTAATTAGTCTACTATGCGGAACCTTGTCAGAATCCAAGTAAAAAATATTTATCGCTCTGCCCAAAGCACCTTTTTGGTCATTTTTTCAATAAAAAGTCAACTTTATGAGACTCTATTTTCTATGCACAAAGCCCTAATCATTCCTTGCCTCTCCAAATGAACATAAATCCTATCTTTCAGAATCATCTCCAACTTATCTACCACCGATGTCAGACTCACAGGTCTATAGAGTCAGAGAGCTATACAGCATGGATACAGATTCTTCAGTCCAACTTGTCAATACTGACCAGATATCATAAATTAATATAGTCCCATTTGTCAACATTTCACGCACATCCCGCAAAATCCTTCCTATTCATATACCCCCATTCAGATGCCTTTGAAATATTCTAAGTGTACCAGCCTTCAACAGTTGCTCTGGTAGCTCATTCCATAAATGCACCACCCTCTGCATGAAAATATTGCCCCAGGTGCCTTTTAATCTTTCCCTTCTCACCTTAAACCTATGCCCTCTAATTTTGAATTCTGCTACCCTAAGGAAAAAAACAACCTTGGCTACTCACCCTGTACCCCTCATGATTTTATAAACTTCTATAAAGGTCACCCCACAGCCTCTGACACTCTAGGGAAAAATAGCCCCAGCCTATTCAGCCTCACCCTATAACTCAAATCCTCCAACCCTGCAACACCTTGTAAGTCTTTTCAGAACCCTTTCAAGTTTCACATCATCTTTCCTATAGCAGGGAGACCAGAATTGCATGCAGTATGCCAAAAGTGGCCTAAGCAATGTACTGTACAGCCATAACATGACCTCCCAACTCCTAAACTCAATGCACTGACCAATAAAGGCAAGCATACCAAATGCCTTCTTCATTAACCTGTTTACCTACATTTCCCAGGCTTCTCCTTACAGCCTTACTTATATGAAGGCACAGCATTCGCCACCATCAAATCCTCTGGCACCTCACCCACGGTGATACAAATATCTCTGCGACGGGCAATTTCTTCCCTAACTTTCCACAAATGCCCTTGATCAGGTCCTGGAGATTTATCCACCTTTATGCTTTTAATGCTATCCAGCATTTCCTCTTCTGTAATGTGAACTATTTTCAAAACATCAATATTTGTTTCCCTGAGTTCTCTAGCCTCCATTTCTATCTCCACAGTAAAAATTGACACAAAATATCCATTTAGTGTCTCTCCCATCTCCTGAGGTCAACACATAGATGACCTCATTGATCTTTAAGGAGCCCCGTTCTCTCTCCAGTTGCTCTTTTGCTCTTACTGATGTACTTCTTGAATCTCCTTGCATTATCCTTAATTTTATCAGCAAAGGCTAATTCAGACCCCGCTTTTTGCCCGCCTGAATTCCCGACTGAGAATGCCCCTACACCTTTATACTCTTCAAGAGATTCATTTGATCCTGTTTACCTATAATCAATGACTCTTTCTTATTCTTGGCCAAAACCTCAATTAGCTCTACTCATCCAGTTTCCTATTTTCACCAGTCTTATCCTTCACTCTAACAGGAACATTATCACACTTTTAAAAGCATTCCCAGGTGGAGGCCTTGGAGATGGCGCAAAAGACGTTGACAAGGATGCTGCCTGAATTCAAGTGTATTTAGCTACAGGAGAGGTTGAATGAATTTGGAATGTTTTCACTAGAGTGTTAGAGGCTGAGGGGTGACCTTATAGAAGTGTATAAAATTTTGAAAGGCATGGTAAGGTTGGATAGTCAGAGTCTTTTTCCTAGTGTGGAAATGTCAAATACCAGGGAGCATAGATGAGAGGAGGAAAATTTAAAGGAGATGTGAGATGAAGAGAGAGGATGGTAGGTGTCTGGAGCCAGCTGCCAGGGGAGATGGGTGAAGCAGGTATGATATCTACGTTTAAGAGGCATTTAGTCAGACACATGGACAGGCAGAAAATAGAGGGATAAAGGTCAAATACAGGTAGCTGGGTATCACAGTAGGCATAGACACGAAAAGCCGAAGAGCTTGTTCCTCTGCTGTACTGTTCCGTGTTCTAAGTGAAGGAACCCTCCTCCAAAGTTCAACCCTAGATCAAGAGCATCAGGTCCAGCAGTATCAAATGGATCAATTCATTCTGCACATGACAGCAGTGGCTGCTGAGGGCATGGTCTCTGCTGCTTCCAGTCAATGACAGTATGTCACAACGGCACCAGATTCAATAGACATAAACTGAGTGACAGCTTCCCTGGGACCAGGCAGAGATTGTTTTATTTCACCAAAGGACTGAATTCTATTTTCCAAAAGTTGGAATTCCACCAAACTGCAAAAACTACTCATCCTCTTGTATCCTAATTTCTTCTACATATGCCAGTTAGATCAATATAATCACGGCATTAGATCATATTATTTTGAAAGCAAAAGAGATAGTCCAAGTACAGAAAGAAACTGCAGCAAAAAATTACCATATGGCCCTTGAGATTGCTCTGCCATTCACTAAAATCATGATTAATCCTTACACTAGACTCCACTTGCCCAACCAATCTCCATATCCTTCAAACCTCGGCAAATCCAGAGCAGAAAACATCACATTTACACAAATATCAGAAGAAATTTCTGTTCTTAGTCTGAAATGGCCGTCACCATATCACCAAGCTGTAGGTTCTCCAGCCTGCACTGCCTTTCAGATCTAGCTTATGAAGCCCTCTCAGAGAAACAGAAAAAAAATTAGGGACAGGATCAGGATATTTAGCCCTTCAAGCTTGGTCTGCCTTTCAACATGATCATGGCTGACCATCCAACTCAGTACCCTGGTCCCACTTAATCCCCATACCCTTTGATCCCCTTAGCCCTAAGAACTATAACTCCTTCTTCCTTAACTGCTAACTACGGCAGAGAATTCCACAGGCTCACAACTCTCTGGGCAAAATATTTTCGCTCACCATAGTCCTAAATGGCCTACACCACTTCGATTGTGAACCCTGGTTGTGAACTCCCAGTCATTGCGACATCCAGCCTGTGTTTACCCTGTCTTGACCAATCAGAATTTTACAGGTTTCTATGAGATTCCCCCTTCATTCTTCTAAACTCCACGGAATATCAGCCTAACCAATGCAGTCTCCCTTTGTACATCAGTCCTTCCTTCCCAGAAACTTTTGTTGCACTCCCTCCATAGCGAAAACATACATTGTCAAGTACAGAGGCCAAAGTTGGATGCAAAACTCCAAGTGTAGTCTCACCAAAGCCATGTACAACTGCAGCAAGACCTCCATGATCTTGCACACAAATCCTCTCACTATGAAGGCTAACAAACCATTTGCTTTCTTTATCGCCCACTACCTAGGCATACTGACTTTCAGTGACTGGTGTACAAGGAACTCAGATTGCATCAGGCCTCCCACTTTCCCAATCTATCGCCATAATCATGATTTTGTATAGATCAACAAGATCAATGTTCATTCTTTTAAAATTCCTCTAAGACTATAAAGGTTATTTTCCCTCAATGTCTCCTCATAGGACAACATTCTCATCCCAGGAACAAATAAAAGAAAGCTGTGAGTGTATGACATACTTACTCTTAGACAAGTATATCCTTCCTGAGGTACCGAGACCAAATGCATACATGGTTCTGCAAGTCTGGTCTCACGAAAGGCCAGTATAATTGCAGCAAGATGTCTTTGCTCTTGTACTCCAAACTCCTTGCAATAAATATCACCCGCCTTTCTGTAAGCTCACTGTAGCAGGATTTTAGCTTTATGTTTCTTGTACAAGACCATCCAAATCCATCTCAGCATCAACAGTTAATAGATTTGCACAAGTTAAAAATAAACTGTTCGTTTTCTCAAGCCAACCAATGAACTTCATATTTTTAATATTTTACTCACTAGCTGTGTTCTTGCTTCTCACTTAACCCATTGATATTCTTTTTCAGACCCTGTGTCCCTTTGTAGCTTGAATTCACGTTCAGTTTTACACAATCAACAAACTTGAATTCATTACACTCAGTCCTTTCACCCGAGTCATAAATATAGCAGTTGAGGCTTTGGTACTAATCCCCGCAACATTCCATTTGTAACGGAGTGCCAACCCGAAAATTACATGTTTAATTCTACTATTTTCTGTCAACTGCCCTCTATACGTGCTTATATATGTCACCAACCCCACAGTGCTTGCCTAATGGCACTTTAACAATGCTTGTGACACATCAATTTATCCCTTTATCTGCACTGCTAATAAATCTTGCAAGCACAATTTACCATTGGTAAAACCATGTTGATTCTGCCTAATCTCATGATTTCCTAAGCATCATGTTACAACTTAACAACTGAGGCAAAGATTGCAAAACAGAATGCAACGATATTAAATATCCTTTAAAAGGCCATCAATTTTTTGAAATCAGAAAGAACTGAAGATAATTCAGCAAAGCATGTAGAAATAACTGGTTAATTAAAACCCATTACCAACTGTTTATGATAAACTAGGGCAGCAAATTTAGCAGGGAGACTAAATGACAGTGATATAGTGAAAGCATTCATGAATGTTTTCTGAATCAATATGCATCAAGAGATGCAATATCTGAATTGGTTTTGTGTAACAAACAGAAACAAAATCAGTTTTCAACACAAATTAGAAGAACCTTTAGGGCAGAGTGATAGATTAGCTTTAATGTTAAAACATAGAAAGGAAAATGAAGAAAATAGAAAAACAGTTAACCGATTAGGAAAAATGCAACCTACAGAAGAAAATAACTTAACCAACACAAATTGGAGAAGACCATTAATGGCAGCAACAGTGGGAAATATAAAGTGAAACTGTACATTGTAAACTAACAGGCAAGTTGCGAGATGGCAAATGTAGGCTTACAAAGCAGAAAAATATGGCAGCATTGCAAGGCAGTTACTTGGTTAATGATAGCTAGAATGAGACAGTAAGGGAATAATCATACGAACACAGAAACCCACCCCATAAACAGTGGCTACCACAGGTCAGAGGCGAGGAATACAGTGGCAAGTCACTCATCTCCTAACTCGCCAGAGCTTATTCATCGTCTATTAAGCACAAGTGAGAAATGTGACAGAAGACTCCCTACTTGCCTGGACGACTGCAGCTGCAACAACACTCAAGAAGCTTGATGCCATCCAGGACAAAGCAGCCCACGTGACTGGCACAACATCCACTCCCTCCACCACCGATACGAGTACACACTGCTGATACTATCCACAAGATGCACTGCAGAAATTCACCAACGATGCTCGAACAGCATCTTCTCAACCCACTACCACTCCCATCTACAAAGGCAGGAGCAGCAGATATGGGAACACCATCGTGTGCAAGTCCCCATCAAGTCACTCACCACCCTAATCTGGAAACGTATCGCCATTCCTTCACTGTCACGTCAAGATCATAGAATTCCCTCTCTAATGGCATTGTGGGACTGCAGGAAGACTGCAGTCATTCAAGACAGCAGCTCACACCACCTTCTCAGGAACTATTAGGAACAGGCAATAAATGGTGGACAGCATCAACTGCCAAACAATCAGCACTCTCATCTTTTTACCAAACATAGCTTGGCCTACCACCTTGTTGGTTCAAAAACATATTGTTCAAGTATTTCATTGGAAAAAAAGTCAGTTCTTGCTACACTGCTGAATTAATACATGCTGCCATTTCATTTCAGTTACTAAAAGACATGCAGTAAACCACCATTCGTATTTTAAATCCCCTCACTGCTCAATTCTAAAGAGTTTCCACTGAGCATCTTCCCTAACCTATATCCTTCACTATTATATTACTTTAAAGCAATAAAGGCTACTGTTCCCTCTCTTACTTTTTATCTCCTCTTTCAAAAGACCATGGCTTGGATTTTGGAATAAGAATAAAGAGCTACGGCATTTACTATTCCTAGGGTAGAAAGAAATCAAGAAGTTAACTCTGATATACTTTCAACCCCCACAAGCTTTGCTGCATCAGTATCTTGCTGAGAGACTTGATGTTAAAATAAATACAAAATTGCTGTCGAACTCCAATACTTCAGATTTTAGTTATTAAAGGTTTTTCTCTTTAACAATGAACGTCTTGACTTACTTTTTCTCATTCTCTTCATCCCAGCTTTCACCCCATTCTGTTTTCTGCTGACTTTTGTTCACCCTAGTTTAAGATTCCACAAGTCTTATTGAGAATTCCTAAATCTAATTAGCTAAGGAGGTTGGCCAAGTGTTCCTTGCCTTTTACAAGATCCCTGAACGCCTGCAGCGTACCCTCCATTGTTTCAGATACACATTGACTGTAAAAGTGCCACTCAAAAGTCCACATATATTCTGTGGGAATTTGTGATTATAATGAACAGCGAGCATTCATTGCTGAGCGCAAAATCCAGACCACTATAACCTTGAACATTCAAATTCAAATCATGGTCATCAGATTGCAGCCATGTTTCAACAATGGCCATGTTTTATCATCTAATCCGTATTGAGCTCAAAGCCATTTAGTTTACATTTACTTTTATACTGCATTCCATATATTAACATTTACTTATAACATACATAATACTGTATAAAGCTCTTAATCAGGCAAGAGGCCCTAACCGAGGGGTTGCCAATATCAGTAACAAGAGTTATTTCTTAAATTTAGTCAAAAATGCAATTTCTTACATGCTGCAATGCTGTTATTCCAATGCCAACATTAACGAAGAGACATATACAAATAACATTTTCAAGTATTTCACAAAAATGGTGGTAAATAAACAATGCTTTCTATCAATTAAAATATTAACATAAGTGTAAATTACCGTCAAAACAGGTTTGATAAATTGAGGCTGGGAGCCATTTTATATAAATGTCAACAATTGAAAGCACTTCAAGATGCCCACCTCAGCTTCTAAGTCAACACTGTGCTTGAGAAGTAACTTCAAAACATCCACATGTCCATTCTGGCTGGCTGCCTGCATTGCTGTGTGTCCTGCGCATTGACCATTCACCTGCAACAGAAACAACTGATTGTCATCACGTAAGTTCATAAATACTATTCTATCCAACTCAAATATAAAACTGCAAACTTGGAATAAGTTGGACATTGTTTTCTGCAGTCTTATTCCATTCCATACGATACATAGAATGAACAAGGGATCCACTGTCAACAGCACCCAAAAGCCAAAAGGTCCCGATGGAAAACTGGTCTAGTAGTACATGTCATGCTGAAAAGTCGTGATTTTAAAGCAGATAGGGCAATATTATTTTACATCTTGTACTGAACTAGATCTGACAGAAACACAAGAAACTGACCTTCAGCACTGAAATATAAAAGGTACTTTTTTTTGCCAGCAATATCATTCACCTTGAGTACAACAGTAAAAGAAAATCCATAATTCCAGAACAAAACTACAAATTCTTAGCTTGAAACAGATGTTATTGCTACTCGTCGCATTCTTCTACAACTCAGCCGAAGGCAATCAAGACACTTAGTCATATTTTGTACATTAATTGTGTAACAAGAAAAATAAGCATTTCATTCTTTGAAATTCAGGAAATTTGCTTCAACAAATGCAGTACTGTTAATTCAAAGAAGATTATCAATTTCATTAGCAAAAAATTCAGCAAGACTGTAGAATTAGACCCATTTCCTAACATAAAAATACAAACTCACTATCCTAATCATATTTTGGTGAAGCTGGCGATAGTGAGAGACAACATTATTTATTACTAAAGTGCGAATAAAATAACTTGCTCAAATTGCAATAAGAATGAAGAAAGCAGATCAAACTACATTTAGGTAACGCTGAGACAAAATAAATCTAACAATATGTTAGATTTTGTAGTTCAACATCCACATCCTCCCTTTAAACAGAGTTATTTTATTACATATCACTCTTAACATTATAACAGAAAACAATAAATTGAAACGCAATGCATTGTCCTGGAAGCACAACATATTCCATTTCTTTTCCTAGCTGTACAGAAGTCAAACGTGTTCTGTTACCTTGCTCAGATAATCATGTTAAAGGCCAGTCTGCACATCATTCACCCTTGAAGATCAAAGACCACAGGGAGAAGCAATGATCCAGTGGTATTACCACTGTACAGTTAATTAAGAGACCCAGGTAATGTTCTGGGGACTTGGGTTCGAATCCTGACACAGCAGATGATGGAATGTGAATTCAATAAAATCTGGAATTAGGAGTCTACATTACCGATTATCAGGAAAAGCCTATGTAATGTTGTTCTGAGAAGGGAACTGCAATCCTTAATTGGTTTGGACTACACATAACTCCAGGCACACAGTAATGTGGGTGACTCTTAACTGCCATTTGGGAAGGGCAATAAATGTTCACCTAGGCAACAATGCCCTGATCTTGTGAATGAATTTTCAAAACCAATTACATTTTGCAAAGTGTCAGGCAAAGATTTAAAATCCCATGGCAATTTTTTGGACATTCTTGGACATTTTTACTTCCTTGTTCCAATTACTACAAAAGTAATCGGTTAATACAATGGTACTGTGGAATGAAATGCGTAAGACTCACATCAACATCGGGTCGTGCCATTATTTCTTCCACTTTTGCAACATCACCGTTGGCTGCAGCTTTAACCAGTTCTTCATTGATGTCTCCTGATTCTTGTGTTTCAAATAACTTTTTCAACAACTGAGACAAACGCTCTAGTAAAACAAAATATTGTGAACTTTACACAATGAATTACAAGGTACACCTTCCAAACCAACAAAATGAAAAATGCATTTTGTTAATTTTTTAGAAGAGCTTGTTCACTATTCCATTATATTGCTCAACAGCTGCGAGGCAAAATTTCAAAACAGGACAAAAACTGTACCATTAAGACAGAGAATGAACTCAATGTTAACTCAGGGCCTAGGCCAGGGCATTGGCTATTTATGGCCCATTAAAGACCCATGCTCCTCCCAATCTTAATTACTCAAACTCATTTTGATGGTTTTACTATATTATTTGTCAGGGACTTTTTATATTAAAAAAATTTGTGCTAAAAAAGTGACACTTAACTCGATGTAAAAAGCTTTCAAAGCAGTTGTTCAAATAGGACTTATGCATGATTATCTTCATTTGAATAACAGCAATTAAGATCTTTCAATTTTCACCAAACTTTTGAAGAAAGTGATTCACCATTAAGCTTGATAACCACTCGCCTACACTAATAAGAAATTATGATGGCCAAAGACCGGAAGTAAAATCATAAAGTAGTATCATCATACTACAGTTCCAGAAATCAGGAAGCAAGAGGTAGAAAGCAGTGTGTGAAGCTTTTCAGAAGGTGAGCTTAGCACTAACTATTAGAGATAAATTATAACTTCTTGGTCAGCGTTCACGATCACTGAAAGGGTGGCTGAAAAGGAACTAATTACTTTGTTTACTTAAAAAAAAAGAACTCAAATCAATTTCTAGTGAAAGCTCAGTTTCTGATGCCTAGGATGTGACTGCTTCAATGGTTTTGTTCTTAAAAAAAACTGCAAAACTGCAACACAAGTTGAACACTGGTTATGGACATGACTTCTTTCATATTACAGGTGGTCTTCTTACCCTAAATATTATTCAGGGGACCAATAATTTGGGAACTCAACTTGTGCATTTTCCCAATATCACCCAGACCTAAATGCAGCTGTTTTAATATCCATGATTAGTATCTTGCATAACCTTTGCTTCCACCACATTCCTCTCACTCATCCTCTGTTTGGCCGTTGGTCGTTTAACATCATCTGACTCTTGATCACTAATAATAGTTTCATATCATTCTCAACAGGCCATCCCACCTGTTAGCTCTCTCTCAGTCGGACTACTTCATACAGGTCTAAGCCTCTGTGTTATTTTTGTTTTGTTGTCCCACTACTTTGTCTTTCCACCCAAGGCCTGCATTTCATGTCCTGAGGACTATATCTCACTTTATTCACTGAGTACAGAGGAAGAGGTTGTTAGTGGGCTGGCGACATTGAGAGGTAGAGTGAAATGTTGAGTAGGCAAAAGGCACAAGAACTTTCATAAGGGATATAGCGATATTATCAGTGGTGTAATAGTAAATAGGAATTTTCAGTGTAATACTCAAAGTCATGAGAATTCTGCCAAAATATTACGGACAAAAATATATTGCCCTTTTAGTACCATGAGCAACACCAACATCTAGCATAAAATTGGTGGTATGCAATAGAAAATCAAAAACAGAAACATTTTCCAGAGGCTGATATGTACCACCAGATGCATTGCACACTGCAGATCCAGCTGATGCCACTTTAGTAACAGCTGCAGGGTTGTACGTCCATGAAGTCCCACAAACCTCAACTTTCAAATCACTGTCAGAGTAAATCTGCTGAACACGCCCAACTTTCCCCAAAGTCTGCATTAAAAACAAAAACATTTCACAGATTAGACAATACGTTAGTATGGTCAGGTATTAGGGGGTTGTGGAATGATTCGCTACGTTCAAAATTATACTTAATTTTCACCCATAATCAATAGCAGGTAAATTTCAAAGATTCCTGGTCAAATTGATATACTTTTGATTCTCTCATCCAAGCTTTCCAATCACGTGACAAGAATTTAAAGTTACCATTCGTTTAAGCTGCTTTAAGGTCTACATTTAAATCATTATTCTGAGGCTGCATTTCTTCCAGAAAATTTAAAACATATGAGAGGAACATGCTGGAAACCAGAAACAGAGGGAAATAAAAATACTAGAAATACTTAGAGTCTGGTGTCATCCATGGAAAAGGATTCAGAGTTAACTTTTAAGGTTAATGGACTTTGATCTTAAATGAAAACTTACAGATTTAACCATTTTTAAATCTCTCATTTCTTCCAGGTCTGATGACAGAAAAACTCTTGTAACATGTTGATAGCTTTAAAAAACTCAATTGAAATTTAACGTTCGCACATCTGTCAGAACATACCAAACTGAAGTTCTGGTAAATACCAAGTTCAGTTCTGATTTCAAATAGCTAAACAAAGGTAGAAGACAAAGGCAGAAACTGCATGGAACTAAAAAAAAATCATTTGAGGACCTGACAGAATTTACTACTATTTTAAAGGATACCAAATTCAGTGTCAGACAGTGATAGCCTGCTCCTCAAAAGGAATCTCTTTCCTTGTCAGCCAGATTCAGGTTAGTTCCCCATCTCTGGGTTTATATTCCTGAGTTAAGCATGTTTAAACGAACAAAAATTGCTCCACAGTTAGTAAAATTCCAGTGCAAATGCACTTTTAAAACACAGCTATAAAAATTAATATCTACATACAGGGAGCATTGCTTCAGCCCATTCTCCATGACCTCGTTGAAGAAGTTTGATTCTCTCCAAGTCGTAACAGATTTGAACCAGATCACCAACATTAAACTGTGAAGATCCACCTTCTGCTCCCTGAACGGCATCCCCGCTTCTAACCACATTAGCCTTTGTAAGTACTGCAGGATTGAATGTCCACCTATAGGTACAAAAAATCTTTCAGACATTTCACTTCAAAAACTGAAATTTTATAAGCTGTAAATAATTAACTTTGTCATGCTTCAGCACTATGCATTTTTCTTTTCTGATTTTTTTCTTACATACCTGTTGCCACTTGGATACTGTACTACAATGTCATGATCTTCATCAATGCCACAGACTGTGCCAGTGGTTGTTAATGTCTCAAACATACCATCAGTCCAACCACCATGCCCATGTTGTAATGACTGAACAATCTCTAGATCCAGATCAATATTTACAAGATCACCAATCTGTAAACCACCAGGGTTGCGACTTCCATTTTGTTCACCTGATATAATTTGTTGTAAAGAGAAAAATGAAATGGTTAGCATATTAAAAATCATAAAAGTCTTGAAGTAAAACTCAGACTTGTAATGTCTGGTGGAAAAGTTTTAACAATAAAGTCTGCAGCACTACCACCTGGTGGTTACAATTAACGAGGTAGTTTCATTCCAACAAGTAGTACTGTAATAGCGGTAGGAAATTCATGACACAAAACAAGTTTTAGAAGAGTAACACAGAAATCAACATATTTTCTAAAATGCAAAGCCGCTCAACCTTCAAAGTTCATATGGAAAAACTACATTGATTGTGTTACAACAGGGAGAGCAAACGAAACCGAAATCAATTTCCCTGTCAACCGATTTGCACTGAAGTGAAATTGAAATACTAAATGACCCTAAAAATTGCTCATTTGTCCCTAACTAGGCTTGACAAATGACAGGTCTTTGACACCAAATTATAACAAATAAAAATAAACAATTTATTATTAATAATCTATCTTAGCAGAACACAGATAAGTAACAAGGCCATTTAATTAATATCTATAATCTAAATCCAATTTTCCGAGTATAAACCACACGTTCAGTGCCAACCAACAGAATTAAAGGAATAACCAAAAATAAGGAAATAAAAAATAAGGGTAATGTCAGTCTAGTAATGGTTTCGGCAATGAATATCAGGCCTTCATGAAATCATTTGATGACGGGTTGTACTACATGCATAAGGACTGTATATCTTGCTTGAATTCCGAGGTCATCGTTCAGTGCAAATAGCAACCGTAGAGCACCACTGATTTTTACTTATTTCTCACAACTGAACAACTTTCAAGAAACTGATAAGTTGAATAACTGAAGACAGGAAAACGCTAAAAAAGCTTGCCAGTCCAGCAGCTTCCAAAGCAAAACTTCCTACCACCCGAAACATGGTCAGCACCAATTCACTTTTTGTTTTCTCTTTCTCTTTCAAGATTCTCTGTAATGCTGGCCTCCCTTGATTGTACATTTCAATATCCAAACTGCTGCCAATCCCTGAGCATGACAATAATTACTGCTCTAAGGGCAACAAGACGAACAGCATTATCTATTCAGCCCATATCACAAGGAGGAACTATGCGAAGTCTGAAAGGGAACATTAAAAGTAGCCTTCACAAAAGATGAAAGGACGTTTGAAGCGATCACAGAAACTCAGCTGCATATCAGCTCATAATGGTGGATACTACATTCATCTAATTTGTGTTTTGAGTGTTTAAAAATGATTTTGACTTTACGTACCCAGCACAGGACAATGATCTCGGTAAAAAGAACCTCCTTTTGCATCCTGGACACATTTCAAATCAGACTGGTGAGAAGGGGAAAAGGATCAGATTAATGCACTTAAACAACATGCACCTCACACTGACACAAATGGAAGTCGATACTGAAGGATTCACTTTCACATTCCAGTTAACAGTGAGTAGAACTTTCAAGTTGTTTCAGGAATGTCATCTAGCATTACATAAAACAAGGGAGGCAACGAACTTGTACTATTTTCGCTCAACTATTAATGTAGAAACTCAGCTCATGTTCTGGGGACCTGGATTCAAATCTCAAGACAGAATCTTGAATTAGGGGTCTAATAATGCCCATTATCGATTGTCAGAAAAATCCATTTTGTTCACTAATGTGCTTTAGGGAAGGAAATTTGTGGTCTTTACCTGTTCTGGCCTACATGGGACTCCAGACCCACAGCAATGTACTTAATTTGCAGCGATGCCCACATACCATCATGGGTAAATAAAACATAATGACTAAGTACAATGAAATATAAAAACTGCAGATTCAAACACTGCTCAGAGCTGATTTAGCTAATCTCAAATCCTCAGACAAGACGGTCTCCAGGTTTAGACTGGAGGGTCCCCAATTTGACCAATCATCAGAAAATTACGTAGACAATATCAACATTGACATTAATTCACAAATCAATTCTACCAACAGCCCTCTTAAATACATCAACCTACCGCAAAATATAAATAATAAATGCTGGTCAGTTCTTCATTTTTTTAAAAAAATTGTTGGACAAGGAAAAAACTCAGAATAAAGAGCCCTGAAGTGAGCTAAATGAAACAGAATGGGTACATTTTGATAGCATGAGCAATTAACACTTTAAACGAGAGCTAAAATTATGTACATATCATGTTGCATTCCTTACCTCTTGCAAAAAGAGTACAAGTTCAGATTTGTGAAGAAATGGGCTGAATGAATGGAGTATTAACTTGCTTAAGAGCTTGCCAATCGAGCCTGTGCTATACTCAGCTTTAAACTTGCAATGCTTTTGTTCTTTTGGTGAAAAGAAAAGATGTTTTGCTTTTGTTCTGTTCTCAGGTAAATACAATTTAGTTTAATGATTCATTTTACTCCACATTGAGATCATGAAGCACAGAACATTACAAGGGGTCACCGGACCCAAAAGGTTAACTCTGTTTTTTCCTTCACAGATGTTTCTTTCTGATTTTATTACAAAATTTATACTGGGCTGGATCTTGCAGTCAGTGGTGAACTGACAGTGTTCACTGCTTACTTTCCGGAAAGCTGCCTTGCAACTTTAGAAGTGTTCCAATACGGCTGTATTTCAACAATGGTTTTGTGGCTTATGTGAGCACAGCAAGAAACAGCTCCATCAAACTGAGAAATGCTCACTGAAATAGGCAGTTTTTCTTTTATTCTGCATTTCCATGTTTAAATACATATGTGCACATTCCAAACGTGCCCATTAATAATTATAAGTTTCCATTACAACGGTGAGCGCTGTTCAGCCCACTATATTACTTACCATAAATCCAGCCACTGAATCTTACAACACACAGGTGTTGTGAAGTATGTTTCATATCAGTTCCACAGTTATGATTCACTTTGTAACACAACAGGTTCTGAAGGGCCTTCAATTTTTCTAGTAAATGTTTATATTTTATTTCTGGTTCCCATAATGCAATGTTTTGGTTGTATTTCAAACAATATTTTTACAATTAATGAAACAAGGAAATTGAATACATGGTAGTAAATGTAAGTCACAAGGTCAAGTGTGTTTGGTGAGCGCAAAAGGGCTCAAATATGCAAAAACTGGAACATTTTACTCTAAATTACAACCGGCAATTTGGGAAAATTCAGCTCATATTGACGATTTCTGCTTTGATCATCATGCATGACCACTTTCATCAACAAAGCTCCTTTCTAATTTTCAAATCACAATCAACGCACCTGTCTAGATGTTTCATCATTTTTCTGATGATACTACTTACCATGCCCTCAAATCCCACTCTGTAGAGATTCTTGGCTCCATTGTCCCACAAAACATATGCTGCACTGTGAGGACTAGACGCACTCCAATCTTGGATTTCAGTCACCTAGAAAACAAGCAAGATTCACATTACCAGGCTACTAAATTAAAAACAAGCAGCGTTTCAATACATAAAATCAGAGGAAGGGTACAGGCTACATTAGGCTCGACTACAGAGAAGAAAGGTGCGGCACGCTGGAGAACTTCATCGTGCAAGGAAAATCTCCTACCAGTTACGAAAGTCATGATACATAAGTGGGTGGGGCAGGAGAGTAGCAATCACTATGGAAAGGTATTTGCTGCATTAGATAAACAAAGGTGGAAGAACATTTATGCCTTTTTCTCACAATGGAAACTTTATGCCAGAATAGACTAGATCATTGATTTCGAACTGTGTGATGAGTACAGCACTAGTAATCAAAAAGCATTTCCTCATATGTTTGGCGTGATGCCATAAGGCTTCAGAGTCCAACTCAAGTCTGCTACTGTCATTTATCATAGCTAGTCCAACGTGAGGTGGCAGGTCTGGTTTCCCTCCTTTCTTCAGACTTTGTTAGCAGCTTGATACAACTGAGTGTCTTGGTCAGTCATTGCAGTGGACAGCTCAGGTAAGGAAAGAAGATTTATTTCCCCAAAGGACATGACTAAACTCAAATGAGTTTTTATGACAATCCAAAATGGTTTCATTGTCATCATTAGTTGTGTGATAAGATGAGGAGATGCTTGCAATTTCATTTATGATGTTATGATCCAGTTAGGCGCTATCAACATTTAAAGCAAAGCTTAAACAACTTATTTTAACCAAAAGAACTATGCCACAACTGAAACCAAACAGATTTTAATGCACATAAAATAATTAAATAAAACAAACAATACCATCAACATGGTTTGCACTATTTATGATATGCACTGATGTTTACTTCTCACTTCCCACAAGAATTCTTTTATAAAACACTTCAATCTCTTAAAGCTATTTACTTCTCTGGGTAAACCCCAAGGGCCACAGACAACAAGAATTCTCCTTGGCTCTTCTCAAAGGTAAAACTCTCATTTACTACCTCTTGACAGTGGAAGCTTCAATTCCTTGTCTCAGCAATCTTTCAGCTTTTGATTCCTCACCATATTTCAAAATCTCCCATTAGAGGGTAAGTTCAGCAAAAATCACCATGGAAAGGTACTTACCACATTCGTGAGATAATTCATTCCTGTGAACCTTCTCTGAACTGCTTCAAATGAAATATCTTTCCTTCAATAAGGAAGGAAATTGCTCAGTACTCCAGACGTGGCCTCACCAGCACTTGTACAGTTATACTATGACTTCCCTTCTCTTATATTGTAACCCCCATGAAATAAGGGCCAGCATTCCAACAGCCTTTCTGATTCTGAACGCACACTTGCTAGCTTTCTGTGCATTGTGTACAGGTACCCCAAGTCCCTTTGTGAAGCCGCTTTCTACAATTTGTCTCCATTGAAACACTACTATTCTTTTGTCCTCACTTCAAAGATGAACAACATCACCTCCATATAAATTACTTCTCCAGTGATCAGATTGGACTCAATTTCTCCTCTTGTATTCTTTAGTAATAATCGGATGTTCAAAGTATCTTCCACTGGAAAGACCAGTGCAAAATACCTGTCTAACATCTCTGCTTTTTCCTTGTTCCTCATAATTACCTCCCCTGGCCCATTTTCTAAGTCAGTTAAGGCACCTGCAGTTGTACAATTTTAACTTTTAATGTGTTATCTTGACTTACCTTGGCCTCAAACTTTTAAATGTAAGAAACTCCAGCCTTTCCTTAATTTCAATGATCAGCTTTTCTACAGTTAAAGCTTTAATTCTTAAAACCAAAAATTATACTTAAAAACAAAAACTAGAACCAGAAAAAAACTTACAATTATTTGTTCTTAGGAATTATGGAAAATAAACAGCAGTATGAAAATGTTGGACAGAAAGAAAACGTTCATAGCGGAAGTATTTTTATTTGGGGGAGGATCGTAATTTCTCCTGCCATAAGCCAAAATCTGAAGGTAGACTTTGCACATATATTGGCGATTTGGTCTACATATGTGCACAATCAGTGTGGTTCTGTCCCATCCCAATGAAGTTGTACATCTCCACAAATAGGTTTTAGCAAATACAGCCAAAGAATTCTGTTTCAAGTCATATTATGTACAAATATTTGGTCTAAGCTTTCTGTAGAATATGAAAATTAATACATCTGGTCTTGTATGCTGTTAGGTGTAAAAGAGTTTACCTGTGCATTATACTGACAGAGAGAGGAGGAAAGCTGAAAAGACCCAAATGATTATCTTCAGGTCTAAGATCCAACAATTAAGCTAAAGATCCAAAACTGCTGGACAAACTCAGCTGTTCTGGTACATCTGTGGAATATAGGCAGAGTTGACATTTCAAATCCAGTGTCACTTCTTCACAACAATTATGTAGAAGGGTAACTGAACTCAAAATGATTATTTTGCTTTCTTTCCGAAGATGCTGGCAAACCTGTGGAATTTCTCCACCAACTAGGCAGCATGTTCAGGGACCTCTAAAATTATATACATTATAATTATAAAGATTATATTGGTCATTGAGTGGCCAAATCCATTTTATTTGCATCATCATGGGAACTATCAGAGACTATGTTTATAATCCCCAACATAACAATATCTGTTGTGGTCAAAGTACAAAACACCTACTAGAAAAAGGAAAACGATCTGTAATAAACATTAAAGTGTGACAATCCTCGGTACTCATGTACTAAAATGGAACTTGAGGACATTGTGGGACAATCTACAGCATGTGAACTGCAGCAGTTCAAGAAGGCAGCTCATTATCACCTTCTCAAGAACAACTAAGAATGGGCAATAAAATGCTGACCAGTCGGTGATGTCCATGTCCCATGACTAAACAATAAAACAGTCAGAACAAAGATAAACTGCAAATATTTTATCAGGATACTGAAGCAAAACGTCTGCATTTTAAAAAAAGCTCCTTCGATAACACAGGCAATGAATCCAAGTAAACCTGAACCAACATACCAGAGAAGTCCCGGATTTACAACTTGAGCAAAGCTGATGTAAATCATTTCAGTTAGTCAAAGCATTATAGTTGATTTAAGCAAGGATACACTCAGAAAATAATCAACTGGAGGAGGATCAGTTGTCTGATATGAATCATAATTCATTCCATGAAATGCAAAAGTCCAATCAGAATAGGTTCAAGCTCTGCTGTGAAGTTACTGACATTTGAATGTCTTGGTGACAATTACTTTTGACTTTCACAGTTCAAGTATGCCCACTTGAGGGAGATACTAGAAGGTACCTGCATCTGCAGAAACAAATAAAGCAGTAGATACTTGAGGAAAAGATTTCCACTGGGAGTAACTGTGTATTACTATGCTTGGTGCAGCCATCCTTTAATATGGAATAGATTTAAATATTAAAACCAGAGGTTAAACAGGATCACAAGCCAGAAATTAATCTTTATAACAAGCCAACAAAGTCTTGTCTAGACTGATTTTACTGAAACCATAATAACATTTAACTACAACACTGCACTTGGACATTTCCAGGTGGTCGTGGCTGTACATTTATGCAACATGAAACAGCGATAGAAGAAATGAATCTCAATCCGATTCAGTGATCTGCTACAGTATTTCTTCATGTTGCTCTGACACCCAACACCTTAAAAAAATTCTCTACATTGATGGTCATTTTGCAGTTCCAGGCATTGGTCACCAGGTGATGCCACGGAGCAAGTTTCTTAACACTCAACCACTATTTTGCCGACTCGAAATGAAATAACTTGTTAATCATAAAATGGATTCGAGGCTGGTATTTTAATTATTCTGCCTTTTATGTATTCCATTCTTTGATCACTTATTATTGAGGTAGCACCCTATAGAGTGCGTAATTCCCTCTCAACCCAACTGCTAATACTTCTGTTCTGAGGAAGGGTCACAGGACCCGAAATGTTAACTCTGTTTTTCCCTTCACAGATGCTGCCAGACCTGCTGAGCTTTTCCAGCAACTTCTGTTTTTGTTCCTGATTTACAGCATCCACAGTTCTTTTGGTTTTTATTGCAAATGTTTCTAGATCCATTACTATGGCAGCTACAATCAATCTTTAACCCACTCAATGTATCAGCTGCTCCTTTGCATTTGGTCAGGGCTCTACACAGCTCAACATCACCCTCACAAAGGCAATGATGCCCACATCTAGCAAATGAATTTAAACAAAAATCAGATATCAAAATAACATGTTATTGCATGTCTGTTTAACATGATTAGATTGTTGGGCAAGTTAATTGTGCTAAAGGTAGACAAGTCTCCTGGCCCTGACGAAATGCATCCCAGAGTACTTAAAGAGGTGACGGGGGAAATAGCAAATGCACTAGTAATTATGTACCAAAATTCACTGGACTCTGATTTGGATCCCGCAGATTGGAAAACAGCCAATGTGACGCCACCGTTTTAAAAAAGGAAGTAGACAAAAAGCAGGTAAGTATAGGCCAGTTAGTGGGGAAACTGCCTGAATCTATCATTAAGGAAGAAATAGCAAGACATCTGGATATTAATTGTCCCAGTGGGCACACCCAGCATGGGTTCAAGGATATGTCATGTTTAACTAATTTGGCAGAATTCTTTGAGGCCATTACTTGCATGGTGGACAATGGGGAACTTGTGGATGTGGTGTATCTGGATTTCCAGAAGGCAATTGACAAGGTGACACTAAAGGCTGCTACACAAGATAAAGTTACACGATATTACATGTAATGTATCGGCATGAATAGAGGATTGGTTGATCAGTAGAAAGCAAACAGTAGGGGTAAATGGTGTTTTTCTGGTTGGCGGTCAGTGGCCAGTAGTGTGCCTCAGGGATTAGTGTTGGGACCTCAATTGTTTACCATTTACATAGATGGTTTGGAGTTGGGGACTAAGCGTGGTATGTCAAAATTTGCAGATGACACTAAGGTGAGTGGTCGAGCAAAGTGTGCAGAAGATACTGATAGTCTAAGTGAATGGGCAAAGGTCTAGCAGGTGGAGTACAATGTTGATAAGTGTGAGGTCATCCATTACGGTAGGAATAACAGGAAAATGGACTATGTTTTAAATGTTAAAAAAATTGCAGCATGCTGCTGTGCAGAGGGACTTGGGTGTCCTTGTGCATGAATCACTGATGGTGGGATTGCAGGCAGGGCAGATATTTAAAAAGGCAAATGAAATTTTGTCTGCCATTGCTCGACGGATGGAGTTTAAAAACAGGGAGGCTATGCTGCAGCTGTATAGGGTCCTGGTGAGGCCACACCTGTAGTACTGTGTGCAGTTTTGCTCTCCTTACTTGAGAGGGGATATACTAGCACTGGAGGGGGTGCAGAGGAGATTCACTCAGTTGATTCCAGAGTTGAGAGGGTTAGATTATGAGGAGAGACTGAGTGGGCCGGGATTATACTCATTGAAATTCAGAAGAATGAGGGGAGATCTTATGGAAACATGTAAGATTACGAAGGGAACAGATAAAGTGGAGGCAGGGAGGTTGTTTCCGCTAGCAGGTGAAACTAGGACTAGAGGGCATAGCCTCAAAATAAAGGGAAGCAGATGTAGGACTGAGGTCAGGAGGATCTTCTTCACCCAAAGGGTTGTGAATCTGTGGAATTCCCTACCCAGTGAAGCGGTTGAAACTGCCTCACTGAATGTTTTTAAGGCAAGGCTAGATAAATTTTTGAACAGTAAAGGAATTAAGGGTTATGGTGAGTGGGTGCGTAAGTGGAGCAGAGTCTCAAAAAGAACAGCCATGATCTTATTAAATGGCGGTGCAGGCTCAAGGGGCCAGACGGCCTACTCCTGCTCCTAGTTCTTACGTTCTTATGTAAATGTAGCCAAAAACTGACCCTTGGAGCATCACACCCAGACCCATCCCCCTATAACCCGCCTAAGCTACTCATCCCTGAATACGACAGGCAATGTAGCATGGCCAAACCACCTAGCCTGCACATCTTTGGACTGTGGGAGGAAACTGGAGCACCCGGAGGAAACCCACACAAGACACAGGGAGAATGTGCAAACTCCACACAGACAGTTGCCTGAGAGTGGAATCAAACCCGGATGCCTGGTGCTGTGAGGCAGCAGTGCTAACCAGTGAGCCACTGTGCTGCCCTTGTGAGGTGTTGTTTCTCCAGCTTGCTTCACTGGAGAACTGCAGCGAGCCTGAGACGTAGATTTTGACCAAGTAACACAGTGGTGTGTGGAAGTTGCAGGCAACGAGAAGCCGAGTGTCTTTTTTGTGGACAGAACATAGGTGTTTGACAAAGTGGTCACCCAGTCTATACTTCGATTTGTCAATGTACAGGAGACCATATTGTGACCAGCGAATGCAGGAGACTGGGTTGTGTGAAGTGCAGGAAAAGCACTGCTTCACCTGGAAGGCGATCTTACTAGGATCATAGGTCGGCACAACGTCAAGGGCCAAAGGGCCTGTTCTGTGCTGTACTGTTCTATGTTCTATAACTTAGACTCTTAAGTAAAACAGAAAATGTTGGAGAAACTCAAGATTTGGCAGCACAGGAAGCGAGATTCCGTTAACGTGGAGTCTGACTGAATTGTTATATTAACATTCTCAAAATGTTAATTCTGTTCTCTTTCCATGGTTGCTATCAGACCTGCTGAACTTCTCCAGCACTTCATTTCACGTCCCCAGTATTCACAATACTTTGCTTTTATTCAAATCCTTTATTTTAAGCTCCTGATTGATGCAATTGTGACAAACTAGGTTAAACACAAAATACTGCAGATACCAGAAATCTGAAACAAACGCAGCGAAGGCTAGAGAAACTCAAGAGATCTGGCAACATTTGTGGGAGAGAAAAAGAATTAACGCTTCAAGTCCAACATGATTGTCCTTCAGATGAATTCAGGTCATGGGCTCAAAACTTTACCTCTGTTTCTACTTCCGCAGATGCTGCCGGACCTACTGAATTTCTCCAGTAACTTCTGCTTTTGTGAATTATAACATTTGTCATTTTTAGTGATATCCCATATGAAAATCTGGTCTATTGAGCCAGCTCTGTCATTAAAGATCATAGCTGATCTTTGCATGGACTCAGCTCCACATCCTTGCACTCACCATAACCCTTAATTCCTTTACTGTTCAAAAATCTATATTTGCCTTAAAAACATTCAATGAGGTAACCTTAACTGTTTCACTAGGCAGGGAATTCCACAGATTCACAACCCTTTGGGTGAAGAAGTTCCTCCTAACCTCAGTCCTAAATCTGCTTCCCCTTATTTTAAGGCTATGGCCCCTAGTTCTAGTTTCATTTGCCACTGGAAACAACCTTCCTACTTCTATACTAACTATTCCCTTCATAATCTTGAATGTTTCTCTAAGAACCACCCCCCTCATTCTTCTAAATTCCAGTGAGTATAATCCCAGTCTACTCAATGCTGCTCCTTGACAAGGGAGACAAAGAAAGTAAGAGCGTGGACAGCACATTAGCTGTTGAAACTACTTGATGCTTTTGACATGGCTTTTTTTTTGGCTAAGATCTTGGAAGAGATGTTCTATGTAAAAGGGACTGAAGAACACCACAACAGAATGTTTACATAAATAATCGGTCTTTGTGGATAACATACATTATCCGAACCTTGAAAGCGAGAAAGGCTCAGCAAGGATATAATCAGTTTGGAGCAGATGCTTGACAGGGGAAATTAATCTCTAAGCTCAGGCGGGTAGATAAATACTGGTCATCAACTGTCCAATCAATTCAATAAGAGGAATGTCTCAACAGAAAAATTACTGAAGGATCTTAAAAAAAGGCACTTCACCATGTACCGGTGGGAATATAAAATTGAGATTTTTATATCCACTGAATTTTTTATGAATACAATTTGTTTTCTTAAAAGAAAGCAAGCCTGTCAGTTGTAAGAGTCAAACAGATCAGCTACAAAATTCATTGAGAGCTGGTGATGTACACTGGGCCTTGTATTTAAGAGTGAATCTTACCCCGTTGAGTGCTTCTAGATAGAGAAGGGAAATGTGGAAGCTAATATCAGTTCTGAACTACAGATTTGCAAAAAACAATGCTCCCTCGAAGCTGCATAGCCAAGCAGCCACTCAAAGGTTCCACGCACACTGGTCATGCACGACATATTGACATTCACTTTTGGAAATCGCCCCACACACAGTGGGAAAAAAAACATAGGAAAACAATGAATAAAATCTTTACAAATTTTAATGGATTTTTTTTGCTGCCTGATTTAATATTTTGTTATCAGTGTGTGAAACAGCTGAGGTTCACCAATCTTCATTCAAAGACATGGATTCCATGTAACATATGAATTGAGAAATGCATGTCTTTGTGTTCATGGAAATATACATTGATTAATCTTGTACAAAGTTAACAAATCAATTATGAGGTACAATAAGGAAAACTTTCTGTTTCTGATACACCTCAAATATGCACATCAGACAACTCTGCACAACCAAAGCACATAGTTATCAATGCAATTTCCTTTCTGTTGGTGCTAGAAGCAAACTGGCATAATGTCTATTCTTAAACACTTCATGACAGGAATGACTGCTGATGACAGAGACTGATGGTAGAAGGTGTGCAAAAGATTAACACGTTCATACAAAACTAGCAGGGAAAAGGATCTGAGTTTATCTGGAAAAACCTCAAGGCATCACAAGCTACTTACTTCATTGGTTCTAAGCAGACTGCTCCCCCAACCTTGCAGCTAGGAAACTTGGAAGAAAATCCAGGCACAATATTTCACAAGACAGCAACTTCCTCTACGCCAGACTAATGCACTCAAACTTAAATAATAACACAACGGTAAGCACAGCAAGAAAACAAATCAGTAAATCATATCAGTACCCTAATCTCTTTCAAAAAGTACCTGGATCTACACCTCAAATGCAGGGTTATGGGCCATGTGCAGGAAGATTGGATTAGAAAGGGCCTCTGGAGGTCTTTGGGTTGGCATAGGCCAGATGGGCCAAATTACTCCCCCCACCTTGTATTGTAATATTTTTTGACCATAGAAACCTAAAAATGAAGTAGTTTAATCACCTTCCAGCTTATTGTCCGAAGTCCTCTAAAAGCAGTGCATCCATGTCTTTTTATTTTCCGAGGTTTTTTTTTCTCATGAATACTAAGGCAAACAGTAAGTTCGAAAACCTAACCACCTTGAGTGAAAAATAACAACTTTCATCTCATACATGTACAATTTATTTTACAACCAGACTTTATACTTACTGATCATCAGACGCCAATTCCGCCACCTCCAGCAAGATGCCTCCACTAGACACATATTCCCCTCCCCTCCATTGTCCGCCATCTACAGGGACCGTTCCCTCCGGGACACCCTGGTCCACTCTTCCTTCACGTCAACACCCCGTTACAGCCCCACAGCACCTTCCCTTGCAACCAGCAAGGGTGCAACACCTGCCCATTCACTTCCTCCCTCCCCATTATCCATGGGCCCAAATATAACTGCCAGATGAAGCAACACTTCACCTGCACTTCCCAGAATCTAGTCCACTGCATTCGCTGCTCACCATGTGGTCTCCTCTACATTTCGGGAAAATGTAACGTAGTCTAGGTGACCGCTTCACAGAACATTTACGTTCTGTTTGCAAAAATGGCCCTAAGCTACTTGCTGCCTGCCACCTCAACACACCCCTTGTTCCCTGACCAACATCTCTGACTTGCTGAAGTGTTTCAGCAAAGCTTAACAAAAGCTGGAAGAACAACACACCATTTTCTGTTTGGGGACCGTGCAGCCCTCCAGACTCAATGTCAAGTTCAATAATTTTAGGGCCTACACTCTCCCACGTCTTGCCCCCTATCCCACACACCAAGCCGGGTTATCACATAGCCTGCCATTACACACCACCTATTGTTAGGCCCCATTAACAGCTCTCCACCCTTCGAACCAGGTTGTTATCAACTTCTTCGTCTATCCAACTGCTCTTCTCTCTCTTCAGGCTCTATCCTATTGTTTACTACCCACCCCATCCCCACCCTATTTTCAGCATCTAAGCCTACATTTTCCCAGCTACCATCAGTTCTGAGGAAGGGTCACCAGATTCGAAACATCAACTCTGATTTTTTTTCTCCCCACAGATGCTGACAGACCTGCTGAGCTTTTCCAGAAATGTCTGTTTTTGTTTATACTTACTGACCTCTCTGATAACAGAAATTGTTCTTTCCTATTCACTGCATCTCGACCAGTGGTTCAGAGTGTGGTCAGCACATGAATGCTGATACTCAAAGTTCCTCCACAAAGTCTGCAGGAGGAGGATGTGGTCAACCACATTAAAATCTACAAACAGGTTCAACAGCGTAAGGAGAAAAAGTTTACCTTTGTCAAAGGATCTATTTATGATTTTGATTCATTCCCCTAAAGCTAAGATCAGAACAGTCCCTCCTTTGTTATACTTAGCACCTACTGACAAGAAACGTACTGAAAACATTAAGAATTCTGTGGCTTCTTTATCTTTTATGAATAGTTAATAGATTAGTTAAAAAGCTCCAATTATTGCCCAAATTTTTCTGTACCACAGCAAGTTTCCTCCATATTTTCTCAATCTCCCTCAAATTGTTTGGAGGTCCACAAAACGTATATCAATATCCAACAGTCAGATTACTCCTTTCCTCAGTTCACTATATTTGGCTTCATTTGATGCTGCTTCCAGGTGACTGGGAATTGTTTGCGTAACCAAGATTGTAAGAATCACACTTAATCTTTGTGAAATTGAAATTAGCCTATCCCACCGGAAACTCTGTAAGCAGCAATGTTCAGCTGTCTCTCTTTTTTTCCTTTAGTCAATTAGCTGTGATTGTTGTGATATCACACCTCTGTGCCCTCAGCTCATCTCTTGTTACTCACCAGACGCCTTGCTGGAGCACATATCACAAATCACTGAATAGGACTCCAGCGAGTACAGCTGGTACAGGTTCTACCATTGCTGAAATTAGTTTCAAAGCCCCTCAAATCTGAAGGTCTTCTCCCTGCATCACTGTTCCGTGCCACTCAAGTCACTCACACTGTCCTTCTCTACTGTATTCATTTGCATGTGACACTAAGTGTAATTTGGAGATACTACCTTTGCGAATTCCCCTGGGTACTCTGGTTTCCTCCCACAATCCAAAGGTGTGCAGGCTAGGTGAATTGGCCATGTTAAATTGCCCATAGTGTTCAGGGATGTGTAGATTAGGTGGGTTATAGGGGCATGGATCTGGGTAGGATGCTGAGGGTTGGTGTGGTCTTGTTGGGCAAAAAGGCCTCTTTCCACAATGTTGGGATTCTATGTTTATTTTTCAATTTCTTCTCTAGCTCTCTGAAACCTGCACGGAAGGCCTTACTCCACTTTCAAACCATGTCATTAGTATGGACTACCATCTCTGTAGTTTCTCCACTTTTAATGCCAGAAAATTCAACAGACATTCAGTGACAGCCCTGACCGTGACATAAAGGAGTCACACCATCCATTTGTTTCCATAACCATTAAATCCCATACAATTACTGCTTTGTTGACCCCCCTCCTCCCCATCACAGACCATGCTGTCAAAGTGGCTCTGATTGATAAAGTTGACAGTTCCTCAGGAAACTACAAAATCAAAGTTTAAAAAGTGAATACCAATTTTTTTTGGGGTGGGTGGGAGAGATACACTCAGGGGACTCTGACATTATCCACTGCTGCTTGGCTGTACAGCAGACACCTTGTCTCTCTCTGCCAGTGCACCAGGAAGCTGCAGCATAACTACATCCAGAAACTTACAACCTTTCAAATTCTGAGCTATCACATCACAGATAGCTCAGAAAAGGTTCGCTAGTCCAATTCAGAGGATGAGGGAGTTACGTTATGAGAAAAGGCTGTACTCATCAGTATTTGAAGTTTAAAAAGAACGCAGTTGAGGGAAATTAATGGTGAGCAGTTGTTTCCCCTCATGGGGGAATCTAGACTTAAAAGGACATAGTTTGAGAGTAACAGGCTGCCCAATTATGATAGAGATGAGGAGCTTTTCAATGAGCACCACATATTTCTGGAATAATCGGGCCAAGAGTTCTCGGAACGAAAAAATACAGCCTAATCAAAGATAACGTTGAGACTCTCTTGGCTTATGAAGAGAGTCAAAAAGTTGTCAGGAAAATGGGGAAAATGCAGTTGAGACCAAGATCAATCATGCTCTTACTGAAAAGCAGAGCAGCTCAAGGAATCATATACACTACACCTTTCCATAGTTCTTATGGTCTTACAAAGATGCTGAAACTCACTCTCTGCTCCCTCTTAGCTCTGGCTCACGATCCCTCACCATGCAATCTACCGGTGCCTACCCGACACATGGTGCATTTGTTCAGGTTGGTGGCTTTCCACCACCTTCTTTAGCAATAAGAGATGGGCAATAAATATTGGCTTCGCTAGCAACTCTCACATCTCTAACTAATTTTTTTAAATTGTCAAAATCCACTTGAGACAACAAGCAGAAAAACTATTTGGACAAAAAGGGTTAAACTGACGAGTCACTTGCAATGGCTGCATGTGGCGAGCCTGCAGATCATGAAAACAGTGAGACCAGAAGAATTGGCACCAGGAAATCTTTACAATGACTGATCAATCCAACCATCTCACAACTGGCTCTGAAAAAATTTTTATTTTAACCTGAAAATTGTTCATCAGCTATTACACTTTCAGCCTAACCATAGGTACTCCACATCTATGTATCCCACTCTAGCTCAGGAGAAAACCACAAACAGAAGCAACACAACCAGAAGCTCAGCACAGGCAAGTACCATGATTGACCATAGTCTAAAAGTTTCTAAATCTCTATATGCTTTGGCCTCAGCTGTCTCAGAATAGTCAGATCCCCCATCAGAGATGATACATGCAGCAAAACAGTAGGTGGGTACTTCTTAAATTACACAAACATAAAAGGCATTTAAGAGTGAAAATCATATCAAGCAAAGAGCAAAAGCCAATACAATAGATAAAGCTCAAATAAACCAAATTAACTGCGTGACACCCGAAAATTCATCTTCTGAACTAACAAAAACAATTTTCAGGATGAGATAACACGGTGTGAAGCTGGATGAACACAGCAGGCCATGCAACTTTAGAGGAGAAGGCAAGTTTGATGTTTCGGGTCAAGACCCTTCTTCAGAAATGGGATGGGGGGGGAGGAATTCTGAAATAAATAGGGAGACGGGGGACGTGGATAGAAGATGGTTAACGGAGAAGATAGGGTGAGGGGAGACAGACAGGGCAAAGAGGTGGGGTTACAGCCAGTAAAGGTGACTGTAGGTGGGGAGTTAGGGAGCAGATAGGTGGGCCCAGAAGGGACGGACAGGTCAAGGAGGCGGAATGAGGTTAGTGGGTAGGAGATGGGGGTGGGCCTTGAGGCGGGAGGAATGGTTAGGGAAGTGGGGACTAGCTGGGCTGGTTCTGGGATGTGGTAGGGGGAGGGGAGATTTTGAAGCTTGTCAAGTCCACATTGATACCCTTGGGCTGCAGGGTTCCCAAGCAAAATAGGAGCTGCTGTTCCTGCGTCTTTTGGGTAGCATCATTGTCGCAATGCAGGAGGTCCAGGACGGACATGTTGTTTGAGGAGTTGGGGGGTGGGGGGGTGAAATGGTTCACGACTGGGAGGTGTAATTGTTTGTTGTGAACTGAGCGTAGTTGTTCCACAAAGCGGTCCCCAAGCCTCCACTTGGTTTCCCCGATGTAGAGGAGGCCACAACGGGAACAGCGGATACAGTATATCACATTAACAGACGTGCAGGTGAACATCTGTTTGGTCTGGAAATGGCATTTCCCACAACTCATCCTTCACACCCCCTATCCGCAACAATAGCCAAAACAGAATCCCCCTCGTCTTCACGTACCAGCCCACCAACCTCCAAATTCAACGCATCATCATCTAACATTTCCACCATCTGCAATCTGACCCCACCACCAAAGACATTTTTCCCTGCCCAGCCTTATGTGCTTTCTGGAGGGACCACTCTCTCCATGACTCCTTTGCCCGCTCCACACTCCGCTCCAGCCCCACCACTTTTCTCTGCAACCGAAGCAAGTGCTACACCTGCCCCTATACCTCCCCGCTTCATCCCAATCCCAGGCCCTAAGAAGACTTTGCACATCAAACAGATGTTCACCTGCACATCTGTTAACGTAATATACGGTATCCGTTGTTCCCATTGTGGCCTCCTCTACATCGGGGAAACCAAGTGATGGCTTGGGGACCACTTAGTTTACAACAAACAACTAAACCATTCAGTTGCGAACCATTTCAACTCTCTCCCCCGACTTCAAGCTTCAAAATCTCCCCTCCCCCAACCACATCCCAAAACCACTTCCCTAACCATTCCTCCCACCTCAAGCCCCACCCCCATCTCCTACCCACTAACCTCATCCCGCCTCCTTGACCGTCCGTCCCTTCTGGGCCGACCTATCCCCTCCCTAACTCCCCACCTACATTCACCTTTACTGGCTCTAACCCCACCTCTTTGACCTGTCTGTCTCCGCTCACCCTACCTTCTCCTTTATCCATCTTCTAGCCACATCCCCGTCTCCCTATTTATTTCAGAATCCCCTTCTCCTTCCCCACTTCTGAAGAAGGGTCTCGACCCGAAATGTCAAACTTTCCTGCTCCTCTATGCTGCTTGGCTGCTGTGATCATCCAGCTTCACACTGTGTTATCTCAGATTCTCCAACATTGGCAGTTCCTACTATCTATACAACAATTTTAAGGTTGATTTTGATTTACTCAAGTATTTGAAAATAGCTAAAAAAAAGGTCTCTGGTGGGGCAGGGGAAAGTGACCCTTCCCCTAAGCCCCACCTGCACCAGAAGTGTGTGATAACATTTCCGAAGAGGTTGATCAGAAAAGTTAACATTTCAGTCCCAATCATGATACATCTGAGCTATGATATTGTTACCTACTGCTTTTCACAGGAACATGATAGGCTAAATTTTAAGACAATCATTATGTTTTAAAATGTAAACAAAATTTTCTTAAAACTAACTTCACAAGCACTTATGACCATCACCTCTAACTGCACTAAAATGAAACAATAAAAGGTATAAGGCAAATCATAATCTGACTTCTGCATCCTATATTCAAGAACTGTCCAAGTAGAATGCATTCCAAAAAAATGACGGTCAGTACAAATTCACATAATGCTTGCCGTACTATCATACAATCTTCTTTATCTGCACTTATTAGTTACAATACAGTTGATTTCCAAGTGCACAACATATGTCACAGCATTAAGTAAACTTGTACCTTCTATGTGCGTCAACTTTTTAACTTTTAACTCTGTAAGAAAAGCTACACCAACTTTAGGACAGGACTTCAAACATGCTTTCACTGAAGCACATAATTGTTGCAACACTGATCAAATCTAAACTGTTGTTAAGCAATCACTCACCTTTCCCCTGCGCCCGTTGCCTCCGTCCTGGTCCTCCCACTGCCAGTCCACTCCGCGCACCACTCGTGCACCTGCAAAAATCCCTCTTGCAGTTATCTTCTTTGACTTTCGTCGAGACTCCAACAAAACTCTAATCAAAAGGAAAATGAAAATTAAATTCTTAAGAAAAAGTATACTTGATTTCCACACATCCAGAAAGGCAACACTTTGTACGCCACTTTCCTTGCTAACTTATTCCATTAAGTATCAAGTGTCTTCTCTTTAGGTCTCCCTAGGTCGCAAACAAAATTAAAACAGCGTTCAGTTCGGCCAAATCAAAATTAGTATCATGTCTGAATCTTAATTTTAGACTTCCTTGTATTTTGAATTATCCACTTTTCATCAAACAAGTCCAAAAGTCACCGTAACAACTACCCTCTGTCTCATATGTCCAAATCAATTTTATAACCAACTTGCCAAGTCATCATGGATTTTAAACAACTTCATCTTTTGGATCAGCTTACCATGAGACCTTATCCAAGACTTTGGTAAAGTTCATGCAAACAACATCTACTGCTCTATCCTTATCAATGAAATTTGTCACTTCCTCAAAAAGCTCAAGTTTGAGACAAGACCACCCCACATAAAGCTATGCTGACTGTCCCTAACATTAAGCTTGCAGACAACAAGAAAGTTGGATGAGTTGTGGAAAGTGAAGCAGATTATCAAAGGATACAGCAGGATTACAGATCAGTTGTAAAGTTGGGTAAAGCAGCATGCCAAATTCCTCCTTCACCACCTTGTCTTCATGTGACGCCATTTTCAAGTTCTGCCCTGGTTTGTCTTATCAAAACACAAAACCTCACATTTATCAAAATTAAACTCCATCTGCCATCCCTCAGCCCACTGGCACAGTTAATCAAGATCCCATGGCACTCTCCGATAAACTTTTCTCATGTCCACGATACCACCAATTTTGGTGTCATCTGAGTGCTTCCTGTATTCTCATCCAAATCATGTATGTAAGTGACAAACAACAGTGCACCCAACACGGATCATTGCAGAATCCTGCTGGTCACAGGCCTACAGTCTGAAAAACAATGTTCCTCCACCACCCTCCTACCCATCAAGCATGCATAAGCAGAGACTATAGCCATGTTTGAAACACATTTAGACAGACACATCAATAGGCACGGAATGGTGCCATTGGGGCGGGTGCAAACAGATCAGATTAGTTCAGAATAGCATCATGGTCGGCACAGGCATGGTGGGCCAACGGGCCCCTTTCTGTGCTGTACTGTTCTATGTTTTATATTAACAAATGACCAGGATATTCTGTTTCTGAATATACAAACCCTCTTCTTTTTCAGCATTACTGTGCAATTTGCTATTTCACAGCTTCCTAAGGATCACAGATTAAAAGGGAGAAAGGTCAGATGCTCTTTGGTGACAGTGGTTCTATGACTTCAAATCAATTTGGAATATGAAAACACATTTAAAAGGTGAATTAGCTCTAACCCCTGAATTTAAACAGAATGACATTCTCAACTGGATCATATTTCTTCAACACGCAATTGTCTGGATGCATTAATCGTAGACTCTCGCAGACAGGCCAATTTTAAGCCATAGCCAGTAGCAATAACAATACATTCAAAAGCAAGTTCCCACTTCATTACAAGAAGTTTCCGCATGGACACTAGTTAAGTTATTTGAGCATATCAAACAGTATTAGCAAGTAATGTCAACTCAGTGAAACTTAGGTTAGATCACCAATATTCTTAAGAATGAGTGTCACAATGCAGTTGCAACACACAAAGATCTGCACTGAGAAAATAATTTCGGAAAAAGGACAAATTTAAAAAATAAATATGAATTAGTGCTGGCAATTCAAGTGATCACATGGGTGAAAAGTCAGTTTGCACAATCTGACAGATCTGACCAATACAGCTTTCACATTAAACACCTCTCAAGTCTGCTATAATTCTTGGGACAAAATCCTGGAACTCCCTCCCAAATGGCATTGTGGGTTTATCTATTGCAAATTGACCACAGTACAAGACGGCAGCTTACCACTACCTTCTCAAAGGGATAGGCAATACATACTGGCCCAGGCAGTGACATGCACATCCCTGAATGAATCAGATACTTAAGCAGACATTATCTACATGCAGACATCATTAATGAGTACTGGAAACTGATGTAACCAGAATTGGAAGATCACATCAGAGTTGACCTTAAACCAGTCTCATCCAACTTGAGCATACTATGAATCTATTGGATAAATGGTGACACTGCATAGAAACATTTGGTCAATATTCCCTCCCCTAACCAAAGGTCACAAATGCTGAACGCAGTGGCCAATCACCAGCTCAGGGCAGCCAACTTAACAGGGCAGGAATTAATCCTTGGGCACTGGGGGTCTATATAGCCCAATTACTCACTAAATAAACTGATTCCACCAATTTTACTTCAAAAATAATGCCATGATCTAACCATTAAAGCAGCACTGAACTCGCACTACAGAAAAATCAGAGTAAAGCTTCTTATCGTAAAGAAGCTACAATTCTTCTGTAAACTTACCTCTCACTACCAGGAATGGTGATCCTATAGAACCTGTGCCTCAGGTGGTGCTTATCGCCATGGTAACAAACCGTACAAAGGTCATAATTGGTGCACTCTGCACACTTCCAACGAATGCCAATAATCGGTTGCTGACGACATGTATCACACATTGTCCCGTCATGTTTGATCCCTTTTTATAAAGGAGATGAAATAAGAGGAAGTTAGCAAAGTTTCAGTGTAAATTAACACAATTTGTCTTGTTCTTAGTCCAAGCGACCAGATATACTCTGTTGGACCTGATGGTTCTCTACATAAATTAGGAAAACAGTAAAAGGAGCAGCCCATTGAGCCCTTCAAGTCACTCAATTAGGTTTGATCTGACCGTACAATGCTCTGTAACTCTTAGAATCCTCAACTAACAAAAATCTATGAATTAGTCCCAATTTAAATCGAACTGTTCTCATTGTCCTGCCATCAATATTCAAGGAACATAAGACAATGCTCGCAATTTAACCCTTCCTGTCACATTTTCATTCTGTGCTACATAGACTTGTAAATCCTTAATGAGGTGTAGTATCCTGAATGCAATACAATACTCCAGACAAGATCTAATTAAGCCTCAGTATAGTCATAGCATAATACCATTCCTTTTTTATTCTGCCTCTCATGAGATAAGCACAAATAGTCTAACAGCATTTTAAACTTTGTATTATGGAACCTGTCCAGTGATTTTTAAATTTCAACCCCCCAATTTCATGAACACTCCGTTCCCAGCTGCTCATTATTTAGAATATATTGGTCAAGATGGGTCCAAAGTGAATGACCACACATTTTGCCTGCGCTAAATTCCATTTGCCAGTCCAGTTAAATCTATCAAGCACCACCATGGAACATTCTGATACTTTTGCTCATTGACTACACCACCTAAGTATTGCCAACAAACTTAAATATATTCAGTCAGCTAAGACTTTTACAAACATAGACAAAACAATTGCTCCCAGAACATATCAGTAGGAGGATGATTGGTTATATCCTGTCAATTTGAGTACATACCCATTTTTGCTACTCTATCTGCTACATCTCCACTAATTCTATCCCCAGACCAAAAGGTTGCCCCAATTCAACATTGTCACTTTTTGTTAATAGTAGAGTTAACAGTTATGAACAGTTGAAAAAATTAACACTCTCTCTTTCCACAGATGCTGCAAGACCTGTTGAGTTTCTACAGCATTCACCTGGTTTGTTCCAGATATCTAGCATCCAAAGTATTTTGCTTTTATCCTTACTATGTTACCTCCTCAAAAAAAATCAAGGTGTGTTCAGTCGTACTGTCCCAAATAAAAAGATTTTAACAATTTTCCCATAACCTATTCTCCCCAAACAAGCCCATAAACATATCAGCTTACCTTTTACTCTTTTTAAAGTGCTGAAAACATTTAGCAGCACTTGTGTCCTGAGTGAAGGAATGGAATGGGAATTAAGCAGAAAGAACTCATGGGAAATAGCAGTCCCCAGGATTTAGACTTCTATTGCTGTCCAATCCCCCACACGTTTTGAGTAGAACTTAAACGATAAGCCATACATACCAGCACTTGCTTCGTCCAAGGTATCTTTCACAAAGATTTCACAAACAAGACAAAGTACAGACTTGAGCCAAACCATGTTTGATGTTACAACATATGAGATACTAGTTAACTGTGCACAATCTGAAGAAAAGTGTGATGGTGAACTGGGCTTGCTTCCATTGCAGAAACTCAAACCAGTTCTTTCAGATGTTCTATGCAGATAAAGTCCAGATTTTTGTAATGCCGTATTTGAACAACAAAAAAATTAAGCAAGTCATTTCAGTTAAATTCTACTTGCAAAGCAAACCATTAGGACAAAGTGATCAATGCTAGAGATAAGTTGGGAGATGAGACGGAATCTGGGAGGGGATGGAGGAATAAACAATTTAGCATTTTAAACACGAATAAACGTAGCTTTCACAACAGAAGAAATTACTCAAATTAGATGTATTTCTGGACCCACGAGTACATTTCTGGTTAACTGCTACTTAACAGTGAGATTGGGATCACTCGTACTCTCAATTACTGATTGCAGCCCGCATGTCAAGAATCAGGGGTTTAACGTTTTTATTCCTTGAGCAAATAGGACTGGCATTCTGAACAGAAAGCCTGCTAACAAAAGCAAATCTGGAAAAATTTCAACAAGTCTGGCAGCATCTGTGACGGTAAAAACAGAGTTAACATTCAGGTCTGGTGACCGATCCTCAGAAAGCCTGCTAAACTTAGAAAGGAAGCCTTAATTAAATCATCATCCAAGATCACAGTTTCAACCATGGCACAAACTGCAGTTTGAAAATCCTAACTCAGACTAAAATTCCGAGAATATGCAAAAAATAATTTATAACAAATTTTCTAGGAAGTAGATCTTTAAGTTGATACCATCGTGAGTTATGGACCACACCAGACCCCATCAAAATATTTTCAGGTAGCGTAGACCCCAACAATATTTGCCTTTAAAATAAGACAAAGAGAGTGCTATTTTTCAGATGGAATTCAACTGGGCAAACTACTCAATATTAAGCAAAACACAATTTATTCAACACTATAGTAAAAATAGAGCTAAAGAAAGAACTTAGAATAACTTAATTCTATTGGAACACTTAACAGAACAATAGATGCATTAACAATTGCAAATTAACTGTTCCAATATAGTAACATCTCATAAAAATCCCTGTTGACAAAAAATATCTCACCTCACGTGCAATCTAGCAGCTTAGGAAGAGAACCCCCAACTTTTGGCTGGGACCAAGAGAGGGAAAAATAGCTTCCACTTCTTCAAGCCCATAACACCAATTACTTCAGCTAAACCTTAAAAAAAACTAGAACTTACGATCTTAAACAGCTGGCCATACCATTCAGGCTGCTTCTATTGTTTCTTTCAAAATATCCAAGGCCTCTCAAGTTATTCATCTTCTCATAGACTACTCAGCACCTGTCCCCCAACTTCTCTTTAAAAGAAACCAGGACAAAACAGACCTTTTAAAGCCACAGCATCATCGCGCATGTCAGTTAACTGCTTTAAAAAACCCTTGATGAGCTGCAAGTCATAATCAGTAACTAGAGAAATAAACAAAACATTGTGAAAGTTTAGGAAAAAATATTTTCAGATGGAATAATGAAAGGGTAAAGTTAGATTCATATTCTAGACTTTACACTCAATTAGGATGGAAGGGGAAAAAAAATTCAGTTGTCTTACAAACTTAATATGCAGCTGTTGACTTGGTTGAAGAAAGTAATCACAAAACTAAACTTGGAATGAGAAGGCTTGATATGTTGTATGCCTGAATACTTTGCAAGTTCCCTGACAATTGAGTCAATTGAAACTCTTACACTAAGTGGAAGTTCTTTAATTTAACAACTTGACTGTACAGTCCCTATTGCTTCAGATCATGAGCTAGACATGATATTAATACATTCACTGCCAAAATTAAAAAAGATCCAGATGTCCGAGGGAAAGAGGAAAAAAGGAGACACTTGCTAAACCACAACTACTGTTGCAACTGTATTAAATTCAGTTATAATCAAATTTCCATGTCCCATTTGCCACAGCTGAAGCTCTGGGCCACTAGCAATTTGTGAAGCACAAGGCAAAAGAGAAGACAAATCTTCAGAACGCTCAAGAGCAAAGAGACAAACTGACCTCACCTGAACAAGGAAGTCTAGAGAAAACAATAATGCTGAATTTAATGTGAACACAAATTAATTGTGGTCATACTTCTATTTTGAGTTTGCTTACACTAAATATCTAATTTAATGGGCTAGGGCAAAATTGGACAACACTGTATGACAGCAACTACTGAGGTTAACAGTGTGAAGCAGCTAAATTTAACAATTAAAATTACACAAATCATAATAGCTGAATATGTGGCCCAGATACTCCAAAAATGGTAGCAGCGTTGACTAGAGTTGCGCATCAAGACCACGTTTAAACCTCGATTCAGTTAACTTCAAGGGAATTGCCCAGGAAACTTAAAACTTCTGATGAGCAATACTAAGTCGAGAACTCTTCAAAATAGCTCCTTAAAGTCAGAGAATTACAATTCATTTAAGCTAATTGTTTGAGAAAAGTGAGAAGATTGAAACCTTGCTCCACGCATTCTGTCTGGGTACTGTTGAAGCTGGTAGCCCATCAGGTGACAGATACAACAGCAGTCATAGCAGGGGCACCACGGCTGCCTTGCTGTCCAGGGAGGAAAGACCAAGCATAGAACAATAGTACTTGGAGATATGGTAGTCAGGCAGCGAGAGACTCACCAGATATTTACAACCCTGGTGCCTGGGTCATGGACGGCTGTGAGCTGGCACAGGGCATCCTGAAAGTGGAGGGTGAACAGAAAGAAAGCATTGTCCACCTTGAAATATGTAGGAAGAGTGAAAATGTTCTGCAATGACAATTCAGTGAATTAGACAGTAAACTAAGAAGCAGGACCTCAAAGGTAGTAATCTCAGGATTACTCTCCATGTTACATGTGTGGATTGGAAGAGAGACATTGCACAATTGAACACATGGCTAAACAGTAGGGGGAGGGCTTCAGATACATGGCTCATTGGGATGCCTTCCAGGGAAGGGTGGATTTGTACAAGGATGAGTTGCACCTAAACTGGAGAAGCACCAATATCCTGGCAGGGAAGTTTGAAAATGACAGTGGGAAGGGTTGACTCGAGTATGGCAGCCGGGTGAGAATAAGGTCAACAAGTATAGAGACCGGAGATGAGCTTCAGACTAAGGAAAACATCACTAAAAGGAAGAGTAGTATAACAGGTAAGACGGATGAACTTACAGACTGGATTAATGCATGTAATTATGATATTGTTGCTATCACAACACATGGTTGAAAGAGGGGCGGGACTTGCAGTTTAATGTTCTAGCATATTGATCTTTTAGATGAGACAGAAGAGGAAGCAAAGGAAATGAGGTAATTGCATTACTGGTAAGGGAGCAGATCACAGCTATAGTGAGGAAGGACAATCTGGGTGGATCCTGCAGCAAGGCATTATGAGTAGAGCTCAGGAATAGGAACATAGAACTTAGAACAATACAGCACAGAACAGGCCCTTCGGCCCTCGATGTTGCGCCGGCCTGTGAACTAATCTAAGTCCATCCCCCTACACTATCCCATCATCATCATCCATATGCTTATCCAAGGACTGTTTAAGTGCCCCTACTGTGGCTGAGTTCACTAAGGAAGGATGCAATTACATTGCTGGGATTGTACTACAGACCTCCCAGATGCCAGCGGGAGACAGAGGAAGAGACGGGTGGTTCAATTCCACCCTCAGGCGACTGTCTGTGCGGAATTTGCACATTCTCCCTGTGTCTGAGATAACAAGGTGCAGAGCTGGATGAACACAGCAGGCCAATCAGCATCAGAGGAGCAGGAAGGCTGATGTTTCGGGCCTAGACACTGGTCCCCCCCCACACACAGTCTAAAGATGTGTACGCTTTGAAGGGTTCTGAGGAAGGGTCACCAGGCCCAAAACGTTAACTCTGATTTTTTGTTTTCTTCACAGATTCTGCCAGACTTGCTAAGCTTTTCCAGCAACTTCTTTCTGTTCTTGTTCCTGATTCACAGCATCCACGGTTCTTCCGGTTTTTATTTAGGAAGTATCTGGGGCCTTAACAGATATCTTTGTCTCCTCTTTGGCCTCAGGCAAAGTTCCAAAGGACTGAAGAATGGTCAACTTTGTTCCTTTGTTTAAGAAGGGAACTAGAGATTACCCAGGTAATTACAGGCCACAGAGAATGACGTCAATGGTGGAAAGCTGTTGGAGAAGATATGAGAGACAGGGCATATTCGCATTTAGAAGCAAATGGACTTGTTAGTGGTATCTAGGATGGGTTTGTGCAGGGAAAGTCATGTCTCACCAAGCTGATTGTGTTTTTTTGGGGAGGTGACAAGAACAAATGATGAAGGAAGGGCAGCAGATGTGTCTACACAGATCTTACTAAGACATTTGATAAGTTACCACGTGGCAGCTGGTATAAAAGATAGAGTATCATGGGAACCAAGGTGTGACGGCTAGATGGATACAAAACTGGCTTGGTCATAGAAGGGAGAGTACAGCTGTGGAAGGGTGCTTTTCAGAATGAAGATCAGTAATTCATGGCGTTCTGTTTGTTTTATACGCTCCGAAGGAAAATGTAGGTGGCCTGATTAGTAAGTTTGCAGATGACACCAAAATTGGCAGAGTTTCAGATAGTGAGGTGGATTGTCAGAGGACGCAGCAGGATATAGACAGATTGCAAATTTTGGCAGAGAAATGGCAGATAGAGTTTAATTCAGACAAATGGGCAGCGATGCATTTTGCAATATCAAATTCAGGTGCAAATTGTGCAATTTTTAAAAATTTACTCATGTGATGAGGCCGCCTCCAGTTAGGCTAAAATTTATTGCCCGATCCATAACTGCCCAGAGGACAGTGAAGAGTCAACCATATCACTGTGGGTCAGCAGTCACATGTGGGCTAGACCAGTTAAGGGCAGCAGATTTTGTTCCCTGAATGAATGAGTTCTTCCTGACAAATCAATGGCTTCATGGTCATCATTTAATTATTAATTCCAGATTTTTTTGTACTGAATTCGAATTCCACCATCTGCCATGGTCAGATTTGAACACAGGTCCCCAGAACATTATCTGGGTCTCCGGATTAATAGTCTAGTAATAATACCACTAGCCCATCACCTCCCCCGTGGCAGGAGCACTGACATACAGTGGGACCTGGGCCTACAGGTCCGAAGATCCCTGAAAGTGGCAACACAGGTCGATAAGATGGTCAAGGCAGCACACAGCATTCTTGCCTCCATCTGCCGGGCCATCGAATATAAAAGTTAGTAAGTTACATTACAGCTGTCTAAAACTTTAGTTAGGCCACATTTGGCATACCGTATGCAGTTCTGGTCGCCACATTACCAGAAGGACATAGATGCTTTGGACAGGGTGCAGAGAAGGTTTACCAGGATGTCGCCTGTTGTGGAGGCTTTTAGTTATGAGGAAAGTTAGATAAACTTGTTTTCACTGGAAAAAGAGAGGCTGGGGAATGAACTAATAGAGGTCTACAAAATTATAGGTGACATAGATAGTGTTGATGGTCAGAGGCTTTTTCCCAGGGTGGAAAGATCAGCTACAAGAGGGCACAGGTTCAAGGTGAAAATGGAAAATTTTAGGGGAAAAAATGTTCAAATAAAGGGTGATACAATGTGAAGCTGGATGAACACAGCAGGCCAAGCAGCATCTCAGGAGTTGCTTGGCCTGCTGTGTTCATCCAGCCTCACATTGTATCATCTTGGATTCTCCAGCATCTGCAGTTCCCATTATCTCTGATACTATTTCAAATAAAGGGTTATGGGTACCTGGAATGCACTGTCAATGGAGGTGGTGAAAGCAGGCAACTTAGCAACATTTAAGGCGTATCTCGATGCACACATGAACAGTAGGTGAACAGAGGGGCAGAAACAGCGTATGAAGGGTCTAGGCCCAAACCTCAGCTTTTGTGCTCTTAAGATGGTGCTTGGCCTGCTGTGTTCATCCAGCTCCACACTTTGTTATCTCGGATTCTCCAGCATCTGCAGTTCCCATCATCTCTGATGGGCATTAAATAGTGGGTCTAAATAAGATGACAGAATCAGTGCAGGCTTGGAGCGCTGAAGGGTGTGCTCCTGTGCTGTATTATATTGTATTTTAATACTGTACTCTGGGTAACTTTTAAATTGGAACCCAACTCATCACAGACCCACCATCTGACAAACCCACATCAAAACCCACCAAAATCATAACCAGACTTCGCACCTCATCCACCCCCTCCATCCAAACATGGCATTCACCTCTCACTCTTCAAACTGGATCTAACAACCCTGTCTAACCCAAACTAGGTCCTAAACCCATACCATGGATCCAAATCAGACCCATCCCACCAACACTGCTGACCCAACTCAACATCCACACCCACCAAAACCACAAAACATCAACACTTATCCCAAACTAACACCAACGCCTTACCCTCCCCAGACCCACATTCTACTGCCTAAAACACTTGTTCCAATCTAATACTGGCCCATTTGATCTCTGAGCCAACTCAGCTCAAGTCCCAACCCATCGCTACACTACCCATGGCTTGACCACAACTCCAGCCTGGTCTGACAGCTTCTCCTGATCCAACCACTAAACTCCCTACCCAACAATATGACCAGTTGGCCTGATCTGATACCCACATAATGACCTAATAAAGTATCCATTCCACACTCCCCAACCAGACGTGATTCTCCATGTCCATCCCAAAACTTACACCTGACCTGACAACAATGGGCTTTACCCAGGCTAAAACCACAACCTTTCCAATGCCTACACTGTCCGACTCTGGCCTGACGCCACCCAGTAACCACCTAACATCCAACCCATACTCAAAACCCCCAGCTCTACAACACAAAGCCATTGCTCAAATACTAACCTGACAGCCCTATCCCCAACTAACCCTAAGCCATTCATTCCCAGCACCCCAAAACTGAACAAATCCAGTTTCCTCAACCCAACATGCCCCCTAATCCCAACACACAGCCCTCACTCATCCCCTCAACCCAATCAAAATACCAGACCCAGCAGACATCGAGTACACTCCCTCAAACCTAACCAAACTGCCTCCACATTCTGACCCCAAATGCTCCCCTAGCAATAACTTCACACAGCTTGATGCCCACTCACCCAACCCTATCCCACTACCACAAATCCCACTCCAACCCAACACCCATCCCTTTAACCAACCCCAAACTGACCACAAACTCCATGTCAGTCTGAACCAATGCCAACCTGACACCTAACCCCAACTTAACAACCACAATCCATGCCTTCAATCTGATCCATCTCCAATGCCCTCTCTGGTCTGCCATTCACCATCACACTTCTTCCTCAAAAACCATAACACTTGCCTTGACCCAACTCCAAAATCCCTGCCCAAATTTGCTGAATGTCAAATGTTTCCATTTAAAGCTGTGGTTCTGTGCTTTGTGATCCCTCAGTTTACACACTTGCCATAAAACCCAAGGCAATATATTCAAGCATTGCATATATCAGCAGTTTTTCAAAGTTATTTGATAAATTGTTCAAAACGCAACAGGTAGAAATCTTGTTGGAAATCACACAAGTAGTCTACAGTCATAGCTCACATATCCAAAAAACGTATTTCAATACCACAGTGTCACGCACAGGCGTCAGCAGGATGGTTTACAAGAGAAGCTCCAAAGCTCCTGGACTGTTTACCAGGATCATACAAAACACGGATGGTTGTACAGCAATACTGCAGCTCATTCAACTCAGCATTGTGCTTTTAATATTGAATAAATTTAGGTGAAACAATTTTGATGTTCATTACGCTTATTCACTTGGCTGGTCTAACGAATAGCAAGAGCATATATATTAGTTACATTATCTGGGTTTCTGGTAAGTCGCAAAACTATCACATAAACAAATTGTTTGCTTGCGGGAGTCATTGTTAGACCTTGAAGGAGGATGCCTCAATTGTAGGAAAACAGACTCAAAGAGGAATAAACAAAGATCAGTTAATTATGTGACAGTAGTGGTCCAGCATTACCTTAAAGGTGTTAGAATTAGCATGTGGACTAGTATTGGTCCAACTGATGGACTATGCTTGAGAGGCTGCTCAATGCAACGAGAATCCAAAACATATCCTGCTCCACTTCAGGCACAAGAAGGATTCTCTGCACCTTTCACTTCAATGATCCCCAGGTTTACTGAAGCCAGCCCTGCTCTCAAAACTAGTCACAATTGAAAATCTTTGCCAAACATCTATATACAGGCTTTCAAAGAGATTCTTCAGACTAAACTAAGCCAAAAAGACCCATATCTGAAGAACAGTCCTGATCCGAAACCTCAATTTTCCTGCTCGTCTGATGCTGCCTGGCCTGCTGTGCTCCTCCAGCTCCACACTGTGTTATCTTGAGCCGAAATTGGTTCTTTTGGGAACATGATCATTAACAGACGTGTTTCAACAAATTCTGAAGAGCTTTTCAAATTACCTTTAATGTACAGAAAATGTTAATAGTTTCTCTTACCACTGATACTGCTGAATATTTCCAAGCGTTCACTGATTTCATTTTGAATGTCTTGATTTGTTGTCTGAGTCTACTTCAATGCGATTTGTTGTTTAACTAGCATGCTGACATCACTGCTGCGGCCTTTTTGGGCACACCTCACCACTTTGTCCTAAATTTAAGCGCCTATGAAGAAAAGGGGAGTCCACGACAGAGATCCCAAACTTCGTCACTGCCATTGTGTCATTTCTGACCACAAATACAGGGCCCACAGATTGAGAATATAAACAAATACTAATACCAACACCTTTAAGTTAATGTTGGACCACTATTGTCATATAATTAACAGTTCTTCCATCGTGAATTGGAATATTCCTTGAATAAAGTTGAGACCAAAAAGTCCTACAGCTCAAATGATTGACTGAAGAGGAGATATGGAACTCATATTTATATGGAGCCATTCACAGTCCTGGTTACACATCAAAAGTAATTAATTGTACACATGGCATGTTCTGTTTGCCCAAGAACAATAATGTACAGCAGCAAGGCCTCAGAAACAGTGAGTGGCCTACATGTCCAACTAAAGTATTTTGGAAGAGGAAAGAAAAGTGAGGGATGAAATTCTGACAGGGACAGTATTCCATCCACGTCACCTTCCACCCCAACTCCTCTTGAAGTAACATGTTGAATGCCTGATCACTTCCAGGACCTCAATTTAAACTTTCCATTTGAAAGACAGCACAACACACGTGGTGAAACACTGAAATATAACCCTCAGTCCTAAAGCCACGCAGCAGAATTTGATCTCCCAAACTGCTGACTCAGAGGTGAAATTTAAGCCAACAGATCCAGACTGACAGTTTGCAAGGAAGAAAGGTTGGCTTTTAGAGTATGGCCAAAATCATAAAAGATATAAACACTGACACAGTAAGATTTAGTCTGTAAATATTCCAAGTAACCCTGTGATTTTTAACATTAGTACCTAACTGCATTTATTGGAGATCACATTTTCAATAAATTAGAGCCCTCAGAAGGAGAACAATTTCTAACATTATCATGAGGACATTTTGTAATGTAAGCAAGTACCGTCTGCCATGACAAAAAACTTACACAGTAACTTCAGAATTTCAAAAATGTTCCTTCTGAGAAAATCAGTGACTTGGGTAAAGCCTAATTTTCTACATTTTCCAAAGAGCTCTGGCAGTGTGCCACCTTGAGCTGGCGTTGTTCTTCAGATTATGGCTTTTCCATAAAGTCAGGAAATAAATTCAAAGATATTGGTCCTCTGACAATGGGAATATACTTTTCAACACAAGGCAAGAAACAGCTTGGAGCTAATGGTATTCAGCCAATGGCGTTGCCATGTCATTGAGTTTCTAGCTTTGGCAACTGGAAAAGGATCATGAGGGGAAAGAAGCTTTTTACAGAAACCACGCATCCTGTATATGTTATGTATTGCAACCTCTGTCCACCAGTGACGGAAGGAACAGACAGAATCCAGCAATCATGATAATTGCTGTTACAAAAGGATTATATTTAGATTTGAGTGATGCACCTTCGCAGCCAACTGGCAAGATCGCCTTCACCTGCAATTTCAAGTTAAAACAAAAGCTTTCAGAGTTCAGGTGAGTTACTCTGTGCAGAATTATTAGACTTTCCTCTGCTTGTACAGCGAACATTGATGTGATTGGACCATTTAACTTTCCAGATGTTGATATTGGGCATGCTTTTGTCAAGTGAAGGTGAAAGATGAAAGGTAGCCAATTCCCAGCATTGAAGTTACCTGGCTGTACTCAGCTAATTGCTGCCTGTGCTTTGCTAATATCAGTCTGCTTATAATGTAATTTGATTTCAGTAACAATTAGAATACTGAAAAGCCAAATTGAAAACAACCTAAACATATCTCAAACATGCACAGTTTCTAAACTGAGTTTGACAGCTCCTAGTTTCAACGGAAATCTATTCAAGCTAACAAAGCCGTCAAACTGCCAACTGCAGTAAATGTTTAAGTACTACTCCAGTTATTAGAAGCAGCGGTACAGACATTAGTTTCAAGACAAACAATCTTTAGATAACATCCATTGCCCCAACAATACATTCATGAATCAGAATAGAAGTTAACCCAAGAGACTCTATCATCTTGGAAACATTCTTGCTTAAACTTATTTACCAAATTAATTAAACACAGTCAAAATTTAATTTAGCTTTTAAACAAAACTTAACTTAGGAAGACTGGAAATAGGGTTTGTGATTATATTTGTATTTTACCTTAACAGTGGCATAGTAATTTACTGCACTTATTCTTGTGCTATATGTTTGAAACAAGATATAATGACAGAAAAAAAATGCATAAATTTCCAAACAGAAGTACGTGTGTAAGTATTGATTACAAAAAATCTTCACAATGATTTTTCGTTTCCAATCTTTAATTCAAACATAGACTACAATTTATTGGAAAGGTGGTTTTATTTCCAACATGCTCAAGTGGCAATCATATTCAAGTTACTTGCAGAGGGTTTTTTTAATTGTATCATATTCCAGTAATAACATGTAAGAAGCAGTATCGATAATGTAACATGTTGAATTGACCTTTCGGCAAGTAACAATGATCACTAAATGCATTCTGCAGATAGCTATTTTCTTTGACAGTTATTACATCTGATCCAGAAATAACAAACATTGATGAGCCTCACAAGACGAATACAGATAACTGTAACATGCCCAGGAAACTAGATGTCTGTTTAAATTATGTACAGACGTGCAACTTATGCATACACTACATTCCAAAAGATCATTAAACCGTAACAACTACAGGTGCACAGGAAGGTAGGACAGCATTATATCCCTTGGGTAAATTTCTATCAATAAATAATAATGTTCAATCACTGCTTGTTTTCAACATTGAAACCGTTGTTTACATTAACTGACGCAAACTAATCACGTCTGTGGACACGAAAATGAATCTGTGCCTCAACAGAAAAACGAACATTTCTGGAAAACATCAAAGCAAAGCCATATGAGGAATATATGACTGAAGTAGTAAATGAATAAGGGAGGGGCAATACAAAGCCGCAGAGATAACAGGAAACGGTTATGTGTTACTGAATTAATCGCCAAAACTCGCGTTTAACTTCAGTAAATCAGGTGAAATAACAGCGTCACATTTTAATAAGGCACTCGTCTCATCCCGATGTCGCTGTATTCGTTTTCTATAGCAGTCGCTTCAGTGCCCATCACTCAGCCTCTCCAAACATGATTCATTTACCTGGAGGTCAATTTTAATTTTGTTAACGGGGATGCATTTTCCTATTGATTTCCGAACACAGGCGGTGGGGTAGATTTTTGGATGTTGATTGCCCTCCCGAGGTTGGGGCCTGCCCTCAGCTCTCCCCACCCCCACCCCTTTACCAGACAGGCCGGGATAAGCACAATGAGAGGCGACCACCCTTGGCCCCGGCCCCAGCCTCGCCTGTCCCTATGCCCCGCTTTACCTGTCGGCGCGCTGTCCAGGATACGCAGATCGTAGGCCCCGGAGCAGCGGTAGTTGGCGGCGGTGCCGTTGTCCCAGACGACCACCACCTCCTCGGGGCTCTCGAAGCTCCGCACGGTGCCCACATGCCCCTCGCCCCCGTCCTGTTTGCCCCATTTCCAGTCAGGGCCCCGCACCACTCGAGCCCCGACCCCCTCCATCATCACCCGGTTATTCCTGGAGCCGCTCATAGCGGCACCGCCGAGGAGCTAGGGTCGGGGAAAAGCGGAGGTTTATGCAGTCCCGAGGTTAGGTTACGGGGCGAGGGGGGTATCCCCCGGTACCGAGGGGCGATTTGGCGAAATTCGGTGATTTTTTTTCTCTCTCTTTCTGTGTGTTGTCCACAATCCGGGAACTACTTGGTGGGAGGGGGGAGGATCAGGTACCGCGCATGTGCAAAATGGGGAGCCAACAAAGTAGAACGCCGTCATCTTTGATATGGGCAAACGCCGCCGCCATCTTTGATATTGGTGTTGGAGCCAGCAGCTGCCCTTTTTTCCCTTGAGCTCTGTCCTGTTAACCCACCATCTGTCCACTCGAAGCCTCTTCTTTCCTTCGAGCCAAAAAGGCAGAATTCTCGCTCAAAGTGCTCACGCTTTATCCACGATCAGCTTTGTTTGTCAAACTCGACCTAAATGTACTATCAGTGGAAATTAGGAGGGCACTTTTCCACTGCTTGGAATCATACCTAGCGCAAAGGGAATGGTTACACCATTGGACTCCAATCATCTCAGACATGATATTGCTGTAGGAGTTCCTCAAGGCAGCATTCAAGGGCTAACCCTCTTCAGCTACTACATTAATTTCCTTTCCTCCATTGTAAGATCCAAAATGGGGATGATTGATCCACGTCCCGGGTCATCTGCCACTGTTCAGATGCTAAAACAATCTGTGTCCATGTGCTGTAAGTGACTAAAACCCATGCGACACAAGTGCTTGGCAATGACCATCTTCAACAAGAGAGAATCTAGATATTTTTCCACATTGTTCAATAGTACGATCATCACAAAACCCCCATCACAAGCCTGGGACTTACCGTTGACTACAAACTGAATTAGACCAGTGAATATAGTGTGAGCTTGTCCAGTTTGCTTGGAGGAATAGAAAGGCACTTTCAGTTTTTAGAAACTTCAGAATGTTTTGGTGTAGAGAGTGTTCTTGTGCATGAATTGTAGAAAAGTAATACACAGGTTATAAGGAAGCAAATGGAATTTTGACATTTATTAAAAGTAGGGAAAAGTTGCTGAATCTGTTTAAGACATTAATGAGACCACAGCTGGAATATAGCGGAAAATTTTGGTGCCCTGATTCGAAGAAGGGTGTAGTTGTATTGGAGGCAATTCGGAGGAGGTTCTCTCAAATGAAAAGCTTTGCTTATGAACATACAGTCAGATCATAATAAGCAAGGGTGTACAGGTAAAAAAGACTTAGACAGAGGCATACAGGTTACATTTCACAGGGCATGCGCTCAGTGAGATTAACGTTAGCATGATCAGCATTATTTGAGGGTAGAGAATCCATTCATCAGTATAATTAAGGCTGGGAAGAAGCTGTGGCTGAACCTACTCGTGCGTTTGTTCAGGCTTCTGTATCTCCTGCCTGATGGAAGAGGTTGTAGGAGATCATTACCAGGGTGTGATGGGTCTTTGATGATATTGGCAGCCTCTCCGCGGCAGTGAATCATGTAAGTGGAGTCTACGGATGGAAAGTTAGCTTCCGTGATGGTTTGAGCTGTGCACTCCACCTTCTGTAATTTCCTACACTGCTGGGTAGAGCAGTTGCCATACCAGGCTGTTATGCACCCGGACAGTATGCTTTCAATTGTACATCTGTAGAGGTTGGTGAGGTACCTGATGGACATGCCAGATTTCCTGAGCTGCCTGACAAAGGAGAGGTGTTGTTGTGCGTTCTTGACTGTTACATCTACGTGGGATGTCCAGGACAAGTTGTTGGTATCGTCACTCTGAGGAACTTGACACTCTCCACTCTCTCAATCTCAGTTCTATTGATGTAGATGGGGGTGTGTTCTCCTTCTTTCTTTCTGAACTCAATGGTCAGTTCTTTGGTTTTGCTGATGTTGAGAGACAGGTGGTTCTCATTGCACCTTGTCACGAAGCCCTCTATCTCCCCTGTGTTTTAACTTGTCATTGCTAGATATCCCTTCTACTATGGAGTTCTCTTCAGTGAACTTATAGATGGTGTTCATTCGGAATTTGGCAACACAGTCATGGGTGTACAGGCAATGCAGTAAGGAGCTGAGGACGCATCCTTGGGGGTGCTCCAGTGTTGAGTGTTATTGTGGAGGAGGTGCAGTTACCTATCCTCACTGATTGCGGCCAGTGGATCAGAAAGCTGAGGATGCAGTTGCAGAGGGTGGAGCCGAGACCAAGGACACAGAGTTTTGAGATCTGTCTGGAGGGGATAATGGTGTTAAAGGTGGAGCGATAGACATATGAGCAGATGTTTGATGTACATGTCTTTGATGTCCAGATCTTCCAGGGATGAGTGCAGGGCTAGGGATATGGCATCCTCTGTGGACCTGTTACATCGATAGGCAAATTACAGGGGATCAAGACAGGCTGGGAGACTGGAGTCAACTTTGGCCATGACCAGCCTTTCAAAGCACTTCACAATTATAGAGATCAGGGCCACTGGGTGGTAGTCATTGCATGTGCTTTCTTAGGTACAGGGATGATGGTGGTCTTCTTGTAGCAGGTGGGGACTTTGGTTTGTAGGAGGGAGAGGTTGAAGATGTCAGTAAATACATCCACCAGTTAATCCAAACAGGATCTGAGTGCTCAGGCAGGGACAACTTCCGGGCCTCTTGCTTTCTTTGGGTTGACTCCCAGGAAGACCAGTGTGATGTCTGCAACAGTGACCAAGGGCGCAGGTATGACCGGGGCTCACGGGGCAAAGTTCGCTGCATCTCTGACATTCTGCTGAAACTGAGCATAGAAACCATTGAACATGTCAGGGAGGGATGTGACTTTGTCTGCTATCCTGCTCTACTTCATATTGTATCCCATAATGTTATTTAGGCCTTGCCATAGATGGCAGGAGTCTGTTTGGCAGATTTGGGCCTCTAACATGTACTGGTACTACCTCCTGGTGTCTTTGTGGAGGTCATATCTGGATTTTCTGTAGTGGTCTGGGTCATCCGACTTGAATGCTGCATGTCTAATCTTCAGTAGGGAGTGGATTTCCTGGTTCATCCAAGGTTTACAGTTGGGGAACACTCGAATTAACTTCTTTGGTACACAGTCCTCCACGCATTTGCTAATGACAGCAGTGGCATGCGTGTCTATGTTTTCTGCCGAGTACTTTAACATGGTCCAGTTCACCGATTCCAAGCAGTCCCGGAGATGGTCTTCCACAGTCTTGGAGCAGCATTGTACTTCCTTTTGTAAAGTATATAAGGCGCTAAAGGGGATTGACAAAGTTAATGCAGAATGGATTTGGAATAATCTAGAATGAGAGGACATAGTTTTGAAACCAGCAGATTTAAGCAAGAGTTGAGGAGAAATTGCTTCTCTCAAATGGTTGTGAATCTGTAAAATTCACTGCCGCAGAGTGCAGTGGATGCTGGGACATTGAATAAGTTTAAGGAGGAGATAGAAAGATTTTTAATTAGTAGTGGTTGAATGTTCACTGAGAGTGGGCAGGAAAGTGGATTTGAGGCCAAGGTGAGATCAACCATGATCATATCAATTGGTGGAGCAAACCAAAAGGCTAAATACCTATAGAGATAGTAAAAACTGCTGATGCTGGAGTCAGAGATAACACAGTCAGAAAAGAAGAGTCCTGACCTGAAACGTCAACTTTCCTGCTCCTCTGATGTTGCCTGGCCTACTGTATTCCTCCAGGTCCACCTGAAACGTCAACTTTCCTGCTCCTCTGATGTTGCCTGGCCTACTGTATTCCTCCAGGTCCACAATGTGTTATCTCTGACTCCAGCATCAGCAGTTCTTACTTACTCTGAGTGAGGTATAACCCTACTGCGAAGCCTCTTCTAGATATGTCCACCTTGAAGAAGTTATCCTCTCTCCCTTTAGAAAGATCTCAGTGCATCTCTCTCCCACTAAGTACCCCCACTTCCTTATAGCTCTTACATAAATGTTACCTTGATGTCTAGGGCATTCACTCTTAACTCTGCCATACTTCACTGAGGTAGAACAATGGAAATGAAGCCATGCCCACCCAGAATCATAACAGAAGTTAACAATTTTATGAAAATATTCAACATTTCACAATTTGCCTATCTTTTAGACCCAGGTTGAGAGAAAGCACAGACCAGGTTTCTGAACTTAACAATGATTACTTTATATTCGAAATAAATAATAATAGCAGCAGGTAAATAACTATGAACATATAGCTACTGTTAAAACTCTAACCCCCTTGTAAATTCCCCCCGCAGACACACAAAAAAAATGGTAACATGCTGGAGGGGAAAATCTGGGAAAGCAATCTTTTGTGAGATAAAGTGAATAATCGATCTAAATTTTTAATTACGTGTTAATAACGTAGTGTGAGAAATCAAAGCAAGGTGGCTGGGCAGATACAAATCACCCATTATCTAATTCAACAGTGAAGTTGAATGGTTGACTGCTATTCCTATACCTTCCTAAGTTTATCAAGAAATATTGATTAAAGACAGAGTATTTGAGACATTGATCAATGATGATCGAGATGCAGTGAAAGATTCTTTCAGTGCAAGCTCCATAATAGTGAGCTCCTGTTGCATTCAATGTAGATTTATTTGAACTACAGTTTCAAAGTAAGAGAGCTGTCTAGAATTAAGATATGGATTAGCAACAATCCAAGTGGAACCTGATTTGCCTCTTCCTCTTCCCATGCTCCTAAATTGGATATAGGTTAAAAAAGGAATAGGGCCAAATTTTCCAAGGACTGGAAATGACAGGCAGATTGGCGTGCCAGCCATTTTTATCAAAGAAGAGAGCCCTGCATTTCTGAGAGGAGATTTTGATCAGGAATCCCTCAGAAACTCAAAGCCATACTTCCATTTCATTGCAGTGGCATGAAGTCTGGTGGGCATAGGGGATAAGCATTGGGTCAGGAGTTGCCAATGATCCAATAGAGGGGTGTATATAGAGTTGGGAAAGTGAAGTTTGGGGTGTATGAGGTAAGTGTAGGGTCAGTTTAATAGTCACTCAGGGTCTTTTGTTTGCAAAGTGGGATGACAATTTCCCCTTATGTACCATATCCAGTTAGATGTCATGGAGGGAAGTTTTGGACTCTCAGTGCTTGACAGGATGCACAATGTGATTTTATATCTTAGAACTGGTGGCCAGGATCCCAGGATATCCTGACAGTGCTGAATACCTCCATGTACAACAAGTGAGAATTGAGCTAGCATTGCATAAGTGGTACACCATAGGAATTTGATAAGTTGTCAGTGAGATGAGTGTGCGATGATAGCACAAGAAAACTTGATAGGCCTTGAGAGAGAAACCATCCATAAAACTCAATAGAAATTATATTTTGTCAAAATGTGGTAAGATTTAGCTGTTAGTTTCTCTCTGCCTTCCTTTTTATGCCTGTTATGCCTTTTGTGCCTTTTTAATGAAATTGTATCCTTTTGATCATCCTCTCCAACATGGATTATCCTCTTGGCACTTCTGGCTGAATATTGCTGTGAATGCTTCAGTCTTATCTTTTGCCTGTCATTGTGGCCAACAGGTAGGGGAGCTAGCATCACGTCACAAGAGCACACCCCATCCTCCAATTCTGAGGAATGGTCACTGTACCTGAAACATTGACTGTACTTTCTCTCGAAAGATGCTGCCAGACCTGTCATGTTTTTCCAGCAATTTCTGATTTTGTTTATACAGCTGAAGAAAACAATTGACTTTGAATATAACCTCATAAAAACGTCAGGTAAACAGTCATCTCTTATGTGATTGCCTTTGACAAGCTTCAATGTTTGGTTGGAAAGGATTAAAAAATGTTTAATTACATCAACCTCTTGACAATGAAAGGTCACCTGCAGTATTATAAGATAAATAGTCCTTTTCAAAAATTATGAGTTGGTGTTTTTGCTTTCCTAAGCTGGTTCAAAAACATTGTTATTGCTACAGGGTGAATTGATTCCAAACACAGTGTGTACAGGGTGTATGTGCATTGAAGGTACGAGGGGCTATTGGGGTCAGAGACATGGGTTGGCAGGGACCTATAAGAAGCCATCATGGTAGGTGGAAGGCATGAGTTGGCAAGAAGGGAACATGGGGATCATGGGGGTGTGGGACTCTGAAGAAGAGAGGGGCCATTGAGAAGTCAGGGAAAATACTCATCGAGAGTATTAGCCATCGAGCGCAAGTTTACTATTCAGGATAGGCAGGGGCACGGTAAAGGAAGGGAAAAGACTTCTGGATTTATTTCAATGCGCAAGGACTGACTGGTCAGGCAGATGAGCTCAGAGCATGGATTGGCTCTGGGGACTGGGATACTATCTGAGGTTTTGGAGTAGATCTGTAGCTCAGGTTGTGGGTGTTGAGGTTGGTTGACTCGCCGAGCTGGTTTGTTGTTCCGCAGAGATTTCAATACCGTGCTTGCTAACATCCTCAGTGCAGCCTCTGATGAAGTGTCGGTGTGTTTTCCCACCTGGCTTTTAAACTCTGGGGTCCATTGCAATGGATTGCCTCACTTCTGTGTTTCCTCCGTAGTGGAATGTATATGGGGTCGAGTTCAATGTGTTTATTAATAGCCTGCTTTGTGGAGTGCCACGCTTCCAGGAATTCTTGTGCTTGTCTCTGCCTCACCTGTCCCAGGATCTTGCTGTTGTCCCAGTCAAAGTCATCATTCTTGACTTTGCAACAGAGGCCAGAGTTTAAAAGCCAGGCAGGAAACACACCGACGCTTCATCAGAGGCTGCACTGAGGATGTTGCCAAGCACAATAATGGAACATCTGCAGAACAACAAACCAGCTCAGTGAGCCAACCAGCCTCAACAGTGGGATATAGCCATAACAGAACACGGGGCTGAGGACTGGCAGCTCACTGTTCCAGGATACAGAAGCTACCGGTGTGACAGAAGTACAAGTTGGCAAGGAAGGGAGTTGCCCTTTTGATAAGGAAGGACATAACAACAGTGCTTAGAGAGGATCTTATTAAGGGGGTCATCAAATGAGGCCATATAGTTAGAGACAAGAAGGGGATGGTCACTCAGTTGGGGCTGAATTACAGACCCCCGAATAGCCAGCAGATACTAGAGGAGCAGATATGTAGAGAGACTGCAGATACCTGTAGGGATAACAGTGTAATATTAGTTGGAGATTTTAATTTTCCTTGCTTTGAATGGGCCACTCAGAGTGTAAAAGGCCTGGACAGGGTGGAATTTGTCAAATGTGTCCAAAAAAGTTTCCTAAATCAATATGTGGACAGCCCTACTTGGGAGGGCGCAACGCTGAACCTACTCTTAGGAAACAAGTTCAGGCAAGTGACTGAAGTGTCAGTCGAAGACCACTTTGGGTCCAGTGACCATAACTCTCTTAGTTTTAAAATGCTTATGGAAAAAGATAGGACAGGTCCACAGGTTAAGGTGCTAAACTGGAGCAGGGCCAATTTTCGGGCTATTAGGCAAGATCTAGCAGTGGTCAATTGGGTGAGTCTGTTTGAAGGAAAAGGCATGACTGGCAAATGAGAGGCTTTTAAAAGTGCGATATCAAGAATCCAGGGACAGTATGTTGCTGTGAGGGTGAAGGGAACAGCTGGCAGGTTTAGGAATCCCTGGCTGACGAGGGATACTGAGGCTCTGATCTGGAAAAAGAAGAAGGCATACATTCGGTTTAAGCTTTTGGGCTCAAGTAAATCCCAAGATGATTACAAAAAGTATAGGAGCGCACTTAAGAGGGAAATCAGAAGAGGTAAAAGACGGTATGAGATGGATCTGGCAGATGAGGTTAAAGATAATCCCAAGAGATTCTATAGCTATATTAAGAGTAAAAGGCTGGCTAGGGAGAGAATAGATCCCTTAGAGATCATCATGGCTGTCTATGTGTGGAGTCACAGGAGATGGGGGAGATTTTTAATGAATATCTCTCCTCAGTGTTGACTGAGGAGAGAATCATGGATGCTGAAGAAATAAGGGAAACAAGTGGGGATGTTTTAGACCACATACATATTACCAGAGAGGAGGTGTTACCCACCTTAGATTGCATTAAGGTGGATAAATCCCCTGGGCCTGATCAAGTCCATCCTCAGACATTGTGGGAGGCTCGGGAAGAAATTGCAGAGGCCCTTGCAGAGATTTTTGCTTCATCTTTAGCCACTGTTGAAGTTCTGGAAGACTGGACGGTGGCTAGTGTTGCTCCATTGTTTAAGAAAGATAGCAAAGACAAGCCAGAGAACTACAGGCCAATCAGCCTGACATCAGTGGTAGACAAGTTATTGGAGAGGATGCTGAGGGGCAGGATCAACCAACAATTGACTAGTCAAGGTCTGATTAGGGATAGTCAGCATGGATTTGTGCACGGGTAGTCATGCCTGATAAAACGTTTAGAGCTTTTCGAAGAGGTAACCAAGAGGATAGATGCGGGTATAGCAGTGGATGTTTATATGGAATTTAGTAAGGCTTTTGACAAGGTCCCACACAGCAGGCTAGTCATGAAGGTTAGGTCGCGTGGGATCCAGGGAGAGCTAGCTAATTGAATTCAAAATTGGCTCAATGGTAGGAAATAGATGGTGACGGTCGTAGGTTGTTTCTCAGACTGGAGGCCTGTGACAAGTGGTGTGCCACAGGGGTCAGTGCTGGGACCTTTGTTATTTGTTATTGACATAAATGATCTGAATGTGAATATACAAGGCTTGATTATAAGTTTGCGGATGATACAAAATTAGGAGGTAAAATTGATAGAGAAGAAGATTATCAAAAATTACAGAGGGATCTTGACTAGATGGGGAAGTGGGCTGAGGATTGGCAAATGCAGTTCAACACAGATAAGTGTGAGGTGTTGCACTTTGGAAAGTCAAACCAAGGTAGGCCTTATACAGTAAGTGGTAAGGTCCTGAGGATTGTTGTTGAACAGGCGGACCTAGGAGTACAAGTATATAGCTCATCGAAAGCAGTTTCACAGATGCACAGGGTGGTGAAGAAGACATTCATTGGTCAACGCATTGAGTATAGGAGTTGGGACGTTATGTTACGATTGTATAAGTCGTTGGTGAGGCCGTGCTTAGGAGTATTGTGTACAGTTTGGGTCACCCTGTTATAAAAGACATTGTTAAACTGGAAAGTGTGCAAAGAAGATTTACAAGGATGTTGCCAGGACTAGTAGGCCTGAGTTATAGGGAGAGGTTAGCCAGGATATGACTTTATTCCTTGGAATGTATGAGAAGAGGAGTGACCTTGTTGATGTGTATAAGGTCATGATGAGCATAGATAGGATTAATGCATGTGGTCTGTTTCCCAGGGATGGGGAATTGAAAACTAAAGGTTTAAGGTGAGAGGAGAAAGATTTTATAAGGGCCTGAGGGGCAACTTCTTCATGCAGAGAGTGGTGCATAAATGGAATGTGCTGCCAGAGAAAGTGGTTGAGACAAGTACAATAGCAACATTTAAAAATCATTTGTCTATGTACATGGATGGAAAAAGTTTAGAGTGATATGGACCAAATTCAGAACTAGTTGAGTGGGCACCATGGGCAGCATGGACCAGTTTGGGCCAAAGGGCCTGTTTCCGTGCTGTATTTCTCTATGACTCTATGACCACCTTCCTTTTAGAACAGGGTTCACGACTCCTTTGACGTCCATGAAGCATAACAAATCCCACCACGGCAGATGGTGGAATTTGAATTCAATAAATATCTGGAATTAAATATCTAGTTATGACGATTGTCAGAAAAACCCATCTGGTTCACTAATGTCCGTTAGAGAAGGAAACCCATCCTTACCTGGTCTGGCCTACATGTGACTCCAGACCTGCAGCAATGTGGTTGCCTCTCAAACTGCCCTCTGGACAATTAGGGAAGGGCAATAGCTGCTGGCCTGGCCAGTGTGTCCATTATCAAATGAATGAATTTTAAAGAAGTCTTTGGAGGAGCCGACCTAAATCTCTGAAAATTATTGAAAACTGGAAAGTGCCTACCCCTACAATGGAGCCACCCGGAACAGGGGTGCTGGGTGCGGGCTCACAACCATAGCTATGCCAGTGAGAATTGGATATGCCAGGATTGAAGGCTCGAATCCTAGAATCAGGTCCCATATACCATTTTTAAATACCTCCAGTATTCTTCCAAATGCAAAAATCTGGGCCAGAGTTGAACAAACATCCAGTGCAAAACAGTATTTACCTTGCCTTAATTTGACCTTGTTTTATCTTGTAAAAACAAGCAAATCTCATTCTTAAAGCAGATGCCACACTTTTAAAACAAATGCTGAAAGTTTTCAAGGAAATTGTAACTGGTTACCAGTGTCAACAAATCATCCACTGCACACAACTGCCAAGATAGTTAACATTTTAATTAACGTTGTAAAGTGTATGCTTATAAAGGATAATCAATCATCAATACTGACTGAAATGCACAAAATTATTCCTTGCATTGCAGGGAATGTATTTTTCAATCAGCACATTCATGCTCTCTTGATTCCCCCCCCCCCAACGCCAACAAAAAAAAGCAGACATAAGAACTGTGATGAATAAATATGTCTTTGGATCCAAAAATGGCTAAAAAGCTCTACATGCTGGCTGCTTTTGAAAAGGCACGTGTTTTGCAGAGAGACCCTAGAACGTGCTTGCCCTGTGGAAGTTAGACAACATTACAGAAATCATGTTTACTAGTATCTGGGAAATATGGTTAATCGTTATCATCTTCAAAAAACATAGGGAACTTTATTTGTTCTCTGATGTAACTCTGCACATACATACATAAGAGCACCAATCATATTTCTAAATAATTCTATTAAACCTCAGTACAGGTAGTCACCTCAAGAAAAAAAAATCCTAGATCTGTCCACAGGGACAATAACTCACCTATGTGCAATGAATATTAGAAAATTGTTGGATTTGAGAACATATCTGTAAAGCTCTGATGAAGGGTCTAGGCCCGAAACGTCAGCTTTTGTGCTCCTGAGATGCTGCTTGGCCTGCTGTGTTCATCCAGCTACACACTTTATCATCTCTGTAAAGAGACCAGCCCAGTTTCAATTCAACTTACATAAATTTTCCAATTTCCATCGTAATTACCAACTCCAAACCAAGATGGAGACCACAGTCTTTCATCGATACCTCAAAATCTGTTCCCTGGCCAACATCTCCATCCCAACCCACGACTCTGCCTGAGTATGAACAAGAACATTCACAAGCTTGTCATTCTAACAGACCCTAAGATGAACTTCCAAGCACATATCCCTTCCATGACTAAGATCACCTTTTCCACTTCCATAATAATTCCTGTTTTTGCCCCTGCCTCAGCATATCTGCTGTGGAAGCTAATAACTCAGATTTTGTTACCTCTCAAGCTGAGTTCCAGTGTTTTACTGGCTGGTCTCCCATATTTCACAGTCCATAAACTTGAACTCAACCAAAATTCTGCTGTTCATATGCTTAACCTGCACAGAATTGTTTCCAGCGATGTCCCTTATCCTTGCTGAACATTGAGGCTTGTCAATTCCACAGACTAAAATTCTTATGGTTGTTTTCAAGTCTTTTTGCTGCTCTCACCCCATAGCCCTATCACTTCTTCCAGCTCCGTCTAACTGATAGATTAGATGAGGCAAAATGAGCCAGCAGCTGTGGCACACAGTACTTGGATTTCCGTGAGGTACGATACGAAAAGATTAGTACACAGCTGAGTAGCTCTTTCAGGGACAAGTACAGACATGATGGATTGAGAAACTTCTTTCTATACTAGAAAATTCTATGATTCGACATGATGAGGTTCCATGGAATTGAGCATTATGTATTTACATGGACAGCTGAGAGGGAATAGAAATAAAAGGATCATTTTCAAATTGGCAGCCTTTATTGACTGAAATGTCACAATAATCAGTGCTAGGGGCACTATAACTTACAATCCATATGAATTATTTATATTTAATATTAACTACACATAAACAACTTAGGTGAAGAGACAAGGAGTAATGTATTGATGTTTCTTGATGACATAAAGCTAGGTGGACCTATGAAGTGAGAGGAGAACACAAAGAGGTTCCCTGCATAAGAAAATTAACTGAGCAGGCAATGACACAATTGATAGGCTATGATCTAGGCATGAGTGAGGCATTTCACTTCAGTTGCAATAAGAATAGAAAAGAATATTTTTAAAGCATGCCAAACATTTAAATGTTGATGTCCAGAGAGACTTATATGTACTCTATAAGGATCTAAGAATGCTAGCATGTGGATCTAGCAAATTTAATACTGGCTTTTATTACACAAAGTATGGGGTTAAGAATAAGGATGGGTTCCAGCATCAATTGAGTTAACAGTAATACGAGAACGAAGGAGGGCTTATAAATTCTAGTCAAATGATTTGGCATGCATTGTGTGGAATGCTCATTAGAATCAACCCCTTTATGGAACTGCATTTAGAGGCTTGCTCCAGGGACAGGAATATCCTGTATCTAAAAAGTAACCATTTCAATTCCTCTTTTCCCAAACCCAAGACCCCAAAGATCCTGAGATGGAATCATCAAATCAATTGCTCCTTTTTTAAACATTTATTAACGTTTCAAAACGATTTCAGACGAAAGCAGTATTTTCCTCATCTTTCTTCTGCAGCTTTAACAAATTCCTTTTAATTCGGGGCCTCTTGTTCTTGATCTCGTGGTGACAGGGAACATTTTTCTCCTCTAATGCAGCCCAGCCCTCACATCATTTTATAGACTTTATTCCAATCCTCCCTCAGCCATCTCTTCAGGAAACCATTTTCAACTCCTCCAATTGATGGTGCTCATCCCCAGGAGCTTTCTTGTGAAACTGTTTGATTTGGTCTCAATTTTCTCCACAATCCTTCCCATTGTGTGGTGAACGCAAATTGGTGCAATCCAGCCACATCTCATTGCTCTCGCGGTCTCTGTCACTATGAACAGGACCCAGGAGATACTCTTTATGAGATCTTTTCTCAGCCTGTCCTGCCAACGTTAATGTTGGCCTTTGCATGTCGGTGCCCCAAATCTGTTTTTGATTTGGATGCCAGAATGTTCTACTGACCCTGTTCTTCTGAGCAAAACCTATCACCTTACACTTTTTCACATCGGACTTCATCTGCCATCGATCCATCTACTCCACCAAATCCCAATATCTTTCTGATATTTAACACTATTCTGCTAACAATTCTCAGCTTGCTATTTTACTGACATTGACAGATTTCAACATTGTGCCTGTACATCAGGAGATAATAAACATCAAGAAAAGCAAGGGTTCTGCGTGTGTGTGTGTGCCTGCCTGGTCAGTGCATGAGTACAGGAGGTAAGATGTCATTTTGTGGCTGTACAGGACATTGGTTTGGCAAGTTTTGGAACACTGTGTTCAATTCTGGTTTCCCTGATGTTAGATAGATGTTGTGAAGCTTGAATGGGTTCAGCAAAGATTTACAAAGATGTTGCCAGGTTTGCAGGCAATAGGGAGAGGCTGAATAGGCTGCGGCTACTTTCCCTGGAACATCAGAGATTGAATGGTTACCTTATGGAGGCTTATCACATCATAGATAGAGTGAACAGCCAAGGTCTTTTTCCCAGAGTGGGGGAATTCAAAACCGGAGGGCATAGGTTTAAGGTGATAGGGGAAAGGTTGAAAAGTGAAAGGGCAATATTGTCACAAAAAGGGTGATGCGTGTATTGAATGAGCTACCAGAAAAGTTGGTAGAGGCTGGTGCGATTACAACATTTCAAAGGCACCTGGATGAACAGGAAGCTTTAGAGGGATATTGACCAAGTGCTGGCAAATGGGACTAAATTAATTTGGGGTATTTGGTCGGTATGGAAAAGTGTCTGTTTCTGTGCTGTACATCTCTATGACTCTAAGTCTTGCAAGAAATGTACAAGTCATGGTGAGACCAGACCTGGAGGATTCTATACTGTTAATGCTTTCATATTTCTAGAAAGGGTAACAGTACAGTGAAGATCTGTGAAAATTCAATTCTTTGGTTTCTGGGGTGAGATGGCCATCTTGTGGTGAGAAGTTGAGTAAATAGGGTCTATAGTCTCTGGTGTTTAAAAGAATGAGAAGTGGTCACATTAAAACATAAGGTAGACTGAAGGTATTTGATGAATATACACTGAGAGATTCTTATTTATAAGCAGACAATCAACGTATAAAAGTCTACAAGGACCTATTAAAGATAAGCCATATTTGAGAAACTTGGGTGTTTTGAAGAAGTGTGGAGAGGATTGATGAGAATAGTGCAATTGGTGTTGTTTATATTGACTTACAATATGTGTATGACAAAACCCAAATAATTAATTTCTGAGCAAAATTAAAGCCCATGGAATTAAATGGACATGGAGGTTTGGGATCAAATTTTAAAATGACCCTGGGTTTGGTATTGTTGGTAAATGGGCTGCTAATCTTCCACCACCGTGGCCCCACTTCTTTTTACTCCAGGAGGATTGGGAGGGGACAGCAACCTGTTTTCAGGTGTTGTGTCGCATATTAGACCAATTATAAGGCTTACTGAAGCCAGTATGCTCAAATCTATTTGGCATGATTGTCTTCCACAAAGGCCTGAACCACAGGCCTGCCACCAATCAATCAGGGAAGACCAATGTTCCATCCAGTTGGGAACCTCCACCCCCCCAAATTTGATATGGCCTGGACCACTGCTGACCATACAGTGGAGGATTGCAGTATGTTTAATGATAAATTAAATTTTGTTCAGGCACCGTCTCTTCAATCTCCTTCCATCATCAACACCAATCACTGATGAAGGGTTTTCCAAGGTGTCAGTGCAATTGGCTTCTATTGGCTCTCTATCACTTTATGAGCTCACCCTCTGTCCTTATTTAGATGGTGACACAAATTGACCTACTCATCAAAACTCACCTTGAGCATCAGACACTGATGCACTGATGGGGTTGAGACCCAGAAAGGCACCCAACATTGCATTCCCTACTCCAGAACAAAAATTCAATGGGTTCAAAATTGATTAAAGAACAGGTAGCAAAGTAATGCAGTGAGTATGTTTTTATTTCAAACTGAAGGCAAGTTGGACAGTAGTATTCCCAGGAATCAGTATTAGGATCATAGCTCTTTCTGATAAACAGTAGCCCTCACTTAAAGTTTTTCTTCCATCCTGAGAATCACTGTGTGAAAATAGTTTAAGTAAATCATGAATCACCTCAGGAATCAATATTAAAGCTGGAGAAATGCTCAAACAATCCACAATTAGCATTGAAACTTTCTGATTGAGAACCCTCACCTGCTCATTCTGCAAGTTCTCATCCTATCGTGTTATGTTTCATAAACAGAATACCCTTTAAAGATATATTCATGATATTATCATTGCATCATAGGAACAGATCTTTTGCTCCATCTCACTTCAGATCACTCTACTGGGAGCATGATCCTTTATTGTAAACTAACTGCTTAATGTGAGCCCCATTACTTATCTGTCTATAGAATGTAATGTTTGTACGTGATCGTCACTAATGTTAAATTTCTTTTGGACTTTTCATATCCAACCTGGTTTCTTAGATTATGTGAGATAACTTAAATGTGGACATATTGGGTCTAACACCTTTTGATGCCAATCTTACACCATAAACAGCCCAGGAATCCTTTCACCATTTCTCTACTATCCTGCAAAGGGGAAAAACAGTGTGTGTAAAGATACCTCCAATTTAATTGCTAGATTGACTACTTTCTTTGATCTCTTTGGCACAGCGGGCTCACTGCCACCCACCTGATGTGTGTTCCTGGCTCATAGTTAAGGCCCTGAGTAGCATACAGCTGATTCTATGTCTCTTTTTCTATTGTTTCTCTTGATCTTTTTCTCCCTCTCTATCGCTGTCTCTCGCTCTTCTTTCCCACCATATGTCTTCTTTTTCTCCTTCTCCTTTCCCTCTTTCTCTCCCTGTCACTCATTTGCCATTTTATTGTTCACATTCTGCTTTCAAAACTGTCAGTTTCTCAGAGTTTTTGTGGTGATTATTGAGGTCTGATGTCAATTGATTCTGCAGAATGATGTAGTGACAGGCAAGGCACAATGTCAAATGTATATCATGAAAACAGGCTCAATGAAAAAGAAACGTTCCAGCAAAATGGCATGAATGGGTCAATATTATTTGACAATCAGATAAACATACCAAAAACTAGTACCAGCATGATAGTCTGAACAGCCTGCTTCTGTGCTGTCTAATCCCAGATGGAAGTGGACTAATTCATGGAACTCTTTTTCAGTGCCATTTCTACATCTAAATCAAAGTTTATTTATTTATTTTCTGTTATGTCCATAATAAAGAAAGAATTTTTCTTTACAATTTCAAACCTTTGATGTTACTCATCTCCATAATTGGCAGAAAATAAATTTCATATCATCTTGCCCATAGGAAAAATTAAAATGCTGAAGATATATTGGCCAGTCAAAACATCAACAAAAATGCAAGATGTAAAATCAGAAAAAAGTAAAATATACAATTCATGCCTTCTGTGAGTTACTTCTACATAAAGCTAACACCACACATTGTTCCAAGATGCGAGAGCACCATCTTCTGGTTTCATGCCACTTGCATGAAAAACTTACATTAAGTTCACAATTGCCAGAATTTTTGCAGGATTTCTCCAGCGGTGAATCAGCATACGCCCAAAGAAATATTTTAAATGACTTTGCACTGAAGATACAATGAGAGTTTGGGATACCCTTAGGTCTTTCCCACCAAATTGCTTATGGATACCTATGGTCACCTGCTTTACAGTCTCTGGTTCAGTGTCAAATTTTGTTTGAGAATACTCCTGTGAATCACCCCGGGACATTTTATGATGTTATGATGATGTAGAACATAGACTATTAATCTTTCAACTTATCAACTAAATTGAAAGTATTGGAGTTTGTTTGAGAAAAAACAGTTAAAAATAAGCTGGGACATCTGAAAATGGCTGCTAATGTCATTGACCTGAAAGGTACTAAATTCAACAGCAATTTACAGATCTCGGTAACAGCCAAAGAACTACAGTTGCAAGAAAATGACTAAAACTGCCTACCACGTTGAAACAGTCTAATACAGTGAAAAGGCTATCTAAAGGTAATCACCTGGACATTAAAATTGTTCTTCTACAGTATATTCCTCACAATGAGACCTTCAGCATCTCTGAGGATGACACTTTTGACTGTAGGTATTGCTAATACAAACAGCATGCTCCAAAATTTGCTTAGCAAAGAGGAGATTGAAACTGCCACAGCAAGGCAAACCGGGAAACACTGACCATGGGCCATCAAGAAGACTCTGTTAAAAATGGATTGTTCCCACTGTGAGTCACCAGCCAGTGTTCACATAGCAAATCACCTGCAGGGCCCTCCTGTGAGAAGCAATGATTTCTGAAGAAGGGTCTAGGCCCGAAACGTCAGCCTTCCTGCTCCTCTGATGCTGCTTGGCCTGCTGTATTCATCCAGCTCTACACCTTGTTATCTCAGCAATGATTAAGCAATTGGTTTTGCTTTAGAAAGGAGAAACAGGCAGGAGAGTCGGTACTCTCCCACAGAGAAGCTGTAAAATGATAAGAAAACCTATAAAATAAAACACCTGTATCCCTGTTACTCTGCAGTTCTCAAGTTAGATCCCTGCCCATGTTATAAGTAAGAAGACAACACAGGGATAAATCATTTAATAATAAAAAGGAATTTCAAGCACCACAACACTCACCCTAGAAAAACGATTGAGCACACTTTAAAAGATTGTCTCCAGATGGACAATCAGCTTTGTAAACCCCTCGAGAAATTCAGACTCAGTAGGAGAACGCATAATTGTTGGGCTTAAACTCAGTTATGATTCTTCAGTTGCACCTCCCCATGTCAGTGTGTGTGCACATGCAATGGAATCCAAGATAATAAAATGTGAGGCTGGATGAACACAGCAGGCCCAGCAGCATCTCAGGAGCATAAAAGCTGACGTTTCGGGCCTAGACCCTTCATCAGATGCTGCTGGGCCTGCTGTGTTCATCCAGCCTCACATTTTATTATCTCGGATTCTCCAGCATCTGCAGTTCCCATTATCACTAATACAATGGAATTCATGATGGGTTTTACCTTTTTCAGTAATAAATGTCCTTATTGCTGAGTAAGCTTACAATAAAACCAACTCCTTTATTTTGATTAACTCATGAGATCTGTCTAGTTTGGTTCTTCATAGCTTTACACAACGTCAAATACATATTGGATTGAACAAAGTGCATCTTTTTAAACATTCAAAACTTGTAGCAGCAACCTCAGGAGTGAAAGGAGAGAAATGAGGTCATAATACTACATGAATACAAGGTACTGTTGATTATGGCTATTCAACACAATTTAATATATCCATCTGTTCTTTCATTTCCATGTCCTCATTAGTACTTTACATGAAGAGGAACCTCCCTATGTTGTGTTGAACTATATTTTCTATTGACCCATTTCCATAATTCAATCTAATACAGCCATTTCCAAATTAATCGTTTCCAGTCCACTTATACACTCAATGACATCATCTCCAAAATAATTCTTTCCATGTTGTTGATCTCAAGTTTCTCCAGTCTTCCCTAATAACTCAGATACTACGTATAAGGGATCAGGTTCATGGCTCTTCTCAGCACATTTTCTAGCACGTCAATGTTTTTCATGACTCCTGAAATACATTCAAGGTATGGTCTGACAGAACACTGTACACTTCAAACATAACTTCTTTTGATTTTATTGCCCTATTTTTGCTGTAAAATTCAATGTTGTGTTTGTTCTGTTGATTGCTCTTCTGCAAAATGTAAGTGTATTTGAGGCTTGAACATATGAAGACTCTTGTGTCTCTTTCAATTTCAGCTTTTTTGCATTTCAACACCCTTCATGAAGTATTTTTCTTGTCCATTTCTTCTTATCATGCATAATATTTGTCAGCATTAAATTTATTTTGCTCTTGTTGAGACAAATTTTGTTGACAAGATTCTGTGGCTTCTGTGCTGTCTCCATCAATTCAGCTTAGCTCTCTAGTTTTGACCAGAGTCTTGACTAATTTACATTATTTCCAGAACACAAATCTTTACAAATTTAGATTTGCGTCAGTACTAGATCCAAACACATAGACAGCCCTGTCTTCTATTATTTTCTGCATTTCGTCCCATATCAATAGCTAAGATATGCATTGATTCCCCCTCACCTTTGACGTTAATCAGTCATCTACTATATGGAACGTTGTCAAATGCCTTTTGCGAGTTTAAGCAAATGATGTTGTCAGGTTTACCACAGTCAGCTTGGTTTGACATTTCCTCAATCAGATTTGTTACTTCAGATAATACCATCTAAAGTTTATTAAATCACTCTTGATCATTTTTATTTCACATGAGATTGAAGTAAATTGAATGGGTCCGTAATTGCTGCGCCTATTTAACCATTGTTTTCTTGGGTCATTTCACATCCTAATGACAATGATGATGTGAGTCTTTGAACAAGACTTTCTGATCAGCTTAGAATGAATATGACCGAAGACTGAGGATTTATTTGCCTTTATAATTTACCTCACACGACAGACAAAATGTGTTTCTCTTAGGGGCATGTGTGCTCTGTAGGTCTTCCCTTGCAAATATTTGGAGAAAATGATCACCAAGGGTATTTATAATTATTTTCATGATGATTTATGTCTTTTAACTTTCTCACTTTGCAGAAACAACAGATAAGTTTGAAGGGGGAATGTGATAGGTAATGTCTGGATTCATTTTAAGAAAGAGTTCAACAAAGAAGAACCTAATTTAAAAATTTGAGGATTATTAAGTGACTGTCAATGTTCAATTGAATCTTTAAAAATTGGCTTTAGGACAGAAAACATTTTATAATGCTAAAATGAATCCAGACATTGCCTACCACCTTCCTCCTTCAAACTTATTTGTTATTTCAGACAGGAATAAGATTGCAGAGGTGTTTCTCAAGGGTCAGTGCTGGGGCTACTTTTGTTTCCTTGGACTTGGCTCTTAGAATACAGACTAGAACTTTAAAAAATTGCTGGTGATGCCAAACTTGAAAGAATAGCAAACAATAAGGATGACATATTTGCAACATTAAGAACAGACAGGCAATTGTTTTATGATCCCCACAAAGACCAATAACCTTGAGAAGAAAGCTAAACTTCCTGTTGATAACTGTAAGGAGGTCACAACAAGATTTTACATCTTGAAATGTTTACGGTAACAAAAGGCTAAAAGCATTATTAGTTGAGCGTTATCATAATAGGCAGTTTATTGATTAAACCACAGAATGAAGTACCCCTTTTTATTTTTAGCACAAAAATCACACATATTACAAATACATATTATATTGTCCTCTATGCAGACAATCCATTCTACCGAGTCCAAACTGATTCTCAGCTCCCAAGGGTTAACCTGCTCCTTTTCTTTTCTCAACCTGTAACTTTTAGTCCTAGACTGTTCTTCACGTTGATAGTATTGCTGGAGATTCTTCCTCTAACACAAGTTGGGAAAATATTTCAGTCTTGTTTTAACTTCACATGAACTTAGCCTCTTCTCTCTGAACATAAGCATTCACCTACATTCTGAATCCAGAATGATGGAAACTTTTAATCCCAAACTACTTATTCTTTCTCCCAGACACTGGCAAAATCTGGGGCTCATGTTGAGGGTAGGCTGTAACTCAGATCATTACAACTATTTTCCTTTCCCGTGCCAATGTGAATTATATGGGTCTTACACACTGGTAGAAATGTTGACTAGTTACTTTTTAGCTCCCAATTCCATGCTAGTCTGGAAAAAAAAGTACATGACTTTACGAGCTAAAATTTTTAGCAGTTCTCAGAATGTGACTATCAACATCAAAGTAGACTAAATTGCCTTCAGCAACTTCAATCAATATTTCATGAAAATCAAGGAATCTATAAGTGATTGCTGAACGACAATTCTATTTCCAAATTGAGACTCCTACTTCTACCTCATCAATGGCCTCCTTCTATAATCTGCATCATAAACATCTTTACTGAAACTGTCAACCATATGTTCATTATCTCTAGGTTTGAGGTCTATAAAAAAAACTGAAAGGATGCTGGAAACCAGAAACAGAAATAGAAATCGGTGGAAATGTTCAGCAGGTCTGGCAGCATTTGTGGAGAGAAATCAGAGTTAACATTTTGGTTCCAGTTAGCCTTGGGCAAAACTGATGGCAGCGAGTAAAACATTGCTTTTTACGTAGAAAATAGGCTAGAGCGAGGAGGTAAGGAGTAAACACTAGGTGGAGATAGAGTCTAAGGAGAGAGAAAAACAGTTGGACAGACAAAGGAGAGGATAACAGTCAGCTTGGAAGAATGATAATGGGAACTGCAGATGCTGGAGAATCCAAGATAACGAAGTGTGGAGCTGGATGAACACAGCAGGCCAAGCAGCATCTCAGGAGCACAAAAGCTGACGTTTCGGGCCTAGAACCTTCCTCAGAGAGGGGGATGGGGTGAGGGTTACGGATTAAATAGGGAGAGAGGGGGAGGCGGACCGAAGATGGAGAGAAAAGAAGATAGGTGGAGAGGAGAGTATAGGTGGGGAGGTAGGGAGGGGATAGGTCAGTCCAGGGAAGACAGACAGGTCAAGGAGGTGGGATGAGGTTGGTAGGTAGGAAATGGAGGTGCAGCTTGAGGTGGGAGGAAGGGATGGGTGAGAGGAAGAACAGGTTAGGGAAGCAGAGACAGGCTGGGCTGGTTTTGGGATGCAGTGGGGGGAGGGGAAGAACTGGGCTGGTTTCTGCAAGGTGTTTTGCAGAACACCTCCGCTCGGTTCGCAACAAACAGCTGCACCTCCCAGTCGCAAACCATTTCCACTCCCCCTCCCATTCTTTAGCTGACATGTCCATCCTGGGCCTCCTGCAGTGCCACAATGATGCCACCCGAAGGTTGCAAGAACAGCAACTCATATTCCGCTTGGGAACCCTGCAGCCCAATGGTATCAATGTGGACTTCACAAGCTTCAAAATCCCCCCTTCCGCCACTGCATCCCAAAACCAACCCAGCTCTTCCCCTCCCCCCACTGCATCCCAAAACCTGCCCAGCCTGTCTCCGCTTCCCTAACCGGTTCTTCCTCTCACCCATCCCTTCCTCCCACCTCAAGCCACGCCTCCATTTCCTACCCACCACCTCATCCCGCCTCCTTGACCTGTCCGTCTTCCCTGTACTGACATATCCTCTCCCTACTTCCCCACCTATACTCTCCTCTCTCCCTATCTTCTTTTCTCACCATCTTTGGTCCGCCTCCCGCTCTCTCCCTATTTATTCCAGCTCCCTCTCCCCAACCCCCTCTGATGAAGGGTCTAGGCCCAAAACGTCAGCTTTTGTGCTCCTGAGATGCTGCTTGGCCTGCTGTGTTCATCCAGCTCCACATTTTGTTGGCTTGGAAGAATGAACAGCTTCTAAAGGGGAATATTAGTGGCTAACAATGGGTTGTGTGAATTGCAGACCAGGTGATAACAAGGCCTGGTGTGACTGGATGGGGGAAAAATATGGGGAAAGTGCTCAAGCCCTAAAACTGTTGAACTTGATATTGAGTCCAGAAGGCTGTAGAGTTCCCAAGCAGAAAATGAGGTGCTGTTCTTCCAGCTTGCACTGAGTTTCACAGGAGCATTGCAGTAAGCTTGAGCTGGAGATGTTGGTTAGGGAGCATGATGGAATGTTGAAGTGGCAGGCAACTGGAAGCTCAGGGTCTTTTTTGCAAACAGAACTTAAGTGTTCTGTCACCCAGTCTACGCTTTGTTTCCCCAACGTCAAGAAAACCACATTGTGAGCAGCGAATGTGGTAGATTAGATTGAGTAAGGTGCAGTTAAAGTGCTGTAAGTTGTGTATGAGCCATTGAATACAGGGGAGGGAGGAAGTAAATGGGCAGGTGTTGCACCTTCTGCAGTTGCAGGGTGAAGGTGCCGTAGGGCTGTGGGAGGTGGTTGTGAGTGAAAGAAGAGTGGACCAGGGTATCCCGGAAAGAACGGTCCTTGCAGAAGGCTGACATGGGAGGGAAGTGAAATATGTCTGGTTGTGGTATCCCGCTGGAGGTGTTGGAAGTGGCAAATTATCCTTTGAATGGTAGGCGAGGGCAAGAGGCCCCTACACTGTTGTGGAAGGGGAAAGATGGGGTGAGGGCTGAAATGCAGTTCAGACCCAGCTGAGGGCCCTTTCAGCCAGTGCTGGGGAATTCTCGGCTGAGGAGGAAGGTGGACATTTTGGAGGCCCTCTCATCAAATTTGGCATCATCAGAACAGATGCAACAGAGATGACGGAACTGAGAGAATGGAAGAGGGTCCTTACAGGAAGCAGGGTATGAGGATGTGTAGTCAAGGTAACTGTGGGAGTCAGTTGCTTTGTAGTGAAACTCCATGTGTCCAATGATGAACATATTGGCATTCTGCCTTGTACACACCAAAAACACATTTTTTGTTCCTCTGCTTGCTCATTCACTCACTTGTGTTGACACTACTGCTTCATCATTCTGAATGAAGTGACAACCTTTGTTCTCTGTCTCTTGCACCACATGTCCCCTACATGAGGCTCAGGACATAGATGTATGCTACCCCTGTCCTTATATTTCCCCTTTCTTTTCCTTGATATGGTTTCTTCTCTTGCAAGCACCAAAAAGAAGTCAGTTTCCCCACAATGTGCATGGTGATGCAGACCAAGAATTCTACGATGGGATCATAGATTGCGGCTGCCCTCAACTGATGTTGTGCAGGTCAGAAATGACAGGTGGGTGTCTCTCATCAAGGTGCAGTCATATTTCAGGCAGTGTAAGCTAATACCCAGTCGTGGCCCTTGATCCAGGTTAATCGGGTGATACTATGACTGCTGACCTCCTCTGAAAACTTGATTTAGGCTTCTTGCATGGTCAGGCAGGTCAGACTTCTCCTCCCTTTGTGGAGAACAGGACTTCAAGCCTCGTCCTCGAGTCGAGAGGAAAGCCTGCAGGGAGGAATGACTGAACCACACTGCTGCCTGAAGTATTCCATCTGCCAGTTGACTTAGGCTTCAGTCAGTTCTCAGCTAAGTTGAAAGGCATACAAGCTACAACTCCTGAGAGACAGGCTCCAATTCTTGATAGAAAAATATCAAGTGCTGTGGAGACACAATAGGTCTGGCAGCATTTATGGAGAGAGAAGTAGAGTTACTATTTCCAGTATGTTATGACTCTTCTTCAAAATCAATATCCCAGATCTTTAGTTATGAATCAATAGAACAATTAATTATCCACAAACTTAAAGCTTATTTGATTGAGATTAAACAGCTCACTGCCTTCCAGAATGAAGGTTCATCATTTACAGGACAAATAACAATTTCCACTGGTAATTCTTTGCTCTGACACCACATGACCAAACAAAATCCTTGTACACATTGAGCAAATATTGATGGAGAATTGTGATTTGTTCCAATGTCTTTGGGGTCGATCAAAGGAGTGTTTCCAATTGCAGCGTACATTTATTTTAACAAGTATTTCTGTCAGTTTACTTTTTATGCTTTTACGACAGAAATAATGACCAGAACATCCCATGATCTGGTGCAATTTTGACCCCAGTTTCATCTTTTTGCAGTCCAACTTGACATGGTTAGTTCAGCAAAGAGGTTTCACCATTCAAAGGGGATAGTTATCATTATTCATAAAATTTGTGGTGGCAGAGGAAGGAGAGAATTTCAATAACTCCAGTATCTCAAACACTGGCCCTAGAGTCTCAATTATCAATTCCACTTTTATCCACAAATTTATTCTCAATTCTTATGGATCAGTTTTTCTCAAGCTAACCGTGTTGTTCACATGCTTAAACACAGCACCAGCACCACTAAAATAATACCATTATTAATTCTTGTCCTCACCTCACTGCAATCAAGAAATAATCATTGATTCATTCATTAAATATTTCTTCATTGTTGGATGTAGATTGGGAAGCCGCCTCCTCAGTCAACCTCAAGCTCTGCAATAAGTTTTGATGATTCAGTACCTTAAAAGATTAACATGAGCTTAGGACAAATTTATTTTCCTAAAGTGAAATTTGGGGGATATTTTGATGTTTGTTTACAATACAGAAAACAAAGTTACATAAACAAATGATACAGCACTTAAATCCCAGACTTTGTTTAACTTCACATCTGCTTTTGTTCTTTGTTCCCTCAAACATATGTCTATTTACCCAATGTGTGCTATTATTGTCATCTTCTGGTTAGTCTTATGAATAAGGACGTTTTAATCTTTTAACACTAAGGAGACTCCCAGGTGAATGGCAGAAATGTTTTAAGGATGTTCTCAAAGCATCCCTGAAGATATCAAAGATACAAGCTGATTCACCGAAAGCTCTGAATTACGATCAACCAAAATCGAGAAGCCTTATTTGGAGAGGCACGAAACGTGCTGAGAAAGAACAAAAACAGAAATTGCAGGAGAAACTCAGCAGGTTGGCAGCACCTATGGAGGGAAAACAGAATTAACATGTCGGGTCCACTGACCTTTCTTCTGAACTTATAGCAGCTATGAAAAGATGGTATATGCTGAAGACAGGGGTGAGTTTTGGTGGGGGTTTGGGGCAGTGGTGGGAGTAAGCGATAGGTGGAAACAGAGCTCAGAGGGAGGAAAAGATGGTTAAGCAGACACAGAGATGCATAATGCTAAGATAACAAGAAAGAGAACCTGCTAATGAGGACCACTAGGTGGTGAAAATGGGATGGATATGCTGAAAGAGATAATGGGAACTGCAGATGCTGGAAAATCCAAGATAATAAAATGTGAGGCTGGATGAACACAGCAGGCCAAGCAGCATCTCAGGAGCACAAAAGCTGACGTTTCGGGCCTAGACCCTTCATCAGAGAGGGGGATGGGGAGAGGGAACTGGAATAAATAGGGAGAGAGGGGGAGGCGGACCGAAGATGGAGAGAAAAGAAGATAGGTGGAGAGAGTATAGGTGGGGAGGTAGGGAGGGGATAGGTCAGTCCAGGGAAGACAGACAGGTCAAGGAGGTGGGATGAGGTTAGTAGGTAGGAGATGGGGGTGCGTCTTGGGGTGGGAGGAAGGGATGGGTGAGAGGAAGAACAGGTTAGGGAGGCAGAGACAGGTTGGGCTGGTTTTGGGATACAGTGGGTGGAGGGGAAGAGCTGGGCTGGTTGTGTGGTGCAGTCGGGGGAGGGGACGAACTGGGCTGGTTTAGGGATGCGGTGGGGGAAGGAGAGATTTTGAAGTTGGTGAAGTCCACATTGATACCATTAGGCTGCAGGGTTCCCAAGCGGAATATGAGTTGCTGTTCCTGCAACCTTCGGGTGGCATCATTGTGGCATTGCAGGAGGCCCATGATGGACATGTCATCTAAAGAATGGGAGGGGGAGTGGAAATGGTTTGCGACTGGGAGGTGCAGTTGTTTGTTGCGAACCAAGCGGAGGTATTCTGCAAAGCGGTCCCCAAGCCTCCGCTTGGTTTCCCCAATGTAGAGGAAGCCACACCGGGTACAGTGGATGCAGTATACCACATTGGCAGATGTGCAGGTGAACCTCTGCTTAATATGGAATGTCATCTTGGGGCCTGGGATAGGGGTGAGGGAGGAGGTGTGGGGGCAAGTGTAGCATTTGCTGCGGTTGCAGCGGAAGGTGCCGGGTGTGGTGGGGTTGGAGGGCTGTGTGGAGCGAACAATGGAGTCACGGAGAGAGTGGTCTCTCCGGAAAGCAGACAGGGGTGGGATGGAAAAATGTCTTGGGTGGTGGGGTCGGATTGTAGATGGCGGAAGTGTCGGAGGATGATGCGTTGTATCCGGAGGTTGGTGGAGTGGTGTGTGAGAACGAGGGGGTTCCTCTTTGGCAGTTGTGGCGGTGGCGGGGTGTGAGGGATGTGTTGCGGGAAATGCGGGAGACACGGTCAAGGGCGTTCTCGATTACTGTGGGGGGAAAGTTGCGGTCCTTGAAGAACTTGGACATCTGGGATGTGTGGGAGTGGAATGCCTTATCGTGGGAGCAGATGCGGCGGAGGCGGAGGAATTGGGAATAGGGGATGGAATTTTTGCCGGAGAGTGGGTGGGAGGAGGTGTATTCTAGGTAGCTGTGGGAGTCGGTGGGCTTGAAATGGACATCAGTTACAAGCTGGTTGCCTGAGATGGAGACTGAGAGATCCAGGAAGGTGAGGGATGTGCTGGAGATGGCCCAGGTGAACTGAAGGTTGGGGTGGAAGGTGTTGGTGAAGTGGATGAACTGTTCGAGCTCCTCTGGGGAGCAAGAGGCGGCGCCGATACAGTCATCAATGTAACGGAGGAAGAGGTGGGGTTTGGGGCTCTCCACCTATACTCTCCTATACTCTCTCCACCTATCTTCTTTTCTCTCCATCTTCGGTCTGCCTCCCCCTCTCTCCCTATTTATTTCAGAGCCCTCACCCCATCCCCCTCTCTGATGAAGGGTCTAGGCCTGAAACGTCAGCTTTTGTGCTCCTGAGATGCTGCTTGGCCTGCTGTGTTCATCCAGCCTCACATTTTATTATTTTGGATATGCTGAAAGTAGAGAATGTGATCACAGAGCCAGGCGTGTGGGATGGGTAAGAGACATGGAAAGAGGTGTTCAGTCCCTAAAATTATTGAACTTGATATTGAGTCCTGAAGACTGCAGGGTGGTCAATTGGAGAATAAGGTACTGTCCCTCCAGCTTGCACTAAGCTTCACCGGAGCACTGCAGCAGGGCCGAGACAGAAATGTTGACCAGGAAACACAGTGGTGTGTTGAAATAGCTGGCAAGTGGAAGCTCAGGGTCATTTCTGAGGACGGAACATAGGTGTTTTGTAAAGCCGTCACCGAGTTTCACTTTGGCAGTGCAGCAATAATATTGTGAGCAGCAAATACAGTAGGTTAGATTGAGTGAAGTGCAGGTAACTAGCTGCCCCACCTGGAAGATGCGGCTGGAACCTTGGGTATTGAGAGACCTTGTCGCGAAATGCAGAGATGAATTACAGGTGTCAGAGGGGATGATCAAATGTTCAAACGTCCACACGACCTATCTACTCAACTATTCAAACAGCTCACATGTTACAGAGTTTGCAAATCATACGCTGAATGTATCAGTCACAACTAAATTAATCAAAGTGGAGTGAAAGCAAGTAACCCTCGATCACAAGAAACTGCGGAAGAAGATATTTTCATACCAATTACTGAAACGAAATTTGAAAACATGTTTTCAAAGTTGTTGGATGTATACCTCATCATAATTCTCACCTTTTTAAATGGCCAATGTGAAAGGTTCAGTCTTGAGACTGAAAATGGAATTTACAGGTTTCAACGGAGAAGTTTGTGAATCGGTCGACAATGAGTGAGTTAAGACGAGTGAGTCTGATCCCTCTTGATGGCCAGTTGTGACTAAAACAGATAGCACCTAATGCGCAGGTTGTCTGTAAGAGCCTCTCTCCAGGCAAGAACTGATGTTCATATTCAGATGGTAGAAGGTGACTCAGAAATGTGAAAACAACATCCCAAAGCAGTCAGCCAGACTTAACCAATAAAAACCTGGTTATGTTGAAGTATCATTTGTATTCCCACTGATGCTCTGCTTCACTTGCAATTATATGTACACAATCTGTTCTTTATCTAAACTTGTGCAAATCAACCACGGCATGCCTCATTTATTTGATCCAACCAGTGTTACACTTTTGATGAACCAACATGAAACCCTTGTAGAGTTTAAACTTTAATAGCCAGAGGACTTCTTCCCCATTCTTTTTAATATTAAAGGGAATGGAAAGGCCCAGAAAAGTAAGTGCTCACAGACACAATAGGTAATGGCTGTTTGTTCCTTAGTACTTCATTAGACTATTCAGTTCTCAAACGGGAATGATTTAATTTGGTCCATCAGCATCAATGTCAATAGAGTAGATTTTTTAAGAATGCAAGTCCCCAGTTCTTCAGCTAGGTTGGAGGGTCTTCCCTGTAGTTAGCCTGTGGTGTGGAAGACTTGGCTGGATTTCCCTGGGGGCATCTAGGCCAAGAAGGGCCAGGTGTGCTGAGAGTATATGCCCAGATACAGCTGCACCATCCTTTGCCTGGACTACTGCGAGCTTTGGGATGTCAAGCATTAGGAAGGTGAGGAGGTGGACACGCTGCACAACACTGGGCCATCCTGAGAAGAAGTTTCTGGAGATCTTGAATTTGGGTCCTCCTCTTCTTAGGTGCCTGCTAGCACCACCCAGTCACCTTGAGAGGAAGGGCCATCTGGAGTCATGTCGATGTCCCTCTTTCCCTGCCTTTGAGTCCAGCAACCAATGGCGAGAGCCATGGATTACAGTTATGTCTACATATCTGCAGGCACCATGTTGTTGGGCTTAGAAGCCAACCTGTCCTTTGAGGCAGCCAAACACACAAATGCCAGAGCCAGCACAATACTGATAATGTTGGTGTATTCCTCCAATTTTCAATCCAGATTATTCAGTGCAGTGACAAACATAGAACATAGATCTGTGCAGCACAGTACAGGCCCTTCGGCCCACAATGTGGTGCTGACCTATTATCATACTAAGATCATACTACCCAGCATGCCCTACATTTTACTATCCTCCATGTGCCTATCCAAGAGTCGCTTAAAAGTCTCCAAAGTATCTGACTCCACTACCTCTGCTGGCAGCACATTCCACACGCCCACCACTCTCTGTGTAAAAAACCTAGCTCTGACATCTCCCCTATACCTTCCTCCAATCACCTTAAAATTATGCCCCCTCATAAAAGTAATTTCCACCCTGGGAAAAAGTCTCTGGCTATCCACTCTATCTATGCCTCTCATTATCTTGTACACCTCTATCAAGTTACCTCTCATCTTTATTCACTGCAATGAAAAAAAATCCCTAACTCCCTCAACTTTTTCTCATAAGACCTCTCCTCTTGCCCAGGCAGCATCCTGGCAAGTCTCCTCTGCACCCTCTCGAATGCTTCCATATCTTTCCTGCAATGAGGTGACCAGAACTGAACACAATATTCCAAGTGTGGGTCTAACTAGAGTTTTATAGAGCTGCAGCATAACCTCATGGCTCTGAAACTCAATTCCCCTGACAATGAAAGCCAACACACCATATGCCTTCCTTACAACTCTATCAACTTGGGTAGCAACTTTGAGGGATCTGTGCACGTAGATCCCAAGATCCCTCTGTTCCTCCACACTGCCGAGAGTCCTGCCATTAACTCTGTATTGTGCATTCAAACTCAACCTTCCAAAATGAATCATTTCACACTTTTCTGGGCTGAATTCCATCTGCCACTTCTTTGCCCAGCTCTGCATCCTGTCAATGTCCCATTGCAACCTACAACAGCCCTCCACACTATCACACTCCACCAACATTCGTGTCGTCAGCAAACTTACTAGCCCACCCTTCTAATACCTCATCCAAGTCATTTATAACGATCACAAAGAGCAGAGGTCCCAGAACAGATTACTGCAGAGCACCACAGGACACCAAACTACAGGCTGAATACTTTCCATCTACTACCACCCTCTGTCTTCTATTTGACAGCCAATTCTGTATCCAGACAGCGAGACATCCCTGAATCCCATGCTTCCTGACTTTATGAATGAGCCTACCATGTGAACATAGAACATAGAACATTACAGCACAGTACAGGCCCTTCGGTCCTCAATTTTGTGCCGACCTGTCATACCGATCTCAAGCCCATCTAAACTACACTATTCCATGTACATCCATATGCTTATCCAATGACGACTTAAATGTACCTGAAGTTGGCGAATCCACTACCGTTGCAGGCAAAGCGTTCCATTCTCTTACTACTCTCTGAGTAAAGAAACTACCTCTGACATCTGTCCTATATCTTTCACCCCTCAATTTAAAGCTATGCCTCCTCATGCTCGCTGTCATCATCCTAGGAAAAAGGCTCTCCCTATCCACCCTATCTAACCCTCTGATTATTTTATATGTTTCAATTAAGTCACCTCTCAACCTTCTTCTCTCTAATGAAAACAGCCTCAAGTCCCTCATCCTTTCCTCATAAGACCTTCCCTCCATACAAGGCAACATCCCAGTAAATTTCCTCTGCACCCTTTCCAAAGCTTCCACATCCTTCTTATAATGCGGTGACCAGAACTGTACACAATACTCCAAGTGCGGCCGCACCAGAGTTTTGTACAGCTGCAGCATAACCTCTTGGTTCCGGAACTCGATCCCTCTATTAATAAAAGCTAAAACACTGTATGCCTTCTTAACAGCCCTGTCAACCTGGGTGGCAACTTTCAGTGATCTGTGTACATGGACATCGAGATCTCTCTGCTCATCTACACGACTAAGAATCTTACCATTAGCCCAGTACTTTGCCTTCCGGTTACTCCCACCAAAGTGCATCACCTCACACTTGTCTGCATTAAACTCCATTTGCCACCTCTCAGCCCAGCTCTGCAGCTTATCTATGTCTCTCTGTAACCTACAGCATCCTTTGTCACTATCCACAACTCCACCGACCTTAGTGTCGTCTGCAAATTTACTAACCCATCTTTCAACACCCTCATCCAGGTCATTTATGAAAATGACAAACAGCAGTGGACCCAACACCGACCCTTGTGGTACACCACTAGTAACTGGTCTCCAGGATGAACATTTCCCATCAACTACCACCCTCTGTCTTCTGGAACCTTATCAAATGCCTTGCTAAAATCAATGTATACCACATGCACTGCTCTTCCTTCATCAATGTGTTTTGTCACATCCTCAACAAACACAATAAGACTTGTGAGGCATGACCTGACCCTCACAAAGCCATGCTGACTATTTCGAATCAAACTGTGCTTTTACAAATAATCATTAATACTATCTCTCAGAATCCTCTCCAATAATTTGCCCACCACAAAAGTAAGACTGACCGGTCTATAATTCCCAGGATTATTCCTATTCCCTTTCTTGAACAAGGGAATGATAATTGCCACCTTCCAATCTTCTGGTACTACTCCAGTGGACAGTGAGGACGCAAAGATCATTGCCAAAGGGGCAGCAATCTCTTCCCTCGCTTCCCTTAGTAACATTGGGTATATCCCATCTGGTCCACGGGACTTATCTATCCTCTTTTCAAAATTTCTAGAACATCCTCCTTCCTAACATCAACCTGTTCAAGCATATGCTGTTTCATGCTGTCCTTCCAAATGTCAAGGTCCCTCTCACTGGTGAATACTGAAACAAAGTATCCAGTAAGAAACCTGCACGCCGTTTATGTACCTGCCTGTGCAATTTGACAAACTCGTTAAAGGCTGGGACCATGGGATTTTCTTGGGTTGAGCAGGTGCCTGGCAGTCTGCTGAGTTGTATTTGTTGCTCAATGAACTGCCATCCTAAACCTAAATGTAGTCCATCCTTCACTGCGAGCTGGCCTGGCTTGCTTCATTTAATAAGAGTTACAAACAACCTGAACACTGGAATCCTCAGTAAAAACACTTTCATCTAATGATAGGCTGAAAGGTGTCGATGAAACAACTGAAATAAGCTGCGCCCAAAAAATCTACCTTGAAGTTTTCCTGCAATAATGACCTGAGACCACCAGACACCTCGAAATCATGACCAGCTGTCTGTGTAATGAAAAGAATTCCAGTAACAGAAACAAAGTGTGGCGCTGGATGAACACAGCAGGCCAAGCAGCATCTAAGCAGCACAAAAGCTGATGTTTCGGTCCTAGAACCGTCAACAATTTTTTTTTCTGATGAAGGGTCTCGGCCCGAAACGTCAGCGTTTGTGCTCCTAAGATACTGCTTAGCCTGCTGCGTTCATCCAGCTCTGTACTTTGCTATCTCGGATTCTCCAGCATCTGCAGTTCCCATTATCTCTCATCTCCCAGTAACAGAAACATTTTCTTTATTCTCAATAGAATCTTGTCTCAGTGTATGGGTTGAGTACTTGCTAGTCAGTCTGTTTGATCTTTGTTTCTGTAAATATTGAGCTTCCAGGCTTTTCTTTATAATTGATTTCTTGTTATGTCACTTCAGATGTCAATAATAATTAAGGTTTTCCACAGACTTCCTGGTGCCCTTGTCTTTTGAATATTGTATTGATATGAGGGATGTTAAACTGACCTTACATCTGTCATTTGGGTCTGGTGTGCACGATGGATCAAGGCTGCAGTGAGGACTGGACTCCAGTTCTTTTGGTGGAATTTGAAATGACTTGTAAGATATGTGTACATAGGGAACACGGGGGCACCATTATTGTCTGCTATTTTGGAGCAGGCTGACAGTGTAGTTACCATCATCTCTTTGTCAGGGATGTGCATCCTTGCAAATTGGTTGCTGCATTTCCTATATCATAACCATGACAACACTTCAAAAGTATTTGATTGGCTGTAAAGTGCTTCGGCATCCCCAAGGTCATGAAAGTTGCTCATATAAATTATAGTTTTTTAAAAAATTTTTGGTATCTACCATATCCCCAGTGTTGATTGGGTGGAGCACAATCAGGAATGGCAATGGAGGACACTGGGATGTTGCCTGGTATCTATCTGGTATCTCCTGGAGCATCAGAGGCTGATGGGTGACCTCTCAGAGGTTTATAAAACCATGAGGAGCTTGGATAGGGTGAATAACCAAGGTCTTTTTCCTGGAGTGGGTGAGTCCAAAACTAAAGGGCATAGGTTTAAGGTGAGAGGGGAAAGATTTGAAAAGGTCCTGAGATGTGGCTTTTTCACGCAGAGTGGTGCATGTACAGAACGAGCTGCCACAGGAAGTGGCAGAAGTGCATACAAATACAACATTTAAAAGGCTTCTGAATGCATATTTGGAGGGATATAGGCCAAATGCTGGCAAATGGGACCAGGTCAGATTGGGATGTCTGGCCAGCATGTACGAATCAGAACAAAGCGTCTGTTTCTGTGCTGTATGACACTAACAACTCCATTTTAACATCTCCGTGAATTTCAAATTGGAAACTGCCTTCCCGTTTTGACTTTTTTCTGTACATTTTTATACTTTTAATTAGGTTCCCTTAACACTGTCAGACGGATCTGTTGAAGAGTATTAAGGTGGATAAGTTCCCAGGACCTGATGGTACCTACCCCAGGTTGATGATAGAGGCAAGGGACGGGATTGCTGAAGTCTTGATCAAGATCTTTGTATCCTCATAAGCCTCTGGAGAGGTCCTGGAGGACTGGTGAGTAGCTAATGTTTTCCTCCATTCAAGAAGGGAAACAGGGATAATCCATGAAACTTTAGACTGGTGAGTCTCACACTGGTAGTTGGGAAGCTCACGGAGAGAATTCATAGGAATAGGATTTACACAAATTTGGAAAAGCATGGCCTAATTACCAATAGTCAACACAGCTTTGTGTAGGGCAGGTCACGTCTGACTAACAATTGAATTTTTTGAAGAGGCGACAAAGGTGATTGATGAGGGTGGAGCAGTGGATGTTGTCTACATAGATTTTAGTCAGGCTTTCAACAAGGTCCTACACGGTAGGCTCATCCAGAAGATTAAGGTGCATGATGACTTGGCCATGTAGATTCGGGATTGGCTTGCCCTTTGAAGGCAGGGGATAATGGTGGAATTTTTTTTTCAGGCTGGAGGTACGTGATTAGTGGTGCTCTGCAGGGGTCTGTATTAGGACCTCTGCTCTTTGTGATATATAATATATGCAGATAAGTGACTTGGAAGTAATTGTAAATGGTTGGATTAGTAAGTTTGCAGATGATACAAAGATCGGTGGAGTTGTGGATAATGTAGAATATTCTGGATGTAAGTTTGCTCGCTGAGCTGGAAGGTTCGTTTTCAGACGTTTCGTCACCATTCTAGGTAACATCATCAGTGACATCCGGTGAAGCGCTGGTGTTATGTCCCACTTTCTATTTATGTGTTTAGGTAGAAACCTAAACACATAAATAAAAAGCGGGACGTAACACCAGCGCTTCACCGGAGGCTCACTGATGATGTTACCTAGAATGGTGACGAAACGTCTGAAAACGAACCTTCCAGCTCAGTGAGCAAACTTACATCCAGAACCTCAGCCTGAGCTACAAATCTTCTCAAAACTCGCTAGTGTGGAATATTGTCAAAGGATACAGCAGGATATAGATCAGTTGCAGATTTGGGCAAAGAAATGGCAGATGGAGTTTAATCCATTAAGTGTGAGGTGTTGCACTTTGGGATATCAAATGTAAGGAAAAGTATACAGTTCATGCCAAGACTCTGAACAGCACTGATGTACAGAGGGACCTTAAGTTTCAAGTCCATCGCTCCCTGAAAGTGGCCACACATATGGGCAGGGTGATGGAGAAGACGTACAGACAGGGTGATGAAGAAGGCGTATGGCATGCCTGTCTTTATTGTTTAGGGAATTGAGTACAAGAGTCAGGATATCATGTTTCAGCTTTATGAGACTTTGGTTAGGCCACACAGAGAACTGCATTCAATATTGGTCACCACATCATAGGAAGGATGTGAAGGCTTTGGAGAGAGTGCAGAATGTGGTTTACCAGAATGTTGCCTGGATTAGAGGGTATGGACTATAAGGAGAGGCTAGAAAAACTCAAGTTGTTTTAGCTGGAGAGGCAGAGGCTGATGGGAGACTTGATCAAAGTCTGCAAAATTATGAGATGCATAGAAAGGGTTGACAGTCAGAATCTTTTCCCCAGAGTTGAAATGTCTAAAACTAGGGGCATGCATTTAATGTGAGAGAGGGAAAGCTCAAAGGAAATGTGAGGGGCAAGTTTTTTACACAGAGAGTGGTAGGAGTGTGGAAGGCCCTGCCGTGGGTGGTGGCGGAGACAGACAAGATAGGAGTATTTAAGAGACTTTTAGATAAAGACTTGAATATGTAAGGAATGTAGCGATATGGACCAAGGGCAGGCAGAAGGGATAAGTTTAATTTGGCGTCATGTTTGGCATAACATCATGGGCCGAAGGGCCCATTTCTGTGCTGTACACTTCTATGTTCTCAAGATAAGCAATTTTCTTATTTCTTTCCTCCTCTTTGTTTTTCTATTTTATGCCTGTGTCTTAATTTTGTTTAAGTTACTTCACACTTTTTCAAGATTAATGCATTTTTAGGGCTGAAAGACATTAAGGACGCTGTTTCAAACCAATTTACCTCAAATGACAAAATACCTCCTATGCATTCTCAACATCCCATGCAGTAAAATGGTTTCATAAAATTCATAATGTAGCAATATTTTGTTTGAAGGAACTGTTTAAACCAACTTAAAAAACACAACATTGTGTCATTTTGGTTCAGATGAGTACACTAATGAAATACAGTTCATCAAAGAGCAATTTATCAGTTATGTTTGATTTTAAAACAATGTTGGGAGCATGAATGATTGTTCAATAAACCTAACAATAAAGGATATTGCAGAGTAAATATTAACTCAAAGATCAACAATTAAGGAAAAGAACCATAACATGCTGACAACCAAGAATCAGGAGTGATCCTGAGGGAAAACATGCTTTAATGACATGTTTTCACCATAAACAAAAGATTGCTGTGGTTGATTCGGATAACAAATATACCTTGACCAGATTAAAACAAACAGGAATTAAGAATCAACTTTGTACTATAGTTGCCAAGATGAAATGGTGTAAGCCATTGAAAATTGAAGTCATAAACGAACTAATACTTTGGGCCATAGAGTACTGGAGTGATAAGTTCTCTCTTAGGCCAGAAGGGAGGACAAACATTTTCACAAATCTTGAATATGATTGTTTTCTACAAAATTACTTTGATAATGAATCACCTCCGAGAGGGCGGAGAAAGTACAATTTTGACACATGAACTGGTAATCCAACATATAATACTTGAAGATAGTGGTGACTTTTCATACTATTGGCCACATGGAGCAGATACATAACAGATTCTCCAAGTCTTTATGTATCAGGTGTCACAGACAACTTTGATAAAACTAACAAAACCAACTTTGACAATACATAAATAAAAATTACATGAAAATACATAAAAATGGTAAAACGGAGCAAATTACTGCAGATTCTGGATTCTGTACTGAAAGAGCTGTTCTGATGAGGAGTCATCGAGACTTGAAACATTATCTTTCTCTGTCTCTCTATGTGCTGCCTGACCTGCTGTGATTTCCACAATTTTTTGATGTCATGAAAATAACCCTTATAAAGTACAAATATTGTAAATGATCTGCTTTCCAAGATGCTGAAATCCTAAAATCACTATTTTAATCACAGAGGTATGAGAAAGACCTGCCTTCATTGCTCTTGTTGTAATCTGATTCACTTCATACTTCGTCATAAAACATCACATTATCCAATAGGTGTTTATATCATTGCATTCACATAGGTGAAGAATATTGTTAATATTTTATTGTGAATAGAAAAGGTTGTGAACATAAACTTGAAAAAAATTGGAATTGATAGCTTTTAAAATATTAGGATAATTTTCTAAAATGCAAAATATTACTAGTTACAAATTAACCTGACTTTATAAAAGGAGGCCAAGGCAGAAATTTATTCGTTTTAAAAAAATATAGAGGAATATTATCTGGTGGAAGAAATGCGGCTGAACTTTAAAAGTGCATTTTATAAGGCTAGTTAAAAGATTTGTGACTTGAATTAAAATCCCTAAACTTAAAAGAAGAATTTGAAGTTTGGATAAAAATTGGCTGCATGTCAAAGTGCACAAGATCAATGAACGGCCTCCAAGGTGAAGAGTCAAAATTGAGTCGCTGCTATTGAAATGATAGTTAAAAATGTTTGTGTTGAGTAGATGATTTAAGTTTACAAATTATATCTATTTGTTGCCAGAAAAGGCATGGAAAGGAAAGATTATTTACAGCTAGTGTTAAAATTAGGAAATGTTGGGTGGTACATGTGGATCTTTAAAAATATCAATTATTCTACAATGGAGAATGTATCTTAAATGAGGTGACTCAGACCTGGTTCAAACAGTTGGGTTGATAAAAGAAAGTGATCACAAATGATAAAGAAATGTGCAGTATGTAAAGGTTGGTCATCAAATATCTTCCTTCAATGAATCGTGCACAACTTAGCTGATCATGGTAACAAAAGTGTGGAGCTGGATGAACACAGCAGGCCAAGCAGCATCTCAGGAGCACAAAAGGGTCTAGGCCCGAAATGTCAGCTTTTGTGCTCCTGAGATGCTGCTTGGCCTGCTGTGTTCATCCAGCTCCACACTTTTGCTTTCTTGGATTCTCCAGCATCTGCAGTTCCCATTATCACTATTAGCTGATCATGGATTCTCTCCAGCTCAACAAATATTCACAGTGAAATTCTCAACTAGTATAATCCTAAAAACGGTAAAATTCTGAGAAAATTCTCTCTAGCTTTAGGGGAATCAAACAGAACTCCAAAGTTTCTGTCTAAGTTTACCAACTCTACTGGCCAACTCCCTCTTAGTTGTATCACTTCTGCTGCGCCAGAGGCAAGAGAACCACATTTTACACACATTTGATCATTTCTGTCGTTCTTTATATGTATTTATACTGCATCTCAGCCATATATTTAAATAATTCCATGTTTTGTGTGCTTGATCAATGCATTCTTTTTAGAATATGTGGCATATTTATTCTAAAGAAATCCAATTTCTAGTCTTGCTCGTTTACTTTTTTATCGTCTCATCAAAGGATAAATTTGATTCTGTAACCCTTCCTCATCTCACTTCTTATTTTAAAGACTTACATCAAGTCTTCTTTCAATTTTCTCAGAAGAAATAATTGGTTGCAAACACGTTAACAGAATCTTGGCACGAGTATCCATCAAAAATAAATACTCATTAGTCCTACATTAAGAAGCAAAGTTCTATATTTGGAGTTCTTTGTTTTTGAAGAAACTGCTACTCAGATTCATAATAATGCATTGGTTAAATGTTTTAAAAGGATTTGGACAGAATATTGATTCAGTGGAGAAATGAATCATAAATATACATCTGGAAAATTAAAACAAATGACTGGTCTTTTTTAATTTAAAAGAGAACACAAAAGCAGTGTAAAATGTTTACTATGTTGTTGTTTTCAAACGTTTTTTATGTCTTTTCATTTTATTATAAGGCTCAAATGCAGATTATGCTCAATCCCAATCAAGAGTCAGAATGACAATAAAAACCACATTTACTATGTATGCTTCTCGAATATTCCTTTGAGAAATATGTTGATGTTTCATATTCTGTTTCTTTTCCTCTCCTCCAATTGTTCCTTTTTCCCATATGGGAGGAATAATTTCATGCTCAATCCTTACATCTTTACATTTTTTTCTTCCGCTCCCTTCCATTTGGATGTTATTTTATTCTTTTGTGGGAAGTTGGACATCATTTGTTAGTAGAGCAATGACTGCTAATGCAGAATTGCCCCTGTGAAGGTGGTGGTGATCTGTCTTCTTGCTGTAGTGCTTGGGGTGTGGACACACCCATGGTGCTGTCAGGATGGGAATTCTAACATCTTAACAAAGCAGTGATGAAGATATGGTTCTATGGTTCAAAGTCTGAACAGTGTATGGCTTACAGGGAAGTTTGCAGGTGATGGTGTTTCCAAGCATCTGCTGCCCGAATGTCTTTAGGTGGTTGAGGTCCTGGGTTTAGAAACTGAAGGTGACACAGTAAATGTCTGCAGTGCATCATGTAGATGATACACACTGCTGTCACTTTGCATTGGTGTGAAAGGGGCTGAATGTTGGAAGTTTTGAATGTGGTACCAGTCAGGCAGGCTATTTTGTCTGGAGTTGTTGGTATTGCCCTCAACCAGGCAAGTGGAGAATATTCTCTCACATTTGTGACTTGTGCTTTGCCTGGAAAGAGGGGTAGTCAGGATTTGAGCTCCTTATCACAGAACTCCCAGTGTCTGACCTGCTTTTTCAGCCCAGAATTTTATGTGGCTGATCCAGTTCAATTTTTCATCAATGATAAAACTGTGATGTTGATAGTGAGGGGTTCAGCAATGGCAATACCTTTCAATAATATCAAAGGGCCCTGGCTGGATGCTTTCTTGCAGAAGGTGGTCATTTCCTATACTTGAAAGGCACTAAGCGTTACTTGCTGCTTCTCAATCGAAACCTGAATATTGTCCAGGTCTTGCTCCCAGGGACTGATCGGACGCCGGAGGAGTTACAAATGGTGCTGAACATCATGCAATCGTCACTGAACATCCCCACTTCTGTCTCTTTGGTGGAAGGTCATTGACGAAGCAGATGAAGACAGTTGGCTTGAGGACACTACTCCGAGGATCATCTGCAATAATGTTTGGGAACTCCAGTGATTGACTTAGAATAACTACAACCCATTTCTAAAGAGAGGGAATTGAAATTTGAGGCTTGAATGCCATTACCAGGAGCATTAACTCTCTGCCTTTTCTCAGCTGGGAGAGAGAGGCAGACAGCGAGGTGTGGAGCGCACCCACTGCTGGAGACAGGAAAGCAACAATTCCACTGTGTTCTGATGAAAGAAAGAGAAGAATGGAGAGGAAAGTGCTAAAGCTGAGAACCCACCTTGTACTGAGAAACTTCAAAAAAAATGAAAGAACTGAAGATGCAGAAACAAAAACCAAAATTGCTGGAAAAATTCAGCAGGTCTGGCAGCATCTGTGGAGAGTAAGCAGAGTGAACATTTTCCAATGACTGTTCTTCAGAAGAATTTGACTCACAACCCCACCTCTCTCTCCCAACTGAGAGGAATCTGAAGAAGGGTCACTGCATCCGAAATGTTAAATCTGCTTTCTCACCACAGATGCTGCCACAACAGTTTTCCTTTGGGCTAGGCACAAATCCAGCCAGTGGAGAACTTTCCCCGCTGATTACTATTGATTCCAACTTTTGTTAGGTTCCTTGATGCCATAGTCAGTCCAACATCGTCAACAGCAGTCAGATAGTTTCAATATAAGTAGCTAACTATTCACCTCCCTCGCTTCTCCCATGCTTGTGCTGATAGCCTTGCTGAGTACCTGGTAGTTTATAGCTCCCAACCCTCTCAGTAGGAGGTGGGTTCTCAGATTTAGCACTTTTCTCTCCATCCTCCCATTCCTTTCACTCAGAGAAAGGCGGAGCTCTCACGACCACCTCCAGCAGTGGGTCTTCTCCGCGCTTGCGCCGAGAAAGGGTTTGGAGTCAATGCTCGTGTGAAAGGCATTCCGCCTCAGATGTCAATTCTCTCCGTTTAGAAATAGGGGAGGAAAGAAGCTGGACCAGTGCTCTCCCAGCGCGGTTAGGCACACCCCTTCTCCCTTTGCAGAATGGAACACACTTTGTTTTACACTTTTCTGACAGTTTCTGCTGCCCGATGCACTGACTTTTTTTTAGTTTTCATGACGTGCAATGCGGAATTGCTGTTGACTGGTTTCCTAATGAAACTACTTCAACAATTCAATTTTTTTTAAACGGGGGAGGGGGAGTTGAGAAAGCAACATCTGTTCGATCGAGAAACGCAACATGCTCTGTTTTCCACCGGTCTATATTGTGTCCCCACCCCATTTCCCTGTATGTTTGTAGCTCAGCTTTAAAAAAAAACCGTTTTCCTGCACTAACACCTCACATTGCATTTCCAGTGCACTTACACATAAAAGAAGAAAAAGTCAGCCGTTCGGTAGAAGGTGCTGCGCGTTTGCATCCCGAAATATTACTTTGCAGACATCTGCCCGCTCAAGTTGCAGTATTTTTGGAATTTTGCGGCAGTTCACCCCCCCCCAATGTTTTTCCCTATAATAATGCACTCAACATTGCTGTGCTGTAAATATTCTGCGCTCCGCCATTTTGATAAATATCCCTGTTCTGCAAAGGTTTTCTTTGAAAAAAAAATCCTTCCTTGTTTGTTCTCTGTTTTTTTGCCTTTTGGAGAAAGTCAATGAAGAGAAATGGTAAAGTGTTTGTTTTTGGCCAGGACCGAGAGGACACGAGAGTGGCTGCGCTGTGGGAAAGGGAGGAGGAGGTGAAGGGTTGCTGCTGTGTTCAGTTGAGTTTCCACTTGTTTCCAGGTATTTGAATTTCTTAGTTTGTCGGCCAGTTATAAATGCTTTCATTTAACGCATTGCCCTTCCAAAGTGGCGGCACCGATTTCTTTTTGGCCGCTGCGTGCAGGCTTTTCATTTCAGTGACAATTTCACACGCCCGCTTGAGAGATGTAACTGCATTTCGGTCACACACACGCACAACCCGAGTGTGGCATTTGGTGGAAAATGTTAACGCTCTTTTTTAAAAAAAAATGTGCTTTTTCTTTCTCGCAGTTTACAGAAACACGGAAGTAACACGCTGTAGGCGAACGGAAGCACTTATATATATGCAGATTGGAGTTGAATTTTTATTTAGTTTTCTCTCCGCCCAGGAAGCCCTTTTTTAAAAAAAAAGCATTTTCAATTGAAGACAACGTTCAGTTTGGTTAAGTCATTATGTTGTGTAAACTGATCAGGTGGAGAAGTGGAAATCGGCGATGCTTTGAGTCTAACAACAGAGGGAACTATTACCACCGTATTGAGTCACAGTTTAGCAGATTGTATCTATCCTAACTGGATAGTAATTGTTAATCGAGGAGATCAGAAAAGATGGCACAAAGCGCCGCGCCGCAATTGTAGTAAAAAGCTTCACCCCGTTCATCGCACAATACTGTGAAAAATCACCGAAGACATGTAAGTGAGTGTTTTTAAACGAGTCAACTGGATGAGGAGACACCCGACTGTCGGTCACCACAAAGTGAACAACTTCTTGTCACCAAATATTAAAGGTCGTTAAGCATTTTGGGCCAAGAAATCTGAAGGCGATGTGCGCGTGTGTTTAAGGGGAAAGCGATTGAAACGTTGAAACACAGTGATAAAATGTTCATGAGTGAACACTGATTAATTTGAGACATTGGTAGTGTGGTACTTAATGCACATGACATCGGTTTTGAGAGGAAATTTTCAAGTGCAGTAAAATTCAGTGAGGGAAATACAAGTTTGTGATGCTTAGTTGTCATTTCCTTTTTCTGTTTCACTGGTCACGTTTTCCTGTTATCTCGAATTTAACATTCGAATTAAGCTAGTACTTAATAATATGGTCAGCAAACGTATTTGCCAGATCTGGTATTAGCGTCTTTTTGTTTGTTCACAGTTTTATGAAAGGGTGAGGAATACTTCAACCGTGATTACTCACTGAACTGTACAATCAACTTCAGTTTTCTTAAAAAAGTGGACTGAACAACATCTAGCAGCAATGTATGACCGAATGTTTGATGTATAACCGAATGAACAGAAGGAAATTCTTTAACGTGATTTTTATAACAGCAAATCATCATTGAAGAGGGAGCAGGATGAATGCTGGTGATGTGCTGGAGGGGCCTGTCCGGAGTAGAGCGACAGATGGAAGTCAACTGATAGCATCTAGTGCTATCCCCACAGAAATGACGGCAGAAGTTGGCCTGCCCCTCAATCTAACAGGTGAGAGGATTTTTTTTCCTGTACTTTCAATCTCTCAGGAGCTTTCTTTGAAAAAAAACTTGCATAATAGATCCTGAAAAAGTACTTTGTGCCATGTATGCCGAAATGGATCGGGAAATATTACACGTATTTAATAACAGAAGCTGTTCCTTTCAATGATAAGTTTATACTTCCTATGTAAACTTTTTCTAAATATAGCTGTGAATTTAAAAAGCTGAACATGTATCACAAATGGATGCTATGACTTGAAAATATAACTCCTAATGAAATCAATAACTATTCACATCAGTGCTGCTGTTTCTGAATGGAATGCATGAAAAAAAGGGAAAAAAATCTTTCAAGCACAATGTAACTGAATTCATAAATTTGCATTTCCAGAAGGCAAGTGATGCCAGGTCGATCTGAACTGCAAAGCAATGAAGTCTAGCTTAAAAGGCCATCAGAATGTGTATTTGGTACATTACTTAATGGGGTAATACACAATGGATCTATTGATTGGAAATAATATAAGCCAAGAAAAGCATGTTATAGAGGACAAATAGGTCACTCATTGTTTGACCAACAATGTGTTAGACTGTGTGGGCAAGCTTTTACCAAACAGGATTAGCCATGTTAAACTATACTGTGGTAAGAAATGTGTAGATGGAGTAAAGTTCCTACCTGAATGAACTGAAATGTTGAATATATAACAGCCTCTCTAATGGATTAAAGATCTTGATATTCATAAATGTTCACTTTCTACCAATATTTTCTATGAGAAAATAATTTTTTGCAACAGCTTAAAATGGTGGATTAGAATGGTATAGTTTTGGAACTTACACAGTGCTTTGCACTAAAAATTATCAATAGCCTATTATGGTTGGATTGTGGGTTCAAGTCCCATTTCAGAGCCATGAGCACAAAATCAAGGCTGACATCCAATGCCATGTAGACAAGATTTTTGGACACCTCGGACAGATGTTTCAAAAAACAACAAGGGTACAATTTCAGAGAAGAGCTGGAAAACTTGTTCCCAGTATCCTGTCCATTTATCCCTCAATCAACATGCTTAAAAACAGATTATCTGGTCATTATCACATAAGTGTTAGCGAGAAGTTGCTGCATGCAAATTGCCTGCCATATTCCCTACACTATAACAGTGACTGCACTTCAAAAGTCTTTGATTGTGGAGAATTCCAGGAATTCTGAAAGGATGAACTAAATGTGTTTTTTTTGTTCTGTGACCATTTAAAATGCATTTTTGAGGTAATTTTTCATTTATCTGTTGAATGCACAGCATAGTTTTGTAAAAGGAAAACATTGTGGCATTACAGACTCAGTTGTTACATACCGTGTTGTAAAGGATTATACTGGTATCTTCGTACCTTTCTACCTACTGTTGATGCTTCTCTTTCACTTTTTCACTTGATGTGACATTCATCTTCCAAGATTGAAGCATATATCTACAAAGTACCCATGTTCAAACAAAACTACAATCATGGTAAGCAGAGTGTAACATAAAGACTGTGCAACCGTTGTAAACTTCAATTGACTACATGTTGTAAGCTCCTAATTAACTGTTATTTGAGATGTTGAGTGCTACTAATTTTGGTGTAGTTCATGTTTGCATCCAAGTGTCTTTTGCTCTTGTATTAAACATCAATAGGCACTGCTGTCAGAATCAGTGCCTGCCAAAAGACATGGCTTCAGACACTGCGCTGAAATGCCTTTCAACACTGCAATTTCACAGTTGCTTAACTATATAAGTGCTTTTGCCAGATTATGCAGGAATGACCATGTTACTGAAGAACATATTTGTAAAGGTTGATTTCAAAGCAACTGCCCAATAAAAACGAAGATATGAGAGACATTTGCAGGTGTACAGAGTCCAATTATATGGGATAATTCAGTAGTGCATACTTTACTTTTTGAAGCTTCGTTGGCTTATTTTGAAACCTATTTTTAATATAACATGCACAAAATCTCTGATCTCTTATATGCTTGCATGCAAATCACTTGAAAATTGCGTTCTCCCATAAATTGTTGTTCAGCATTTATGGAAAAGTTCTGTTTGTATCCCAATAAAATGTTTCTCTGTAGTAATTCATAAACACATTTGAACAATTTGAATTTAAATATCAAAAGCAATGTAATTATACATGTGAGTTCATGAAATCTGAATAGAAAGACATGCAAGAGACCCTAGATTTTTATAAACTATTTTCTTAGCATATGGGTGTCTTTAGCGAGACCAGCATTTGTTTAAAAAAAATCATTCCAACACTTATTTTTATCTTGCCCCCTTTTAATTAAATTGAATTTAAGCAATCTCAAAGAGAAGGTGCGATAAGGATTTCACCTTTTTCGGAAAACATTTTCTCCTCATTTTGACCTCTTCACATCGGAGAATTTTAAATTGCTTACTTAGATATTTTTCAGAAAATGTTTCTTTCCTCGACTGATCATCACTTTTTTTACTGATCCTGACCCTTGTTGGAAATTGGTCTGTGGACGACAGCTGCCTCCTGTAGCCTTCGCTAACTGTTATTGCTGACATGTGCCTGTGAATCTAAATTGTGTGTGTCAGCATGTTACAATTGTGGATGCATTGCAGCTGAGCATGATGCTTTTATTGGCCATCCAAGCACTAATGCCATGAATTTTTAACTTGATCAAGAATGTGGGCTCCAGCTGATCGTTCCTTCCCCATTTTAGGAACATTGAGGATAATAGTAGTACTTCTGTTGTCTTCTTAACTAAAATAAGTTGGCATATTACTGATCAATTGTCCAAAGCAAGGATATTGGGTTTCATGTAATGAGCTATTGGATAACCCAAAAAAGGGCTTGCTCTTGACTGAAAGTAGCACAGACTTTACGCAGAGAGTTGTGAGAGCATGGAATGCGTTGCCGGCAGCAGTTGTGGAAGCAAGGTCATTGGGGTCATTTAAGAGACTGCTGGACATGCATATGGTCACAGAAATTTGAGGGTGCATCCATGAGGATCAATGGTCGGCACAACATTGTGGGCTGAAGGGCCTGTTCTGTGCTGTACTGTTCTATGTTCTATGTTCTATGTTCTAGACTATTTTTCTTATTGCTGCGATTTTCTTTTCTATTCTGCCTTGAGGATGTATTTCTCTTATCTCTGGTTTGAATCAGATCAAGAACTGACTTAATGGAACTGCAGTGATCCTGCAACCTTTTCCTTTGAACCAAACTAAATGTCTCCTTGATTAGAGTTCTATTTGACATTTCTTCACGTTTTTCACTTGGTACAGCTCTCAGATATGGCAATTTTTTAAATTTTCATGGAGCAAAGAATGTAGGGAATTTTTAAAAATAAGTATAAAGTACAGCCTCATCGTCCCCTGAAAAATTCTAAAATTCAGAATACCTCCTGCTCAGTTGACAATTTGCAACATTTTCTTCTCGTGGAAACCAATCAGTTGCAGTTTGAATTCCTTTACCACAGTGCAAAGAGTAGCCATATGCCTCTAAAAGTGACTTCATTCATTTTAACAGTGAGTACTTTGCATGGGTGTAAGGCACAGATTTGTAGTTATATAAGCAACAAGTAGTAGCTCAGGAATTGTCAATAAGATGTTTATTTTTGCTTTGCTTTTTATAACAGCAGTGTTCTAGCATAAAATGCATCAACTTTGCAATACATGTGCTCGTGAACTCAATAAATGCAAGTAGGTTACAAGAATATTATTTAAGTCCTTTCTATATTTTCCCAGAGAGATCTCTTTTCATGATTTATAGTCAAGAGAATTGTTTTATGAGGTTTTCTGTTACGATTTGTTATTACATTATGAGTTTCCATTACGTATGCTACATCTGCTGGCATTTTTTAGCATCAGTCGATGATTTTACTTGATTAAAAGATTGCAGAAGATAAATTGAGGCATTGCAACAATCTTCAGCCAGAAGTGCTGATTGGATGATCCGTCTCTGCCTCCTCCAGAGGTCCCCAGCATTACAGACACTGGTCTTCAGCCAATTCGATTCACTCAATGTGGTATCAAGAAACAGTTGGAAGCATTGGATGCTACAAAGGCTACGGGCTGTGACAACATATTGGCAATAGTACTGAAGACTCACCGCTTCCCTAGCCAAGCTCTTCCAGTACAGTTACAACACTGGCATCTACCCAACAATGTTGAAAATTACCCAGATTATGCTCTGTACTTAAAAAGCAGGGCAAATTTCACCCAGCCAAAGTTACTGCTCCATCTGTCCACTCTCGATCGTCAGTAAAGTGATGGAAGGTGTCATCAACAGTGCTATCAAACAGCACCTGCTCAGCAATAGCCTGCTCAGTGACACCCAGTTTGGGTTCCACCAGGGCCACTCAGCTCCTATCCTCATTATAACCTTGGTTCAAACATGGACAAACGAGTTGAATTCCAGAGGTGAGGGAAAGTGACAGCTCTTGACAACAGGGCTGCATTTGATTGAGTGTAGCATCGAGGAACCCTAGCAAAACTGGAATCAATGGATATCAGGGGGCAACCTCTTTACTGGTTAGAGTCCCACCTGGCATATAGGAAAATGGTCATGGTTGTGGAGATCAGTCATTCGCAGCTCCAGGACATTTCTGCAGGAGTTCCTCAGGGTAATGTTCTAGGCCCAACCATCTTTAGCAACTTCATCAATGACCTTCCCTCCATCATAAAGTCAGAAGTGAGGATGTTTGCTGATGATTGCACAATGTTCAGGTCCATTTGTGAGTCTTCGGATACTGAAACAATCTGTGTTCAAATACAACAGGATCTTGACAACTTCCAGGCTTGGAGTGACAAGTGGCAAGTAATATTCGTGCCGCACAAATGCCAGGCTATGACCATCTCCAATAAGACAATCTGACCACTGACATTTTACAGTGTTAGCATCACTAAATTCCACACTTTCAAGATCCTAGGGGTTACCATTGACCAGAAACTCAACTGGACTTGCCATATAGCTACAGTGGCTACATGAGCAGGTCAGAGGCTAGGAATGCTGCGGTGAGTAGCTCACCTCCTGAGTCTCCAAAGCCTACAAGGCACAAGCCAGGAGTGTGATGAAATAGTCCCCACTTACTGAGATGGGTGCAGCTCAAACAACACTTAAGCTTAACACTATGCAGGACAAAGCTGCCTGTTTGAATGGCCCTGTATCTACAAGCATCCACTTCCTCCATCAGTAGTAGCAGTGTGTACTCTCTACAAGATGCAATGCAAAAACTCACCAAGAATCCTTAGACAGCATCTTCCAAACTCACGACTGCTTCAGTATAGAAGGACAAAGGTAGTGAATACATGGGAGGACACCACAAGCATGTTTCCCTCCAAGCTACTCAGCATCCTGACCATCGTTGGGTCGAAATCCTGGAATTCCCTTCTTAAGGGCAAGTGGGCCACCCCACAGCACATGGGCTGAGGTGGTTCAAGAAGGTAGTTCAACACTACCTTCTCAAGGGGCAACTAGGGATGGGCAGTAAATGCTGGCCAGCCAGTGACGCCCAAGTCCAACCAGTGAATAAAAAATATTAAGCACAAAACCTTTAGTAGTCCTTATACCTCAGCATTTTTTATACCAATCTCATTTCATTCCCAGTGCATAAAAAGTGACAAAAATGGAAATGTTCACATACACAGCTGGTCATTTGATATCTAAAAAAGTTAGTGCAGTTAACTGGGAAAGGCATTTATATCATGCCTCAAACATGCTAAATCAGCCACGTCATGATTATGCAAAATTTCAAATCGAGCCATAGAAGACAATATTAGGGTAGATGATCAAAAGCTTGGTCACAAAGACAAGACTTAAGAGCATCTTTAACGGCACGAAGAAGAGTGGTTCATGGAAGGAATTCCCGAACCTTGAGCCTTGGCGACTGAAGGAGTCACCAATTGTGGAATAGTTATGCTTCAGAAACCAGAATTAAAGAAGCACAGATTTCTGAGTGTGATGGAACTGGAGGAATTAGAAACAGTCAGAGGGAGGGGCAAGTTCATTGCAATATTTGAGAACATGGACAAGCATTTGAAAATGGGATCCATACTTGACTGGGCTCTGACAGGATTGATGGGTGTCTGAGGCTCGTGTTCAGTGAGGATGCTGCAGCAGAGTTTTATCTAATCTCAAGGGTATAGATGTTAGAATTTGGGAAACTGGCAAGGAATGCTTTAGAATAGAACTCGTGGTGACAAAAATACAGATGAAAGGAAATGGCAGAAACAGCTGATCAGTGGTCTCAATTTTGAGAGATAAGCAAACCCATCGGCTCTGATAAAAACAAAACAATCCCCAGTGAACCGTGCTGCACCTGTGGAAAAAGTTATCATTCTCATCAGAACCGTCCGTCATTTCATTGTGCTTGGAAAAGATTGCAGAAAACTTTAAGAAGGTAGTTTTTAGGATAGAGCAGGTAACAGGAGTATCTCTGTATTCTTGAAGGTTGCTAAAATAGTGAGTATTTTCTGCAGTTGTGAATGGAACCTGATATTGCTTTTAGTGGCCCAACCACATCTGGCAATGAATGGCAAAGGTAGCTTTTAATTATACCCAATAAGAATTCAAGAAGTAGGAGCAGGAGTAGGCTACGTGGTCACTAGAATCTGCTTCGCTATTCGGTCTGCTCATAGCTGATTTCCTGTTGTATGTGCAGTTGCTCAACTATTCCACAATTTCATTGGTTCCCTGAGAAATCCTGCCTTTGAATATATTGAATGATCAAGTACCCGCAACGCTCTGGAGTTAAAAAAAAGCCAAAAAATTCGCAAACCTATGTGCTAAGAAATTTCTCCTCACTCTAGCCCTCTGACTCCCTCCCTGTGCTGTTGTACAGTTGTGTTTCTGACAAGAGAAAATTACCTTTCAGTATCTATCCTATCAAAACCCTTAAGATGCTTGGATGTTTCAATAAAATCACCTCTAGTTCCTTTGAAATCCAGAGACGATGAACCCAGATTATAAGCCTCTCAGCTTAGGCCAACCCAGTTCTCTCTCAGGAACGAATCTTGAGAGGCTTACTATACTCTCAAAGACAGATATATCATTCCTTACATATGGAAATCAGAACTTCATATAATATTCCAATGTGATCTCACCAAAGCCCTTTATAACTGTAGCAGGAATTACCTTGTTATTGTAGCCCATTTTCCTTGCCACAGAGGACAATATACTTTTCTGCCTTCCTCATCACATGCGTCTTTTTGAATGCCTTTCAGAAATCTATGGCATCTACATCTAATGGCTGCCGCTGATTGACCTTATTAATTACTTGCTCAAAAAACTCAAAATATTTACCTCTGTGTCAACCCACTGCAATCAGGCAGTTCCCCCCCACCACCCCCCGGAACTTTGCAATGCCCTAAACATCTGCACAAAGCCTCTGACATGTCCCTGAGGACACCTGTTCTTCATTATATACCTCCCCTAACAACATTCCACTCCATGTAAGGACTCGACTTTGTATGTGCCTTTCACTGAATTTAAGGATAGGCAATGGTTCAGCAATGTGATCTGCGTTCTGTGAAATTAAAGCACCACTGACGTGCTCCAGAACCCAATTTTGCACAGCACTGCACCCTGACCTTGTTAGTGATATGTTCATTGTGTTGTTAAGGTACGCTGGTGAAGGGCATTGAGATAAGGGCATACGTACCTAGGGCAAAGTGTCCTCTTGTGGAACTGTGGTAGTGCCCTTACCGCTGATCCAGAGGCCCAGTTTCAAGTCTCACCTGCTCCAGAGGTGTGTAATAATATCTCTGAACAGGTTGATTAGAAAGATAGATATAATAAAAAAAGAAAAAGAAAGTACCTCAGGCAAAGGGCCCTCTTGTGGAACAGTATTGCCGTACCCATGGACTGGGAGGCCCGGATTCAAGCCCCACCTGATCCAGTGTTATATCATCTCTGAACAGGTTGATTAGAAAATCAGGTTAATTTTCTTTCACAGAGTACCTAGGGCACGCATAGAAAGAGACTTGGCCCTTTTAGATGACAAGGTGTAGAGCTGGATGAAGACAGCAGGCCAAGCAGCATCAGAGGAGCAGGAAAGCTGATGTTTTGGGTCAAGACCCTTCTTCAGAAAGAAGGACCTTTCTGAAGAAGGGTCTAGACTCCTCTGCTGCTTGGCCTGCTGTGTTCATCCAGCTCTAAACCTTGTTATCTCAGATTCTCCAGCATTGGCAGTTCCTACTATCTCTGGCTCTTTTAGATGACTGTCATTTTCAAAAATATTTATAATCAACCTGTTTGCATATGTTGAGGCATAGCTAGAGGCAGGGACATTAGCACTTTGCCACAAGAACCCTTGTCACTTTTTAATGTGATTAGATTTTATTTTCGGTCCAAAGTAGAATAAAGAGATGCTGAGGTTTTCTGGTATGTTGGTAGTATCCCTACCTCTGAGCTGGAATGTCCTAGTTCAAGTTCCACCTGCCCCCAGACAAGTACCATAACCTGTTCCAGCAGTCTGATCAAAAAGTGAAGTGGTTGTGAGGACATGGGGGAGTAGGTTTGTAAGTAGAAATATTTAATTGCATTCTGTAAATAAACCTATTATCAAGAAATATATTACTGTCTCTCAGTCTGTCAACCGATTTCAGATTAATTTATCATGGCAGCAAAGGATGGTGGCTTCAAGATGAAACAGAGGGTTTTTCTTTTTCAGACAAAAGATTGTAATCTGAGTTACATTTGTGAAACAACTGACTGAAGGCAGGTATGAAGTGTTAATGTATCATCTCCCATTGCTATTCTTTGAAACTGAACCTTAGACAAATGGAAAAAGAGAGTGAATAAATGCACATGGGTCATAGCTTTACTCAAGAGAGGACAAGGAATTATCTCGCCATTGTCCTGGCAAAAGCCATATTGCAATGAAGTACATTGTTTCCGTCAGTTAGACATTGATGAAAGTTTGGGTACCCTGTTAACGATTCATAGATAAAATTTAAAAGAAAGATTATTAACAGATGCTTATAAGTTCCTTTTTTTTTAAACTAGCTGTTACTCTGGAGCCTATTGGATTCCACAATATGTTCGATGTAAACAATTATAGAAATTAAGTTTGGGAACTTCTTCTTCAGTGCTTGCTCTCAAGTTGTTGGATAGTGCTAAAGTGTAAATGGAAAAATAGGACGTTGAGAGTTCCATGATCATGGCCTTGCAAAATTGGTCAGAAATAGGGCGCAGAGTGTCATTATAACAGAAGTATCACATTCGGAAGGAATAAGGATGGAGTGATTTTTTTAATTGCAGATTTGGAGGACAACAGGTTTGCAGTAATAATTGAAGAACGAACCCCAGAAATACCTGGGAACAGTGAATCAGATAGGATTCAAAATAGCATAATGAAGTAAACTGACCAAAGCAAAAACACAGCTTTTGAAGTAATGCCCAACATGGAATGTTCGGAAGTTGAAGATGAAGTTGATCAGTCTGAGGGATTTGTACTGGGCACAAGAAGCTTTGCTCCAGAAATGAATGTACTTTCCTTGGGTTCATTTAATTGCACCATGTTGGACAGTGGTTGCACATTGACAATAAGTGAATCGATTGTTATTTTGATTCAACGGCAAGGATTGAAGTCCAACTTGTTTCTGGCTCAGGAATGACATTGCGTTAAGGTCATGAAAAAGAGACTGGTGATCCCACATGGAATAGCTGGAGTAAGCCACTTGACCTATGCAGAAATGTTACCAACAACCAGGGAGACTGTTTACAATGACCATCAAGTTATTTGCTTTCAAACCATGCAGCAATCCTTTTGTTTTATAACGGTTGTATTCACATTAAGTCCAGAAGTAAAAATAGTAAAGAAAGGACATAGTCTTTGGACCTGAATGACTGCAGCTCAAGCAACATTTCTGAAGCTTGGCACCATCTCAGGAAAAAGCAATCTGTTTGATTGGTACCCCACCTACCACCTTCAACATTCATCATTGTATAGTGGCAGCACTGTGTACCATCCACAAGATGCATTGAAGTAACCTACAAAGACTCCTTTGACATGAGCTTCCAAATTTGTGACTGCTATCAGGTAGAAGGACAAGGGTATGTGAACTCTACTACCGACGAATTTCCTCAAATCATCTGCTATTATGACCTGGAACTTTATATCCCTTCCTTCAATAACTTTAGGCCAAATCTTGGAACTCCATCTCTAAGTAGCAGTATAGGTTTACTTACATCCCAAAGACTGCTGTGCTTAAAAGAGTGCCTCATGGATTTGAGATGGAGGAAATGGTGTAATTATCTCATGAGGTGAGAGTGGACAGGTTGGGCCTGGAGTTTGGATAAACAAGAACTGATCTGAAGGAGACAATTGAGACTCGAAGGAGGGTGGAGGTGTTGAAGGAGATATTTCTCCTTGTGAGACAGATGAAAACTATGAAACAAGGGTTAAAATTATATGCTATTCCATTTGAGACAGATATGAGACATTTTCTGTCTCCAGAGGGTTGAGAGCCTTGGAATGCTTTTCGTCAGAGGATCAAGTCATTGAATATTTTAATGGCAGTGATAGATTGATTCCCTTGTTTGTCAGAAGCCTAGGTTATTGGTTTAGAAGACAGCGTGGAACTGATCTCAAACAGCTTGCTTATAGGTTCAACAAGTAATAGACCACTGACCTAGTGTCAGAGTCGATGATAGAAAGATTGTTTTCTTTTGTGGGAGAGTCGAGGGCTAGATGGCAGAATCTCAGAAGAAGGGGCTGCCCTTTTAAAAGATGTTAGTCTTACTTCATTGGTGGGTAAATGATTGGAAAGGGCTTTGAGGGATAAGATTTATGATCACTTGGAAAGGCACGGTTTAATTTGTGATGGTCAGGATGGATTTGTGAGGGGTAGATCATGCCTCACAAAATTATTGAATTCTTGAAAAAGGTGATCAAACATGTGGATCAAGGCAGAGCAGTGGATGAGGTATACATGGATGTAAATAAGGTATTTGATAAGGTTTCCCATGGTAGGCTCATGCAGAAGGTAAGGTGGCATGGGATAGAGGGAAATGTGGCAGATTGGATTCAGAATTGGCTGATCCTTAGAAAACAAAGGGTGGTAGTGGATGGAAAATATTTAACATGGTGTTCAGTTATGAGTGGTGTACCACAAGGATCTGTTCTGGGTCCTGTTCTATTTGTGATTTTTGTAAATGATTTGGATGAAGGAATGGAAGGGTGGATTAGTAAGTTTGCGGACGGTACGAAGGTGGGTCGAGTTGTGGACAGTGCGGAGGGCTGTTCTAGGTTACAAAGGGACATTGATAGGATGCAAAGCTGGGCTGAGAAGTGGCAGATGGAGTTGAACCCTGAAAAGTATGAGGGAATTCAATTTGGAGGGAAAAACTTGAATGCAGACTACAGGAACAATGGAAAGATGCTTGGCAGTGTGGAGGGGCAGAGGGATCTTGGGGTTCATGCCCACAGTTCCCTGAAAGCTGCCACCCAGGTGGATAGAGGCACTAGGAACTATAGATGCTGGAGAATCTGAGATAACAAGCTGTAGAACTGGATGAACACAAGCAGGCCAAGCAGCATCAGTGGAGCAGGAAAGCTTACGTTTCGGGCATAGGCCGTTCTTGTTGAGAAGGTTTATCTTCTGTTAGCTTACATTAATAGAGGGCTCAAGTTCAAGAGCCGTGAAATTATGCTCCACCGATACAAAACCCTGGTTTGGCCACATCTGCAGTATTGTGCCCAGTTCTGGTCGCCTCATTACAGGAAAGATGCGGCAGTGTTGGAAAAGATGCGGAGGAGATTTACCAGGATGTTGCCTGGAATGAGGGAAAGGTCTTAGGAGGAAAGGTTTAGCGAGCTAGGGCTTTTCTCTTTAGAACGATGAAGGATGAGATGTGACTTGATAGACGTATACAAAATGATCAGAGGTATGGATAGAGTAGACAGCCAGAGACATTTTCCAACGGTGAAGGTAGACATTACAAGGGGGCATTGCTTTGAAATGAGTGGAGGTAGACACAGGGGAGATGTCAGAGGTGGGTTCTTGACTCAGATAGTGGTAGGGGCGTTGAATGGATTGCTGGAAAGGGTAGTGGAATCGGCCACATTAGGGGCATTTAAGCGGCTATTGATAGGCATACAAATGATAGTATAAGGAAGAACATAACAAGAACTAAGAGCAGGAATAGGCCATCCAGCCCCTCAAGCCTGCCCGCCATTTAATAAGATTATGGCTGATCTTTTTGAGACTCAGCTCCACTTATCCGCCCACTCACCATAACCCTTAATTCCTTTACTGTTCAAAAATTTATTTAGCTTTGACTGAAAAACATTCTATAAGGTAGCTTTAACCGCTTCACTGGGCAGGGAATTCCAAAGATTCACAACCCTTTGCATGAAGAAGATCCTCCTGACCTCAGTCCTACATCTGCTTCCCTTTATTTTGAGGCTATGCCCTTGAGTCCTAGTTTCACCTGCTAGCGGAAACAACCTCTCTGCCCTCACTTTATCTGTTCCCATCATAGTCTTGTATGTTTCTATAAGATCTCCCCTCATTCTTCTGAATTCCAATGAGTATAATTCCTGTCCACTCAGTCTGTCCTCATTATCCAACCCTCTGAACTCTGGAATCAACCGAGTGAATCTCCTCTGCACCCCCTCCAGTGCTAGTATATCCCTTCTCAAGTAAGGAGATCAAAACTGCACACAGTACTCCAGGTGCGGCCTCACCAGGACCCTATACAGCTGCAGCATAGGCTCCCTGTTTTTAAACTCCATCCCTCCAGCAATGGCAGACAAAATTCCATTTGCCTTTTTAATCACCTGCTGCACCTGCAATCTTACTTTTAGTGATTCATGCATAAGGACACTCATGTACCTCTGCACAGCAGTGTGCTGCAGTTTTTTACCGTTTAAAACATAGTCCATTTTCCTGTTATTCCTACCGTAATGGATGACCTCACACTTATCAACATTGTACTCCATATGCCAGACCTTTACCCACTCACTTAGACTATCTATATCCCTCTGTAGACTTTCTGTGTCTTCTGCACAATCTGCTCTACCACTCATCTTAAGGTCATCTGCAAATTTTGACACACCACACCTAGTCTCCAACTCCAAATCATCTACGTAAATTGTAAACAATTGTGGTCCCAACGTTGATCCCTGAGGCACTCCACCAGCCACTGTCCGCCAACCAGAAAAACACCCATTTACCCCTACTAAGATAACAAAGTGTGAAGCTGGATGAACACAGCTGACGTTTTGGGCCGAGACCCTTCATCTGCAGTTCCCGTTATCTCTCATTTACCCCTACTCTTTGCTTTCTACTGGTCAACCAAGCCTCTGTTCATGCCAATACATTACCTGCAATACCGTGCAACTTTATCTTATGTAGCAACCTTTGTCAGATGCCTTCTGGAAATCCAGATACACCACATCCACAGGCTCCCCATTGTCCACCATGTAAGTAATAGAACATAGAACATATAACAGTACAGCACAGAACAGGCCCTTCAGCCCACAATGTTGTGCCGACCATTGATCCTCATGTATGCACCCTCAAATTTCTGTGACCATATACATGTCCATCAGTCTCTTAAATGACCCCAATGACCTTGCTTCCACAACTGCTGCTGGCAACGCATTCCATGCTCTCACAACTCTCTGCGTAAAGAACCTGCCTCTGACATCCCCTCTATACTTTCCACCAACCAGCTTAAAACTATGACCCCTCGTGCTAGCCATTTCTGCCCTGGGAAATAGTCTCTGGCTATCAACTCTATCTGTGCCTCTCATTATCTTGTATACCTCAATTAGGTCCCCTCTCCTCCTCCTTTTCTCCAATGAAAAGAGACCGAGCTCAGTCAACCTCTCTTCATAAGATAAGCCCTCCAGTCCAGGCAGCATCCTGGTAAACCTCCTCTGAACCCTCTCCAAAGCATCCACATCTTAATGTCCCCAACAAATTCCACCAAATTAGTTAAACATGACCTCCCCTTCATGAACCCATGCTGGGTGTGCCCAATGGAACAATTAATATCCAGATGTCTTGCTATTTCTTCCTTAATGATAGATTCAGGCATTTTCCCCGCTAACTGGCCTATAGTTACCTGCTTTTTGTCTACTTTTTTTTAAATAGTGGGGTCACATTGGCTGTTTTCCAATCTGTGGGAACCACCCAGAGCCCAGTGAATTTTAGTACATAATTACTTGTGCATTTGCTATTTCCTTTATCACCACTTTTAGTGCCCTGTGATGCATTTCATCAGGGCCAGGAGACTTGTCTACCTTTAGCCCCATTAGCTTGCCCAGCACTGCCTCCCGAGTGATAACAATAGTTTTTAGGCCCTCACCTGCTATAACCTTCTTGCCATTAGTTTTTGGCCTGTTTTTTGCATCTTCCACTGTGAAGACCAACTCAAAATAACTGTTTAATGTCTCGGCTATTTCCTCATTCCCAGTTATTAAATTGGCCTTCTCATCCTCTTAAGGACCAATGTTTACCTTCGCCGCTCTTTCACGATTTACATATTTATAGAAAACTCTGCTGCCTGTTTTATATTCTGAGCAAGTTTACTCTCATAATCTATTTTACTTTTTTTATTACTTTTTTTGTGGCTTTCTGTTGGCCTTTAAAGATTTCCCAGTCTACTAGTTTCCCGCTAATCTTTGCTTATTTGTATGTTTTTTTTAATCTGTTATTTTCCTTTACTTCCTTGGACATCCATGGCTGACTCTCTCTCTTCCTACAGTTCTTATTTATCACTGGATTATACTTCTGCTGAGCACTTTGAAAAATAGTTTTGAAAGTCCTCCACTGTTCCTCAGTTGATCCACCGTAAAGTTTTTTTTCTCTCATTTTACCTTCCTCCTCCCTCATCCCATCATCGTCCCCTTTGTTTAAGCACAGGACATTGGTGCTGGATTTAACTTGCGCATGCTCCGACTGTATTTTAAATTTGCCCATACTGTGATCGCTCCTTCTGAGAGGATCCCTCACTGTGAGGTCATTTACTATTCCCTTCTTATTACACAGGACTAGATCGAGGATAGCTTGCTCCCTTGTTCCAATACATATTGTTCAAGGAAATCACTGTGGATGCATTCTTTGAGCCCCTCCTCAAGGCTGCCATGACCGACCTGGTTTGTCCAATCGATATGTAGATTAAAATCCCCCATGATAATTGCTGTACCATTTGTAGAGGTGGAGGTTAGATAGACCTTAGGTTTAGGGTAAGAGTTTGGTACAACATCGTGGGCCAAAGGGCCTTTACTGTGCTGTACTGTTCTATGTTCTATGAGAAATTTCTTCCTCCAGAGGGGAGTGAATCAGTGGAATTTATTGTTGCAGAGGGCTGGAGGGTCAGTTTATTAAGAACACTTAAGGCTGAGACCGACACATTTTTAATCAAGGATCATGGGCTAAAAGCAGGAAAGTGGACTTGTGGATTTTCAGATAAACCATGATCTCCTTGAATGTTGGAGCAGAATAAATGGGCTGAATGGCCTACTACTCCTGTTTTATGGTCTTATGATGTCACCATCATATCAACCATGAGCTTATTCAATGGCTCACGGTACCAAATTGCCTACTCCTGTTCCTAATTTGTATGTTTTGGTAACTCACCATCTGATTCCCCGAAACCTGACCAAATCTACAAGGCACAAGTCAAGTATTTGATGGAATGCTGTCCATTTGCCTGTTGAATGCTGGTTCTACAAGACTTAAAAAGATCAACATCGCCCAAAACCAAGCAGCCCAAGTGAATGCCTTCCCACCTCATTCGCCACATTCAACACTCTTCCATTCTATCACTGATGCAAGCTGATGCGACTTCAACAGCAAGACGCACTGCAGCAATGCATCATGACTCCATTGGTAGCACCTTTCTGCTTCATAACTTCCACCAAATCAAAGGCAAGGGCAGCAGATGGATGGGAATGTCATCACCTGCAAATTCCTCTCTCAGCCACACAACAACCAAACTTAATATGACATAGTGTTTTTCCCTTGTCTCTTGGTCGAAGTCCTTGAACACTATTCCAAACAGCACTGTGGGCTGTCCCTACACTATACAGGCTGTAGCAGTATAAGATGGTTTCTACCTTCATACCTCAACTGGCTTGAGATTGATTTAATGGGCGAGTTAAAATCTAGGCAGTTGGCTTGGTGTTTGTACCAAAAATACATGAGCAAAACAGGTTCAAATCTTCTGCTAAAGACTGTGAAATACAGCTATAGAGGGTTACCTCAGAGTACCATGGGATCTTGATCGGATGGGCCAATGGGCCGAGGAGTTGCAGATGGAGTTTAATTTAGTTAAATATGGGGTGCTGCATTTTGGAAAAACAAATCAGGGCAGGACTTATGCATGTAACGGTAAGGTCCTGGAGAGTGTTGTTAAACCGTGAGACCTTGGAGTACAGGTTCATAGTACCTCAAAAGTGGAGTCATATGTAGATGGGGTACTGAAGAAGGCAGTTAGTATGCTTGCCTTTATTGGTCAGTGCATTGAATATAGGAGTTGGGAGGTCGTGTTGTGGCTGTTCAGGGCATTAGTTTAGCCACTTTTGAAGTATTGTGTGCAATTCTGTTCTCTCTGTTACAGGAAGGATATTGTGAAACCAGAAAGAGTTTGGAAAATACTTGCAAGGATGTTGTCAGTATTGGAAGTTTTGAGCTGTGGGGAGAGGCTGAATTTACTGTGGTTATTTTCCCTGGAGCGTTGGAGGTTTAAGGGTGACTTCTCAAGGTTTATAAGTCATGAGGGACATGGATAAGGAAAAATAGAGTAGGCCTTTTCCCTGGGATGGGGGAGTCCAAAAATAGAGGACATAAATTTAAGGTGAGAGGGTAAAGATTTAAAAGGGACTTGAGGGGCAATTTTTTCATGCAGAGGGTGATGGGTATATGGCATGAGCCATCAGAGAAGGTGGTGAGGGCTGGTACAATGATAACATTTAAAATGCATCTAGATGGGTATATGAATAGGAAGGGTTTAGAGGGTTATGGACCAAATGCTGGCAAGCAGGACTAGATGTATATACAAAATCTGGATAGCATGGATTTGTTGGACCAAAGGGTCTGTTCCTCTGCTGTATATTGCAATGACTGTATGACTCTATGTGGCAGATGCGTGTTATGGATGATTGATATTTTGCTAGTGGCACCTCATTTCAGATATTTGAGTACAGCTGAGCTAAATCTGTGTTTTGTAAGCGTTTAAACTTGCTTTTTAAGGTAAAGTTTTTAGGTTTTTAATTGAAAATGGAAACTTGGAGGTCAGTCAACTTTTCAGTTTGCCATCAAGCTGAGAGTAGGAAGCAATGTTTTGAATGCCGAGATTTGGCCTGGATTTCATTTGGCTTAGTTTTGATGTTAAGCTGTTAACTCATGATTCGTATCAGTACATCTGTGTTTTATCTATTTTATTAAATAGAGATTTGATTGAAAATTAATCGGAGTGAAATTTCTCTGCATGTACTTGTGTTAGGAATTAAGTAATAATAAGAATAATGTTCTATCAGAAAGTTCAATGTATACCATTAATATTCCTGTCAGAAATATCTTGGATAATATTTTGCTGGTTTTCTGACAAGAAATTATATTTGCATCGCATTTATGTATGTGATTTATATGTATTCTTAAGACATGTAGACCTTGCATCATATTCTGTTTTGTATTAAAAGAGCAAATTGTGAGTAAGGAGTATGATTTCTATTGATATTATTTATTTTAGACTTTAGATTCTGAACTGATAGCACCTTGATTTTAGTCTGTCTGTATGAGAGGGTTTAGTAATTAGTTTTACAGTTGTTATTGGAGCCATGATTTTTAAATTAATGTCTGTCAGAGAGTTGGTGACGATATGGGCAGTTAAAAGAGCTGACATGAGTTTGTTTAAATTGAGAGATTTTTGTGATCATAGAAAAGAACCATTTGAAAGGCATTTGTTTGCTTTTGGTTCAGCGTAATCACATTTTTTTTGTTTCAGGGGAAAAATAACTCAGATTGGAAAGCTTGGAAGAAGTTTGCAGAAGATTGGGGTCAGATGTTAGACCACTTTTTCCTGGAGAAGGGAGTTTGTTCAGAAGTGTTAGGAATAGTTTACTTCTATATAAGGGTTTTCATTCGAAAATTCCGGACCAGAGGTGTTTGGTTAAGAAATCTGAATGGTGATTTGAAGCTAAGAAAGGTTAAGCTCAGTTATGTAAATAATCAAGGGACAGACTGACAAGCTGTCAGGTGGGAATTGAAACAGTTAAGTCAAACTTACAGATGTGATAGAAAAGGGAAGTTTCTCTCTGGCATTTGAGTATTATAAAATAATGCCATTGAGAAGAGACGTTATTGAATTTACTGTGTGTTTTGAAATCTAGAAACAGTGTTATCTGTAAATAACTTGGTTTGTTTTATTTTATCTTTGTTCCTTTTATGTAATAAACTCTGCCTTATTGTGCACTGCTTACTTACATTTCAGTGAGAAATCACCAGATTAAATAAACAAAGACCAACTATAATCTACCAAGCCAAGTTTCAATTTTGGATCTGCCTTGTCCAGTAATAATATCAGTGGGATAGAACAATTCTATGATTTTAGCTATTACCATGCATTAATCATGCAAAAACAATGTGCAATTATATTGCGACCTGGGGAGTCAGTAGAGCACGTGGAAGTTACATAAAAGTGAAATTACCATAGATTTTTTTTCTTCCTGATGTACATCATTGCAATCCAATCATTGAAACAGACAGCAAGCTTCGAAGTCATGATTTATTGACTTGAAAATGGATTTGTGTTTTATTTGCAATATATTTTTTGTTTCCTTCTGTTCTTTTTCTATTTTTATCTCCACAACAATGTTTGTGTTAAGGAAGGTAGGTATTAGATTTCTTTTACACAAATGGTTTCAAGGACATTGACACAAGTAAACCACCACACCATGCAATTAGCCTTTCCTCTCTCTATATAAGGAAGGACTTCAGGACATCCCAAAATGTTTTTAAGCCAATGAACTTCTTTAATCTGTAGTCACTATTGTGATGCAGGGGACAATTGTTCTTCACTTTATTGATCCTTCTCCTAATGCTGTATTTGGATATACATTGGCTTCCTTGAGCAGTTCTCAATACTGACTTCCATATGTGTAATCATAGAAATCAACTTTTTTAGATTCTCTTTTCGCAGCCTTTATTCATATAGTTACAGTAAACCTGCAAGCTGGCAATGACTGGAACCTACTCCAGTGACTGTGGGAAGCTCATGCAATTAGGTGGTTCAAATAGTTCTAGTTGCCTGAAATGTAGGTGCATTAAATAGTAAAGTGCTAATTTGTTTAGCATTTAACTTGCTGTCAGTGGCAACACTGTAATTTCTAGCATGGATTGAAAGCACCTGCTTGGCTGACACACACTACTTTTGGCAGTAGATGCACTCTTATTTATATTGGTAGATTTGGAGTGGAGCTGCAGAGAAGCTGAATATGAAAGTACTGCAATTTCTTCTGTGAGGATTGGAGATGTGACCTTGTGTCCTTCTGTTTAGAAGCAAAAAAAAATAGAAATCTACATAATGGTTGGTTAAGACTCTCTTCCATTACCTCCCAGATTTGCTAATTGGATACATTGCAAGAAAATGCCTTGCCCATCAATATTGGTAGCTGAAATGCTGAAAGATGTGTATTTTATTTGTAAACCCTTACATTCTTCTTACTTGCTTTTTAAAACATGAAATGACTCCATTTCTGTGATAATTGCGGTAGGTTTACTACTGAGAAACTGAATAAGTGCAAGATGGAGACTAAACAACACTTTATTGGGTGAGATGGTGAATGCTAGGGCAAGTATAGTGCAGAGCATGAACATAGCGCAGGTCTGTTAGGATGAATGACCTTTCTCAGTGTTATAAAACTCCATGTATTTTGTGTAAGAAAGTCAGAATAACAACTTGAATTTCTTGTTTGTAGACTTTTCTCAGAATATGGGTGTGGACTAGAAATGTAGTCATTGCACTGCTGGCCTTTTTGAATTGGCTGATAAACATTCTGGTTGTGATTAGGAAATATTACAACCCTGTAATGGCATGTTTATGTTTCTGAATCAGTGATTGATAGGAGGTTGTTCTTTCGCCACAGGTGGCAGTAACATCACTTCATATTACTGTTTTCATAATATTATTATTGGTCATGATGCTAGACCTGCCAGCAGACACTTATTATTTCACTAAAATTGACACAACCTAAGAGTCAAAACATGGACAGAATATTGTGAAAATCCATACATGTTATTTATTGGATGTCTGTTCAGTGGATACACTGTTCAGCTACCCTGACAGCACAACCTAGTAAACATCCTGTGATTTCACCAGAGCTCCCAATGTTCCACTTTAGTATAATTGGAAAAACTCTAGTTTTAAATGACAAACCAATTTCATAATTGCTGCTGAAAACCTTTATTGGCATTGAATATACATTTGCAGAAAACTAATTTTTTCTGCTTTAAACAACAATCCACTTTTGTCTGCTTTTGGTAATGGCTGGGCTAATAATTACTGTTTAAGGGTAGCATTTTATGATACATTCTTGATACTAATTGACATTTTTCATTTGTGCGCTACAAGCTTCCTGATTACTCCCTACTAACTAAGATAGTGTTTACACAATTTTTTATTCCAAAATGCAAATACCTATTAACTTGTCATTTGATAAACTTAACTTTGCAAAGTTAACTGGATGTTTACAGCAGTGTTATTTATTGCAACATTTCATTAATTTCTGAGATTCCCACCTATGGCACATTCAAAGTGTCTTTTAACAGACATGAAAATCTTTTTTGTTGCTCAGTAGCAGCAGTGTGTATGATCTAAAAGATGCACTACAGAAATTCACCAAAGATCCTTAGATAGCATCTTCAAAACTGATAACTATTTGCGTGTCGAAGGGCAGCAGATACATGGTAACACCACCTGCAAGATTCCCCCCAAGGCACTGACAGTCCTGACTTGGAAATATTTCACCGTTTCTTCACAGTTGCTAGGTCAAAATCTTGGAATTCCCTCCCTCACGGCCTTGTGGGAAAACCTGCAGAATGTGGACTGCAGCAGAGCAAGATGACAGCTTACCATCATCTCAATGGCAACCAGGGGCAGCTGTAAATGCTGGCCAGTCAGTGGTACTCGCGTCTCATGAATGGATTCAAAACAAGTCACGATATATCTCGAAAGCAAATGTATTTAGGACTGTGATTAATTTGACTTAATTTGTAGATGTCAGGTATACAACAATATAGTTCATCTGATTCTTTTTGGCTACTTTCCTTCAGCTTGCTTAACTATTTGAGTGTTTATGGTAGTTCCCTGATAAGTTTAAAGTAAAAACAATTTGCAGAATCTTTCATTTTGTTTATTGTTAGTTTACTTTAAACCTGCAGAATATGTGGTGTATATTTTCACCTTGAACTTTATTTGGTTCCATTTAACTGAATGTTTTAGCTTACAGGAATGGTCATTGCATTACATCTGTTTTTACGTAAGCATATAATCCGAATGATATTGTTCCTATATCAAAATAGTTAAATTGTTAAATATTCGTTATCATTTTCATTTAAACAGAATGGACAGAATGAAAATAGCTTTGAGTAGTTTAAAATGATTTTTCTCTTTTATTTCTCCATGTCCTTTTAAGTAAGTAATTCAGAAGGAGGAACGATGCTATCTGAAGAAAAAGGCTGGCAGGCTGTACCAATCAAAATTGAAAGAATGGATGAAGAAGCTGAATCAAGCAGTGCAGCTGATGTGCAGGACTTCGATATATATAGTGCCATGGAATGGAAAAATGGAGTGGGTATCTTGCCTGGCAGTGATCTAAAGGTATGTATCTTTAACTTGAGCTTTTACATTTTCTGGTCTTTCATTTCCCCTTCAAATTTCTGCATAGAATAATTATGGTGACAATAAGCTTTCATCTTCAGGAAAAAAAACAATCAAATATACGACGACCATTCAACAAACTGAGTACGTGTATGTAGCAAGTTAAAGTTAACTTAAAAAAAACCCACGTTTTTGTATTTATTGCCAAGACTATTGAGCTAAAAGACAGTGGTATTGAGTCACAAAAGAGGTTTGTTCGGGTTTTATTGGAACTGTTGAACACCCATTGCACTGCCTGGAAGTTGTTGACATGGTGGCATTAGCTGCTGTAGCTTCTGTGGGAGATCTACTTTTGTGGAATGTCACACTTGTCTGTCTTGTGCCATTGTCACAAGACTGTAGCTTGTCTGCAATTGCCCCGTAATACCCATCATCCAACCACGCCAACGCTGACCCCTCTTCCTGTCCAACACTTTTTACTCTCGAGAATCTGTAGCTTCTCAGCCCTGAACAAATGAATTTTCCTTTTTGGATGTCACATTTTAGAGTTCTTCTTACTCTTGACATTTCAAGATTCTTATTGCCCTAACACGAATTTTTAAGCCGCTGCGTCTGAATTTTAAATGCACCTATTTTCTTCCATAGATCTTCACCTGTCATCCAGGTGGCACCAGACTGTGGTGATAGAACACTTTCCAGTGTATCTCCCTAGATATATGTGACAATAAATCATTCATTCATCCAGGTTTCAGAGGCATACATAAAATTGAATGAATTTAACGCCATGTATTTTTTGACTTGTTACCAGGTTGAAGTTACTTTTCAACACATCCTTCAATGTCACATAATTACAGAATTGCATCTTTATCTTTCTTTTCACTCAAACATCACATCTGCAATCTTCTGGAAACATTTGTGTTAAATTGACATCTATTTATTCCAGTGTAACCCCATGTGAATTTATATTTCATTCTTCCAATGCATTCTATCATTGTTTTGTCTTGTTGACATTCATGCTTAATCCATATTCAAAATGTTCAGGTTTTGTTTAATCAATGATAATTTACCAGGCCTTAATGATTCAGGAAGGAATGCTGAGTTGAAAGCGCATTCCAAGTTTATGTTGTTGCCTCCAACTCTTTGTCCTGCAAATGCATCAGATTCTTTGAATATTTGCTCTGTGTACAGATTAAGTTAATTTGGTGACAGTACAAAGCCTTGTTATATGCCTCTCTTTGCTTGGAACAGCAGCAATGACAGAGTGATCACTGCCAAGCATTCGTTGACTTATAACATGTTGCAATTCCTGACAAATAAACTTATTTATTATTTAAACGATTTAAAGTTGGGTTCAAAGAGCCAGATGCCAGTAACTTTTGGGTCTGGAAATGAAGGTGATTAGGAGCTATACATTTGCATCATTGTGGTTTAAACTTAAAGCTTGGCTTATTTGCAAGACATTTTTTATGATTAACTCTGAACTTGGTGATTTACAGAAACTGTTAATTGTCATGCCATTGGACTATCGTTGGGAAAATGGTCTTAGTAGCTATATGTAATATTTGGCTCTAAGCCAATTAGAACTAAATATCCTTGGAGTCAAGGTGTTCAGGAAAGTATTTTGAAGGAAACGTAGAGAGAATAGCCGCAAGTAGTATCCTCAATGTGTCAAAGTGTAAATATGGATTTGAATGAAAAAAAACAAGAAAGAGAGTGTATTCTGTAGGTGACGAAAAAATTGAAAAAGATATATTTTGGAACAAATCTATAAGGAAATTGCAGACAGGTGTGAGAAATATAGACCAACGATAATGGTGGATTTCAAATATCCTGTGATACATTGGGATAATAATAGTGTGAAAGGGAAAGAGGTACATAGAACAGGACAGCACACAACCAGGTCCTTCAACCTATTTGTGCCGATTATGATGCATTCTAAACTAATCCTGCTTGCCTGCACATGGTTCAGATACATCTATTCTCTGCCTGTTCATTTGTCTTTTTAAATTCCTGTTAAACGTAGTGATATCTTCTGCTTCTCCAGCCTCCATTGATTGTGCCAGTGGACCTACCACCCTCTGCGTAAAAGACCTGTCTTGCAAATCTCTTTTAAACTTTCCTCCTTTCACCTTAAGCCTATTCCTTATAGTCTCTGACATTTTCATCCCGGGTCTCTGACTATCCACCCTATCCAAGCCTCATATAATTTTATGAACTTCTGTCAGGGCACCCCTCAGCCTCTGATGTTCGAGTGAAAGTAATCCAACTTTGTCCAAACCATCCTCAAAGCAAATACACTCCAATCCAAGCAACGTCCTTTTTTTTTTAAGAGACAACACAGTGTGGATCTGGAGGAATGCAGCAGGCCAGGCAACATCAGAGGAGCAGGAAACTTGGTGTTTCAGGTTTGGGCAACCCCCCTCCAACATCTTCTCCTTCACCCTTTCCAAAGCCTCCACATCCTTCCAATAGTGCTCTGACCAGATTCACATGCAGTACTCCAAATGTGGCCTAAATCAAGTGTGGAGCTTGTTAAAAAATAGATTCAAAATTGTAATGTGTAATTTTTTTGCCCACAATTGTTGAATTTTGTTGTTAGTTATTATTTGGCGCAGATAGGCAATTTCACAAATACAGAGGATTTACTGCATATAACAACTTCTTGACTGTCACTGAGTCAAAGTCCTGGAACTCGCTCCCAAACAGTTTTGTAGTTGTTCCCACGCAAAATGAACCACAGCAATTTAAAAAGATGGCTCACCATAACCTTCTCAAGGAAAAATCACAATGGGAGGAAATGCTGGCAAAGCCTGTGATGCCAACATCCCATGAATGACTTTTTTAAGAATTGGCTTTTTCTGTGCTGCAATTTATGTGAATTATTGCTCAGTTCATAGTGGTTGCACTTCTCAGATGATGCATTCAAGCTTCATTTGAACACATAACTTAGTCTTCACTTCAATTCTAAGGAACTGCTGTACTTTGAAGCTGGCGCAGGCTATATTTTTCACTGAATGTTGAATGTCTAATGGCAATTTCCAATGAAGAGAAGGGGGTTATCTGAGTTTGTTTGGCCAACATTCTTCCCATGAACACCAGCAACAAAACAGAGCAAGATTATCTGGTTATTCATTGCTTTCTGGAAGGTCGTCTATACATATTAGCAATTGTAACATTATCTCCAAGCAAGTTCAAATGCTTGGAGATATTTCTTAGGAATACAGCATAGCAGTCCCACAAAAAAGGACAGATTTTTATCTAAGAGGCTAGTTCATAACAGTGTGAAAATTATTGTGTGTTGCACCTTTGTGCCTCCATCTTCAATGCAGTCTCTTGCTGTTTTAAACTGAATTTCTGCTGTATTGAGCAATGAACAATGAGTGTTACATATGTGCACCCTTTTTGTATCCTTCCTACAATTTACTGTCTGACTTAACTTAGTAGCTTCAGCAACCTTGGATATATTACTTTGGTCCACCTGTTTAAATCCTTGACCTAGATTGTAAGTTTAGACCCAAGTGGTGACCACTTAGTAGTAGAACAATTTTAGTAAAATGCAGCACAGCAGCAATTGAAGAATATCTAGCCTCAGCAACTTCAGGTAAGTAGACATGGGCAATAATTGAACATCACCAGTATTGAGACTACTAGTCTTCCAACCAAGCTGTGCTGACATTTCTGATATATTTCTGCTCACTTCTGGGAGTTGAGATGGCTATTAAGATGGTGATAGGCAGTGGAAATTATTCTGTTCACTCTGCACTCTCACAGGATTTCTAGCTCAGTGATATCTTTAAACTAAAAGTGAATTCAGGTGTTCTCAACAATATACTTAGTGCTCTGAGAAGCAGTGTGCAAAAATATTTCACGAGTTCCAAGCAGGGTAATGCCACCAGTTTAGAGAAATGGTTCAGTTATACATTATTTGTTGCCACCTAAGACTTGTTTTTAATGATAGCTTTCACTTTGGTTCCTGAGCAAGTGAAGAGAAGCTGCATTCTCTAACAGAAATGGACATTTTTAAATATCTTCCTTGCTCCTGCACATCTCCTTACAATTTTCTCATTTCTTGAAGGATGTGGTCCAGACAAGGGTATGGTTACATAAGAACCAGCAACCATACCATAATTCTCTATTATTTGCCAGTACACAGAATCTCAGGCTATTTGCCTCCCTGGTCCAGATAGATGCTTCTGCTCAACACTCTCACTCCAATTACCTCCTTCAATTCCCCTTCAATTCAACTCCTCAATCCCTTTATTTTCTTTTCCCCGATGTCGTGCTTTCCTTTAAATACTTTGTTGCTCCCTGTGTGTTTCCTTTCATAATGATCTCTCCTCCCTGTGTGAAGACAGTACTGTGTGTGCTGGGAGGTTGCTTTGTTTTTTTTGGGGAGGAATGAGGTAGAAGTGCAGTGGGGAATGTCTTCACGAAGACTGAAATAATTCTTGTTCGGTCTCCGCTCTGATGCATGGTTCAAGGAAACGATTGGAATTGCAAATGTACCAGAACATTTTCCTTGTTCTCTAATCTGGATTTATTGAGGCCAAACATAATGTTTTAAAAATTGAGATTTCCCAGCACTGAAATTATCTGGGACACCAGATATGATGCTGGGAGCACTTTGACACTGGAAAGGGCAGCTGTATGCCCTAAATGCGTTGCACTTGTTAGTCACGTACAAATCAAAATCAATATCCCTGTTTTTATCTCATGCATTTCTTTTTTCCCTTTCGCAGAACAGCGCTTAACCTTTCTGATCCCATATCAATGCTCGATAATGATCGCATGCCATACGGTGAGATCTGAGAGAGCTGGGTTTGGCAGGGTAAGGGAGAACGTGGGGACCTTCAGAGAGTTGGTGGTGGAGTGGGCAGGCCAGTGAGCATGATGACCAGTTGGAGAGAGACAACAGTTACTGTGCCTTGGTTGGGTCATGCCCATCTTGTAGCTGGAGACCGCAAAATTCCAGTTCATTTGGGTTTCCGACTCCAAGTCTGGGAAGGATATTGATTTTTATTTTGGAGAGGAATTTTTCCTCATTTTAAGTTTGAGTTATAACATGCACATATCGAAAATATCATTATTTCTTTTCTGTTTACAGATATTAGTGACTTTGTTTATACGCATAATTTTCTGCTTAACACAGCACACGATTTGTTTCTTTGTTCAATCTGTGTTCTTTCTATACTACCACATTGTACTTCATTGAGATTCACTCATGATATGACCAAACTGAATAAATTCAATTATACTCAAATCAATTATACCTGAAAAAGAAGATAAAACAAACATTTTTAAGCCTAGAGAAACACTATTAGACCATAAGATGTGGAGCGAAGTTGGGCCATTCAGATCAATGAGTCCACACTACCATTTGATATGGCTGCTAAGTTTCTCACCCCCATTTGCCTGCCGCCTCCCCATAACTCAGTTGAAAAACACATCGAATTGTTTTGAGCACATTTATGTCACTTCTTTTAATAACTTATTCCGCAAGTCATTTCAAATTTAAGATCATGAAGCTTTTGACTTACTTCTCTAATTTGCAAGTTTCTGCTTTGTGTTCCGTGATATTTGAATCTTTAGCCATAGAGAAGAATCAGCCTATCTCAGCTTTGTCAATTTCCTTCAGAATCTTGAAAATTTCCTTTCATTTATTTTTAACTGTTCGGTCTTCTGAAATGATAGACCTCTGATATTTAACCATTGTTTATACTTCAGATTTCTCAAAGAAAGCATCATATTTCCAGCTCATTTACATCCCTTCCAGGGTCTTAAAAACTCGTCTTAAAAATAACTTCCCCACATAAAGAATAATCAACACATGGAATGGACTGAGGGTTGAGATGTGGATATCCTAAAATCATTTCCAAAAGGAACTGCAGGTCACAAAGTGTGGGCTATTGGGTCTTTTTGGATGGATGTACTAGTTGATCTGAATAACTTTTTATCTCCACCTTTTTTGTAACTAGATCCCAAAAATTCTGACAGATTTGTCTTTCATCGACCTTTATGGTGCAACAATCCTTTGGTTTTATGTTTTGTCCTATGCTGATACAGTTTAATATTAACCCTGCCAAAGGTGGATTATCTAGATGCTATGGTCAGCGGGTTCTGATGATTGTTCTATGCAATAGTCTTCATCCCTTTTCCCTTCATCCTTCCTTCCTTCAATGCTAGAACTGACCATTATTTAACCAGTGCCTTTGCTTCATGCTACATGTGGTGTGCATTCCATCTTCTGACAACTCTTCATTTAAAATCATTTCCGCTGCCCTTTTTCACCTTGCACTTCTTTCATTTAGTCTTGCGTTTGCCTCCCCTCGTTCTCAACGACTAATCTGTTGAAAACTTTTAGGGTTTTTCTGCTGTTGTCCCATCACCATTTGAAAAGTTAAATCACTCTTTAATCTCACAATGTTTTCTTGTTTGTATTTCCCAATCTCAGTAGCATCTTATTGAAACTTAACTACCTGTTATTTCTTAAATATCCTTCCCACAGTGCGATTGCAGTATTCCAGCTGTGCTCTTAAATCAGCTGTTATGTATAAATCTGTTTGAATCTTCATTGAGAAAGTGGTTTGTGTTGATCTACTGGCATAAACTGGATGAAGGAGTTGGTCTGTGCACTGGAGTGAGTAAGCTGTGAAGCTCTGGCCTCATTTGTATCAGACTGATGGGTTTACAGATATCCATTAGAGATTTCTAAGGAACTGGCTGGTGCAGATTACGTGGGTTGCAGGATCACGTGCGAGGAGGAGGGTGGGAATGATTAGGAAATGGAATGGAGAAGGGTGATCTGATCAGAACGGGGTCAAAGTAATAATTACAAGGACAGAGGATTGAGCAGTTGAGTTGGGAATGATGGGTGAGCAATGGCTGAAAGCAGCCTCCCCTTTCAGTGTAGAACTGGGTAAAGCTACTGATGCATCTCCTGACTCCACATTCAGGTAAACATTTTGAAAAAACATTTCACTTCTAAGATGCAGTGATCCCTCAAAGACGTGAAGTTTCAGTTGGTTTTCCTGAATGCAGGAGACATGCAGTTGTTCAAGTCAAACATGTTGCATGCAGGAGGCAGCAAGCAAACATTGGAATCCTGATTTGGCGATGTAAAGAATTTAAAACTTGCTCAGGTACGGTTCTGAACAACGTTTTGAAGTCCGAAGGTATGCTTTCAGCGTGATATTGGTTACCGAGGCACCAAAGGCAAGCAGTGCTCCCTTACATGTCCTGAAGCTTGACTTTTATATTTCATATCATTTGCTATAAACCTGTGCCTCAAATATTCTCTGACTTTTTAAAGAAATCATCTGATCGACTCAAGGTTTTGATTTTAGTGAGTGTAAATCACCAACTGCCCTGTACTTTGAAATCGTCTAGCTTTCAGATTACTGTAATTTTTTTTGTTAAATATGAAACTGGCTTTTAAAGAATTCTGTTTGATTTAAAGCATGCTCTTTTTGTTTGTTGTTTGCATACCAATTATTCTACACCTGCACTGCCTCTGCCTTGTTATCTCTACCCTTCTAAACATGGTTTGTTCATATTGGCACCATTTAAAAAACTTAAAGATTTTCTTAGATGCCTGCAATGTTCTGATCGATGGTGATCCTTTGATTTTTTTTAATTCTTGTGATCAGTTTTCGTCAGATCCTTGAGTAGAAAATCAATTGGTTAGAAATGAACAGTGGAAAGGCTTTGTAAAGACTTGTCTGAGAGATACCGTGATAAATAGTTTGAAGTACTGCCATCAAATTGATTGAACCTTGTAAAGCATTCCATACTGTAAATGTTATTTTGTACAATCATATAAAGTTGTGATTGCACTGAATACATTATTAATTTGCTTTATTGCAAGCTATTTCTGGATTTAGTAAGCTGCAGTGAGTAGTAATTTCTTGACGTACTGATTCAGCTGGCCTGCTTTTGTTAAAATCATTTAAATATTGCCAGTGTGTTGCATCAAACAGAAAGGATTGCAAGTTAATGCACTGAATATTCATTAAATTTGCTAACAGAAGAATAGATGATTTTCCTCTGGAAAAACTAGCAAGGTAAAGCTGTGACAATACATAACAGATCTGTCTTTTTATTCATTTTGAAAGTGCATTGACTCTTCGATTATGGATTATGATTTCTGACTTGATTGTCTTCTTAAATGGCTGTAGTAATTTTGTCAATATCCTAATTTAGCAAACAAATTTGAAATTTGGACAACAGTTTTAAGTGGGGTGGCACGGTGGCTCAGTGGTTAGCACTGCTGCCTCAGTGGTTAGCACTGCTACCTCAGCGCCAGGGACCTAGGCTCAATTCCACTTTTGGATGACTGTGTGGAGTTTGCACATTCTCCCTGTGTCTGTGTGGGTTTCCTCTGGGTGCTCCAGTTTCCTCCCACAGTCCAAAAATGTGCAGGCTAGGTGGAATGGCCATGCTAAATTGCCCGTAGAGTTCAGGGATGTGTAGATTAAGTGGGTTATAGGGTGATGGGTGTGGGTGGGATGCTCTGAGGCTTGCTGTGGACTTGTTGGGCCGAACGCCTGTTTCCACACTGTGGGGATTCAATGAAAGTGGCAAATTTCCACTGAATAGTTTCCTTCATCAGAGGGTGACATTCACTCAGTGAGCAATAACAAACCTCAGCATGAAATATCTCTTGGTGCATACTATCACAGTAATAAAGACTGAACCAGTCTTGCGCCATCTTAATAAAAACCAAAAGAACTACAGATGCTGTAAATCAGGAACAAAAACAAAGTTTCTGGAAAAGCTCAGCAGGTCTAGCAGCATCTGTGGAAGAGAAAGCAGAGTTACGTTTCGGTTCCGGTGACCCTTCCTCAGAACTGGGGGTGTTCTGAGGAAGGGTCACCGGACTCGAAACGTTAACTCTGTTTTCTCCTCCACAGATGCTGTCAGACCCTGCTGAGCTTTTGCAGAAACTTTGTTTTTGTGCCATCTTAAGTCTTCGGTACCTAAGATATGATAAATAAGAACAAATAAAATCAATCAGGAGACTATTACCATAAAAAGAATGAGACAACAAGAAGTAAGTTGCATTCATAGAGTATCTTTCATCGCCAGTCAAGTGTATTGTCATTATAATTTTGGAAATACAGCAGTACAAACATGTACAGAAATCAGGAGTAAGTCATTCAACCCCTTGTGCCTGCTCTGCTCTCTGATTGTAACCTCAACCCACATTCCCACTTATTCATGATCTTGCAATCCATTACTCAGCAGGAACCTAGCTACATTGTGTGATTAAGACTAAATGAATTACAGACAATTTTAGAATCCTGACAGTGTGGAAACAGGCCCTTCAGCCCAACAAGTCCACATCGACCCTCAGAGCATCCCACCCAGGCCCAACCCCCTAATCTACACATCCCTGAACACTACAGGCAATTTAGCAAAGCCAATCCATCTAACCTGCACATCTTTGGACTGTGGGAGGAAACCAAATCACCCAGAGGAAACCCACACAGACAGAAGGAGAATGTGCAAGCTCCACACAGACAGTCACCCGAAGCTGGAATTGAACCCAGGTTCGTGGAGCTGTGGGGCAGCAGTATTAACCACTGAACCACTGTGCCATCCAAAAACAACAACATAGTTCATTGACCCCATTGCTAATTCACTAGGTGCCACGTGAAATTTAGCATGGTCAATCTGCATAACCTGGACGTCTTTGGACTTTTGGAGGAAATTGGGGCACCTGAAGGAACCCCATACAGACACAGGGAGAATGTGCAACTTCCACACAGACATTCACCCGAGGCTGGAACTGAATCTGGATCCCTGGCACTGAGGCAGCAATGTTAGACACTCAGCCACCATGCCACCCAAAAACGACAACATAGTTTATTGACTCCAATCAGTGGAAATATCTTTTTACGTAAACTAGGAACAAGACTGTACATTTATATAGAGCCTGTCGTTAAATGTGCACCAGAGAAGCGAACATTAGCAGTTTTAAATAAACTATATATGACCCAAGATAATAAAATGTGAGGCTGGATTTTAGTCTTATTTACTATAAGTTTGGATTTTTGGTATTCTCTGTGGCTGAAGTTAATAATTGTAATTTTTCTGTAGCCACCGTGATTTCTTTAAAACCATTTTTGTGCCACCTAGATTTAAAATCAATGGGTTTTATTTACATTGGTTGAGTATTACAACTGAATTAGACAAACAAGCTCCAGAAGCTAAGGCTGAAGCAACCTTCAACCAGAAGTGCTGAGTGGTTGATCCATCACAGCCTCCACCAGTTGTCCCCAGCATTACAGATACCAGTCTTCAGCCAACACAGTTCACACCATGAAATATCAAGAGACGGTTGGAGACACTGGATACTGCAAAGGCTACGGACCCTGACAACATTCCGGCAATAGTACTGAAGGCCTGTGCTCCAGAACTTGCTGCTCCCTAGCCAACCTGTTTCAGTACAGTTACAACACTGGTATCTACCTGACAGTATGGAAGATTGCCCAAGTATGTCCTGTACATAAAAAAGCAGGACAAACCCAACCTGCCCAATTACCGCCCCATCTGTCTACTCTCAATCATCAGTAAAGTGATGCAAGTTGGCATTAACAGCGCTATCAAGCAGCACCTGCTCAGTGACACCCAGTTTGGGTTCTGCCAGGGCCACTCAGCTGCTGACCTCCTTGGTTCAAAAATGAACAAAAGAGCTGAATTCCAGAGGTGAGGTGAGAATGACAGCTCTTGATATCAAGGCTGCATTCGACCGAGTGTGGCTTCACAGATCCCTAGCAAAACTAGTATCAATCGGTTTCAGGGGAAAGCTCTCCCGTGATTGTTGGAGGTCAGTCATCTCAGCTCCAGGCTGTCTCTATAGGAGTTCCTCAGAGTCATGTCCAACCATCTTCAGCTGCTTCATCAATGATCTTCCCTCCATCATAAAGTCAGAAGTGGAGATGTTTGTGCAATCTTCGGCAATGTTCAGTACCATTTGCAACTTCTCAGACACTGAAGCAGTCCAAGTCTAAATACAGCAAGGTCTGGACAATATCCAGACTTGGGCTGACAAGTGGCAAGTAATATTCACGCCACACAAATGCCAGGCTATGACTAACAAATAAGAGACAATCTAATCTCTGCCCAATGACATTCATTGCTGTTACCATCACTGAATCCCCTGCTATCAACATCCTAGGAGTTATCATTGACCAGAAGCTCAACTGGACGCAACACACAAATGCAGTGCCTGCAAAGGGCAGGTCACAAGCTAGGAATCCTGCAAGTGTTTTGGAGGGGAACTTGCAGGCAGTGGTGTTCCCAAGTATCCGCTGCCCTCATCCTTCCAGATGGAATTGGTTATGGGTTTGGATGGTGCAGTCTGAGGACATTTTCCTGAATTTCTGCAGTGCATCCTGTAGATGGTACACAATGCTGCTACTGAGCGTCACTGGTAGATGGAGTGGATATGTGTGGATGTCATGCCAATCAAGTGGAATCTTTGTCCTGGAAAATGCCATCTTCATAAGTTTGATCGTTTGCTCATTGATCAGTTTAAAAACACCTGTGTTTCCCTGGTTCTGTGGTTGACAAGGATAATGGCCCTGGCACGATCCCAGTGGAGACCATTCCATTTTTAGGGATGTCACTTTCCCCACTTTCAGTGTACCACGAACTGGAATCGTTATCTTCCACTCCAGTCTTGAGCTATGCATTTATGTCTCTCATCAGATTTGACCTGTGCCACTTTGCATGTGACTCAGGTAATAATGCAGAGGTTGTGATTTTTGATGTTCTGTTTCTCATTTCGGTACCCAGCTGCTCACACTGACTTTGCAGAACCTCTGTTCTTCCTGTCAATGTTTCCGGTACCTTCCGGGACCACAATGGCTGGATCCTCCCTTCCTGATTCAGGTTCCTTTCCAGCCTTGAGCAGATATTCCAAACCTATCAATCTGACAGTGCAGATATCCAGGTTCAATCTGTTACCTGCTGAGAATGGTGTCAATCCCCTTCGCTATGGCTTTCCCGAATACCACAGTATTCCTCCTTAATCTCCCCTGTTGAGTGCCTCTCTGTACTTTGGTCATTTGACACATAGCCAAACCTCTCAGAAAGCATTGAGATAATAGCCAGATAGTCTGTTTGGTAATGTTGGTTAAGTGCGACTGAGACATTAGACAAATGGTAGAGTTGTCAGTTGGATTTGCCACTACACATCAGTTGCACATTTTGGATTCTGGGACTCACGAGTACTTCATTCTTTAAAAAGTAAAGTATTTATGTAGCACTTGTACGGATTACATAGATTTTGGTTATCATTCATCTAGTGGTAGTTCTTTGTAAATACAGGAGCTCTTTTTAACTATTTGATTTTTAAATCTGGCCATTGTGCATCCCCACAAATAGCCAAGCCTGAATTTCAACACCACTTTTTTGAAATCTGTTTTTCTTAAAATAGCTGATAATTGTTTTAAAAACTCCCATTTTATCATAGCGTATAAATTGTACGTTTGTCTTGAATGTATAGATTCAGGGTTATTGCAATGAAATATTTGTGTGCTTGCTGAATACTAAGAATTTACTAGAAGCTGCATATTTTTTCAATTGTTTAGTTCCTATGTTTCATGATTAAAGAGTTCACAGTTGTGTCAGATTTTTTGGAAGTCCGAACTTTTTGATTACATATGTCAGTATTCTCTTTACTAAATTAGAACATGCATAGCCAGGCAATTGTCAAAAATAATGCAATAATATTTCAAGGACGTTAAAGTGCTACAACACAAATATGTAAATTTTATGATATCTTTTTGCAAAGTGTTGCACGTACCCTTTTCTCCAGAAATTTACTGTGCGCGCGCATGTGTAAAACTAATCTCTTACATTCTGTCTCTACTTCCAGCCTCCTGTACCTATGTTGTTCTCATCACTCCAGTTACTTCCTGCCTTGCGCCATCCTACCATTTTTCCTTTCTTCAGTTAGCGTCACTCGGTTGTAATTAAGGTTCTGATTTTCCAGAGTTTTCTCCTCTTTCAAGCCCTTTATTATTGGATTCTTCCCCTGATGCATAGCTCTTCATCAGTCACTTCCATTGCACCTCACATATTGTCAAGAACTGAATATGGCATTTCCCTGTGTGATAGCAGAATGCAATATTTGTTACGGTGGCTCTTCTATTAAATTGAAGGAATCACACAGAGAAGCCGCAACCTGAGAAAGATTTAACAGTATCATTACTTCAACAGTAGTTCAGTCTCTGCTCGAGTGTTACCCTAATTTATCAGTATTCGAGTGAAATATAGCATCTTAAAGACCGGGCTTCAGTTTTGTGCTAAATAGTGCAGTGAGTAAACCATTTTCATTAATGTGTTGCTATTACTTAATTATCATCATGGATTTATACAGCAAGTGAGGCTAAATTGTGATTTTGCGTTTAATGAAAATAATATATATAATTTGCTAATCCAATAGATATATTAGGCTGTCTCTATAAACTGCCTGAAATTTCTCAGGTACTAACTGTGTTATTTATGATGTTATCAATCAGTGTCATTTGAAGAATTGCTTTTCTTTGACCATTCCTGATCCTAATCATTTCACTGATGAGATCATGTTGTGCATTACGCAGTTCTTCTCTATTCAGGTTTATTTCCATTACCCATTTCTTCTCCTTGCGCTGGACATGCCATGGGGTGGGGGTTGGGGGAAAGAAAGCATCATCCTGTCTCAACAGCACTTGAGAGCTGGGATTGTGCTTTGACTGAAGTCAACATCTGGGTAATGTGCAGACTTGATTATGCATGCTCAAGCCATTGAGTAGTGACCTTCTTGTTCATTTTGAACAAGGAATGACTGAGGTGAAACTCCTGAAATATGCAAGAACATCATATAAAGGAGTAAAATGGTTTAGAAATAAGCTCAAATTCCTGAGTACCAGCTTGGCTTCCTGACAGGTATTTTTTCTCCCAGGCTTCTCTTAGCAAAACCAGGAAGATTAGCCTTACATTCTGGGAGATTCATGTGTAATCTGGAAGGTTTGATGATTAAAACCTGAGCATGCTGATGAGAGTTTGGACTGACATCTCATCTGAAGGAGAACACCTCTGGTGAGGTAGTACTACTCTAACACTGCATGATATTAGAGATGCACGTGTTGGACTGAGGCGGACAAAATCACAAGTCACAGGACACCAGGTTATAGACCAGCAGGTTTGTTTGAAATCATGAGCTTTCAGAACATGGCCTCTTGTCAGGTGCAGTGGGAGAGAAGAGCACACAGACACAGAACTTATAGGCAGAGAGGTCAAGGGCTGAAACATCAAAAGATCACACAAATGATGTGAGTGGAGTGTCGAATAATAAGTTTCTGCGGGTGACCAAGCGTGTTAGTCAGTGTGAGTAAAGTGTAAACAGCTGAATAACAAGTGAAGGGATGACCTATAATCAAATTAAGTGAGGCAGAGGGATCATTGTAAAAAATTAAAAATAAGGTGGTGTTGGAGACTAACGAAATGACTGGAATATCATGATAAGTATAAGAGGTCTAATCAAAGTAATAAGTAATCCAAAACTATACAAATTAATTAAGGTAGAGTGATTGTAATAATTTATCAAGGTGATGGTGACAAAATGGGACAGTGAGGAAGGTTTTAAAGGTACAGAACAGTGGGGTGGGGTCACTTGTAATATGACTTGTAGATCATGGTTGAGGCCGTCCTCGTGGATATGGAACTTGGCTATCAGTTTCTGCTCAATGATTCTATGTTGTTCTGTATCTTGAAGGCTGCCTTGGAGGATGCTTATCCGAAGATCCGAAGCTGAATGCCCTTGACGGACGAAGTCTTCCCCCACAGGGAGGGAATATTTCTGTCTGACAATTGTTGCGTGTTGTCCATTCATCCTTCATTGTAGCATCTGCTTGGTTTTGCCAATATACCATGTTTTGGAGCATCCTTGCCTGCAGTGTATGAGATAGACAACATTGGCTGAGTCACATGAGTATCTGCTGTGTATAGTGTGGATGGGTGTTCCCATGTGTGAATGCAATATCTATGTCAATGATCTGACATGTCTTACAGAGGTTGCCATGGCAGGGTTGGGTGGTGTTGTGGTCGATGTTGTCTTGAAGGCTGGGTTGTTTGCTGCGAACAATGGTTGATTTAATGTTTGGCGGTTGTTTGAAGGCGAGAAGTAGAGGTGAAGGGATGATCTTAGTGACATGCTTATTGTCTTCAATGACGTTTTGAAGGCTGCAAAAAACATGGCGTAGTCTCTCCATTCCAGGGTGCTACTGGATGATGAAAGGTACTGTATCAGTCGTACCCCGTGTCTGTCTTGTGAGGAGCTTGTTGGGTTTTTTGCTGTGGCCCGTGAGAATTAGCGATAGATGAGTTGAGCATCGTATCCCATTTTTATGAGGCCATCTTTCAAAATCTTTAGGTGTCTGTCACATTCCTCCTCATTGGAGCAGATCCTGTGTATATTCAGGGCTGGTCTGTAGGGGATGGTTTCTTTGATACGCTTAGGGTGGAAGCTAGAGAAGTGCAGCATCATGAGGTTATCGACAGGCTTGTGATAGAGTGAGGTACTGAGGTGTCTGTCCTTGATGGAGATGCATGCGTCCATGAGTGAGACTGATTCTCAAGAGTAATCTGTGGTACGTCTGATGGTGGGATGAGTGTGATTAATACCGCGATGTAGTCATTTAAATTATTCCTCACCATGAGTCCAAACGAAGAAAATGTAGTCGCTGTATCTGATATATAGATTGGTCAGAGGTCTTGCACAGCAGATAAGTCTTACGTGAACTTGAGCATGAAAATGTTGTCATGTTGGGGTGCAAATTTGGTCCCCATGGCTGTTTCATGTGTCTGGATGAAGAACTGGTTGTCAAAGGTGAAGACGTTGTGGTCGAGACTGAAGTGGATGAGTTGTAGGATGGCATCTGGAAATTGGCAGTTGTTGCTGTTGAGTATTGAGGCTGTTGCAGTATGCCGTTGTCGTGGGGCATGTTGGTGTAGAGTGCTGAAACATCCATTGTGACAAAGAATGTTCCTGGCTCAACTGGTCCATGGGTGCTGTGTTTCTGCATGAAATCTGTAGAGTCACAACAGAAGCTGGGGGTTTTTTGTACATTGGGTTTCAAGATGCCCTTGACACCTCTAAAGAGGTTCTCAAACAGTGTCCCATTGCCTGATATGATGGGACATTCAGGTGCGTTGGCTTTGTCTATCTGCAGAAGGCAGTAGAAGTCTCCTATGCAAGAAGCGGACAGACTACGCCATGTTCTTCGCAGCCTTCAACATATCATCGATGGCGATGAACATCTTGCCAAGATCATCCCTACGACCCGACTTCTTGCCTTCAAACAACCGCCAAACTTTACATAGACCATTGTTCGTGGCAGACTACCCAGCCTTCAGGTCAACATCAACCACACAACCACACAGTCATGCCAAGCAACCTCTATAAGCCATCCCAGATCATCGACATGGATATCACCATCACACATGGCAACATCACCCATGACGTACAGGGCAGATATCATGTGACTCAGTCACTTTCTCCAAGGAATGGTGCCCAGAGGCATGGTATATTGCGAGACAATGGAAGAATGGACACCATGCAACAATCACCAGACAGGGATATTCCCTTCCAATTGGGGAACACTTCAGTGGTCAAGGACATTCACCCTCCGATCTTTGGGGAAGCGTCCTGCAAGGCAGCCTTCAAGATGCACAACAACGCAGAATCACTGAGCAGAAACTGACAGCCAAGTTTTGTACCCACAAGGATGGCCCCGCCCATGAACTTGGGTTCATGTCATGTTACATGTGACACTACCACACTATTCTGTATGTGTAAGACCTTCCTTACAGTTCTGTTTTGACACCGTCACCTTGATAAATTATTACGATCTCTCTACCTTAATTAGTTTGTACAGTTTGTATTACTTATTAATTTGGTTAGACCTTTGGCAAGCAACACTTATACCTATCATGTTATTTCAGTCATTTGGGTAGTCTCCAGCAAAATTATTTCTAATTTTTTATAATTATCCCTCTGCCTCATTTAATCTGATTATAGGTCATCCCTAACCTTGTTATTCAGCTGTTGACACTTTACTCACACTGACTAACACTCTTGGTCACTCACAGAGACTTATTATTCGACACTCCACTCACACCACTCGTATGGTCTTTTGATGCCTCAGCCCTTGATCTCAGTGTCAGTGTGCTCTACTCTCTCACTGCACCTAACAAAGGGTGTCTACTAGGAAAGAAGTTGCTGGCAGAGTCATAATTGAACAAGGAGACACTAGGTGTACAATGATGACTATTAGAAAGGCTTGCTGAAGTTCAAGGTGATGGGTCACAATGAATGGATGCATGTATTGGAGGATGCTAACTGTTGTAAGGGACATCAAGAGACATTGTTCAAATCTCCTCAGATCTAGGAGTGAGGCCAGAGGGCAAGATAATTGCTGTGTTACACGGTTGTTGAATATAAAGCCCAGGATCAACACGCCAGTCAGTTTGGTTACTTTCATCACCTTGTTTGGACATATAGATACACACCTCAAGGGCAGGAGGGACTTGAACACAGATCTTCTGGCCTAGAGGTAGAGATAGTACCACTTATAATTGTTGTACATTAATGACTTTAACATGTGTAGGCAGGACATGATTTCGAACTTTGCAGGTGACATAAAATTTGGAAATATTGTGAAATGTGAGAAGGACACTAATAGTCTTCACAAGGACGCAGCTGTTATAATGGGTGGGTTTCAGGCTGCCGAAATTTAATGGGAGGCATGTGTGAAATGATACATTTTGATACGCAGAATGAGAAACAATATAACATATAATACACAAGTTGAAAAGGGATCAAAAAGTCAGTGCAAAGCAGTGCACAATTGTTGAGGGTGTCAGAGCAGGTGGAGAGAGCAGTTTTTAAAAATTTTAACAGGTATTGTACATTTTTTAAGCATTACATAACATAGGAATAATGAAGTTATGTTCTTACCTTTGTAATTGTGTCTAATCCTGCATACAATTTATTAAGGATTTGAAGAGCTTATAGAGTACAGGTGATGGGGATCAAAATCAGATGGGATGTAGACAGAGTGGAACTACGATTATTGGCAGAAGGTTTGAGAATTTGATGCAGATTTCAGGTGATCAGCACAGAACCAGAAGCACCATGGGGAAAATTTGTAAGGCTGTGTGGTTAGATTGAAGACTGGGCCTAGCTGAGTTCATCTGGCGTTTATTGTGTTGGGATCATTTTGATGGTTCAAAATACCAGCTCAGTGAGGCACTTGTTGCAGACTGCTGACTTGGTGCTTAGTGATGCCATAAGTTGCATTTTGAGTGGGTGATCTTTAGCTGAGCGGAACCAGCGACTTATTCATCTCAAATCCACAGCATATGGAAATTGTGGATACTTGGTGAAAAGTGGGCATTGACATGCAGAACTCTCAGAATACCTGAACTAAATTCATCTGCTAATGTGTTTCATGTTTTGTTGTACATCTACTCACTTGGCCCCAAGAATTCATTCGTGATGCGTTCATTCTAGGTCACCCTCTTGAAAAATCTTTTAAACGTTCCTATATCTGTCATTTCATGGTGTGAAATTTAAGGCAACAATGACCTTAGCTATGCAGTTGTGAAATATAAACTGGTTGATCCTGGATAATTCTCCATCTGACGTTTTTGTGATTGTTTGACAAAGAAGTTCTTATGTTTTATATTTTACTGTTTTCACAAAAATTTTCTTATACAGTCCTTGACACCAGGAATCATGAAACAGTCTTCATTCTATTTAGTTTTGAATGAACGATTGAGTTAATTCTGTTGATTTGCTGTCGACAAGCTCCTTGAAATAGAATTGGTTATTTCCTATGCTGACATAATGATGAGTCAAAACCAGAAAACTCAAAACTCCAGTTCAGTTGGTTCTGTCAACCATGCCTGTTTGCCAACTAGGAAATCCACTAGAAGGCTGTCTGTGATTGGTCATAATTACCGACTGCAGCTCTGGATGAACTAACCACATGCAACCTCGTTCTGTGACCATGCTAACTAGGTATAATGGAGTTGACCCATGCAACAGGAAGAAATTGGAGAGGCAGCCATCACTTGACTTCAAGATCTCTGTGAAACTCTGCGTCGCTTAATTTATGAAAAAGTTATAAGTGCTTTCGATTAGAAACAGTAATGCTGAAGTGAAAAACCTTGGCATTAAGCAAAAAACAGACATTGCTGAAGAATTCAAGATTCCAGAATCAAGTTTGTTCATCATTGTTAAGCGTAACCTTGTGATGGTTTGACAAGCAGACATTCTATCCGTCAAAAAGGGACAATGAGAACAGCTTTCTGACCCAACACCAAAACAGCTTTGCTATTATAATCCAAGGCAACTTGAGGAGAGAATGTTTCTATCTTGGGTCCAATCCTGTGAGTTACCTGGGTAATGAAGCTGAACCACAAGGAGTACACCATCAGCTCTGGATGTCTGTCTGAGTTGACAGAAGGCACATCTTCAGTGCAATGAGCAGTGAGGATGCAGTAGTTATGATAGCATTGACAGATGATTGGTTACAAGATGGTGTCATCCACCTCTGGAACAAGATTGTGTAAAAAGGAACTCTTTTTAACCCAGATGAAACTGGCTGCTTTACTGGCTCAAGAGATTATGCTGCTTAGCGAATGTCATGAGGCTACTGATAACCGCCAGCATTTTTGAGACATTGATCAGGAATGTTGTCAAAATTTATCAGTGGAAGTAAAAGAAGGTTACAGTCTTTGCAGACAACTTACTGATATTACTGGCTTCAACAGCATCGAGATGAGCCCCTTGCTTCAAAACATCACACCGACATGCCAGCCAATGCATCTGGAGATAGGTAGAAGCTGAAGAACCAGGCACCATCAACAGCTGCAGTCTATGGTTACAGAGGCAGGTGGTAAGAACCAGTACAGCCCAGCTGTTCAAGAGGTCACACTCATCATGAAGAGGGCATAGAAGATCGTGGTGAAAGCCACAATCACTGACTGCAGTTCTTGGTTCAGACTGGCTACACCTGCACAAGGTGTTAAGAATGAGGAGGAGCAGGATGGGGTCAGCCAGCTCAATAACTGTTTGCTTGCCAGCGTGAAGCTGTGTGGGAATACCAGCAAAGGCAGCCACGAAAACTCGTACCTGAGGTGGACCTGGTGAGACCACATCCAGTGTATTGTGTCCAATTTTGATCTCCTTACGTGAGAAACAATTGACATACTGTCAAGGTAGTGCAGGGCAGTAAAGGTTCACCAGACTGATTCCTGGGATGATAGAATTGTAATGTGCGGGGAGTTAGGGTCAACTGGACATCTGTTGGTGTTTCAAAAAATATAAAGGCACCTCATTGAAACCTATGAAATTCAAACAGGACTAGAGAGACTGAATGCCAGAATAATCATACTCCTGGCCAGGTAGGTGTTCAGAACTTAAGGATCACTTAAGGTTTAGGATATACATTTTGGTTTGAGGTGAGGTGCAATTTCTTAATTCAGAGGCGAAGTCGGTGAATGTATTTAAAGAAAAAATAGATTTCTCAAAGCAAAGGATGTCGAGAGGTATGGGGAGAGAGTGAGAGACTTAGAGCCAATCAGGCTACATTGCACAGGACGTGCACTCGACGGGATCAACATTCGCCAGATCAGCGTTATTTGATGCTAGAGAGTACATTCATCAGTCGAATAACATCTAGGAAGAAGCTGATCTTGAACCTGTTGGTGCGTGTGTTCAGGCTTCTGTATCTTCTGTCTGATGGAAGAGGTGGCAGGAGATCATTACGAGGGTGTGCTGGGTCTTTGATTATGGCAGCCTTTCCGCTTCAGCCAGTAATATAAATAGAATCATGGACGGGAAGGTTGGCTCCTGTGATGGACTGGGCAGTGCACACCACCTTCTGTAGTTTCTTACAGCGCTGAGCAGAGCAGTCGCCATACCAGACCATTATGCACCCGGACAGTATGCTTTCAGTTGTACATCTGTAGTGGTTGGTGAGGGACCTGATGGACATGCCAAACTTCCTGAGCTGCCTGATAAAGAAGGGGCTTTGTTGTGCCTTCTTGACTCACATTTACATGGGAAGTCCAGGACACGTCGTCGCTTATCGTGTCTCCAAGGGACTTAATGCTCTTCACTCTTTCAACCTCAGTTCTGTTCATGTTGATGGGGGCATGATCTCCTCCTTTCTTTCTGAAGTCAGTGATCAGTTCCTTAGTTTTGCTGATGTTGAGAGACAGATTGTTTTCATTACACCATGTCACCAAGCCCTTCTGTAGTTTGACTCCTCATTGTTAGATATCTGTCCTAGTCTGGTGGTGTCGTCAGCGAATTTGTAAATGGCTTTCATTAGGAATTTACCAACACCGTTGTAGGCATAAAAGGAGAACAGTAGGGAGCTGAGGGCGCATCCTTGGGGGTGCTCCAGTGTTGAGTGCTATTGTGGAGGAGGTGCAGTTACCTATCCTCACTGATGCGGCCAATTGGTCAGAAAGCAAGGATCCAGTTGCAGAGGGATGGAGCCAAGTCCAAGAACATGGCGTTTTGAGATCAGTCTGGAGGGGATACTGGTGTTGAAGGCGGAGTTGTAGTCAACAAGCAGGAGTCTCATGTTGGTGTCTTTGATGTCCAGATGTTTCAGGGATGAGTGCAGGGCTATATGGCATCCTCTGTGGACCAGTTACATCGGTAGGCAAATTATAGGGGATCGAGGCAGGCTAAGAGACTGGAGTCGATGTGGGCCATGACCAGCCTTTCAAAGCACTTCACAATTATAGAGGCCAGGGCCACTGGGTGATAGTCATTAAGGCACGTTGCATGTGCTTTCTTAGGTACGGGGATGATGGTGATCTTTTTGAAACAGGTGGGGACTTCGCTTTGTAGGAAGGAGAGATTGAAGATGTCAAAAAATACCTCCACCAGCTCATCCTCGCTGGATTTGAGTGTTCGACTGTGGACGCTGCCTGGGCCTGTCACTTTCCTTGGGTTGACTCCCAGGAAAACCAATCTGACGTCTGCAGCAGTGACCGAGGGAACAGATGTGTCCGGAGCTGTCAGGGCCGGTGTCACTACATGGCTGGCATTCTGCTCAAACCAAGCATTGAAACCATTGTGCATGTCAGGGAGGGATGTGTTTTTGCCCATGATCTCGCACTGCTTCAGATTGTATCCCGTAATGCCCATGATTGATTTCGGTCATTCTTCCTTGTTTGCTGCACATCAGGTAAGGTGCAATTTGCCGTTGTGCCTATGCCACTCTGTGGAAGGAAGCATGTTTTCTGTCCCTCATCCCGTTCAATCCTTATAAACTGTAGCCTAAATGTAATTTTTAAAATGCAAATTTTCATTTTAGTTGGTGGTCTAATAATAATTCTGAACCCGAAATATTGTTTGTGTTGTGCCTCTGCATCAACTAATGACGAATTAGTTTCTTGTCCTGATGGATTTTAGATTAGTGGATGAGAATTGGCTCTCAGTTACTGTTGATTGTGAGAGGGGAAGATTCACCAATTCTGCACACCCACTGGGAAGCTGCATTTAGATGAAATGCCCGTTAGAGATTCAGTGGTGTGACTTTACAGCCTTGTCTGTCTGTCTGCTGTTTGTCAGCTCTACTTGAGAATGCAGGATTTACCACAGAATTACTGCACATAAATGTTTCTGTATTTTACTCTAAATGTTGAAGAATTATCCTCCTTCTGTAAGTTATGGAGGCTTAATTGATAGTGCAAATGATTTTTGGAATTTTGGTGGGTTACTTGGCTTCTTCATTGTATATTTTTGTATGTCCTTAGGACAAATTCATCCACTAAATAACTGAATGTCTATCTTTACAGCTTTATATTAACTTTTGCCCATTATACATATATGCTAAAATTTGGAAAGGGTTGTGCTTATATTACGGGATTGCAGTCAGTTCTGCAATAACACAAGTAGCATTTCTGTGCAACACCGTGTCATAGAAAATTGTGCTATCGAAATAACAGGGCTGAAAGGAAAAGTGGGGTTAGGGCCTGACCACGAAAATAAATCACTCAAAATTGCTAAGAAATCACTCAAATAAACAAACACAAAGAATAGCACAATTTGAATAATTGTTTAATTCAGATCTAATAACGAAATAAAAGTATATTTTACACCTTACCTTGGAAAAATGTCAGGATGATGGGGATGGGGAGGTTGTACTGTATGTCTCACAGAAAAGCACTTGAAGACAAAGCCCGCAAAATGATCATGTGACATTGATTACTCCACCGTGTACCGATGGAATCGCAGTGTTGCCAACACAAGTTCGCGTTCTAGAAAAAGCGTTCCCCTATTCGTCAGTTGCGTAATAGCCAATTCGAGGTGTTGCAACATGCGTTATCACAGAACTGACTGTACACTGTATAGTCTCGTCACTGCGTTCTTGCATATTTCTCAAGTGTTTTCTGCAATTTTTTCCATTGGCCTTTTGTTCTCAACAGCAGCAATTGTGAAATAAAGGTTAATGCTGAGTAAATAAATACGTTACAACCTCCCCAAAAAAAAATCCATTGAAATGTATTTTCTGTTCTCTAACACCTGGTTAATGTTTTTACATGAAGGCCACAGCATCTTTCCAGAAACCTGGATTTTTCAACTTGACATGTTTACTCAGGTGTATGTGAGCTGAAAATAGCCTTTGTAGTTTAAGCATATGCATTGTACTTGGTTTCACGATTTATCAATCCAGACCATTGAGTTAATTCCTTTAATTTGAGTATTTTGTTCTGTTTCTGGCATTTTCCACACTAGTTTCTTTTTAATGGTTTTAACAGAAAGAAGACATTGAGGTAGTTTTTTGATGTAGACTTTTTATTGAGTGTTTAGATATTAATGGGCTGTGTGTGAGAAAGAGGGATAGTGACAGTGTTCTGATTGCACACATACCTTTCGATTTGTTTCCAATAATTGGTAAAAATGTTTTAAACCAAGGAAGGCATTGAAAAGACTTGGACTAGAGAACATGGAAGAGACAGAAATTGGAGAGTGGTTTTGAAATTTGTGCTGGGCTCTGTCATTAACTTTCAGGGAAAGATCCCTCATTTGCCTCACAATGGCAAGTGTACCCACCAGGGACATGTCTAGGCTGACTGCACGGCAAAGGATCTCTCAATTTCAGCCAAAGCTCCAAGCTAATCATAAGATATAGTAAGAACTGCTGCTGCTGGAGAATCTGAGATAACAAGATGTAGAGGTAGATGAACATAGCAGGCCAAGCAGCATCAGAGGAGCAGGAAAGCTGGGTCTGGACCCTGCTCCAGAAAAAAAATCATAAGTTAATCATAAGATGTTTCTTGTGCTGGTGTTTCTAATTAAGATTAAAATCTGAGCTACTTGTTAGTGACGTATGACTAATCTGCCCAGGTTTATCATTGCTGATTCTAATCTGAGAACGGTCGGCTCTGGGTCTTTCCCTTTTGCCAGAAGTGTATTTGGTTTCACAAGAACATCCCAGTCACTGCAGAGCAGAACCATGAACTGGTGTATCTATTGCCTTGACCTCGCTATCAACTGTGCCATTGAATTCCCATTGAAATTGCAGAAACTTAGGAAAGGGTATGGAATTTTGTGCCAATGCATCTTCATTTAACGGTAATTGTGTGGTTCCCAAAAAAAATTACCTAATGAACTTAAAAGTCAACTGTTCTATCTTGTTTCTCGTTTGTTTAATGTTAGAAAACATAAATACTTAATTGCTATCACACAAGACTTGGATTCTAATATCTCTGAGACAGAGGGTGAAAGCTATCAATTATAACATTGTTTATTTCATAATTATGATCTATTTTTGCTTTGAAAAGAATTGAATTTAAAAGCAAACAAGGCCCTTTTGAGGTAAACAGACAGGAAAGGAGAATATTTGAGGGTGCAGGGACTGCTGGCTTTGCATTCAGTGAATTTGTCATTTGAGGAGAAATGGAAGCCGTGCAGGGGAATTGTTGGCAAATTAATGGTGAGGAGAACAGCAACAAAGCAAGGAGAAAGTGGGGATCCCATTATGTAGTTGAAAGTGTAAGAAGAATGAAGGGATGGCAGGGAAGGGACAGCGGGAGGACAGAAGTGGGAACATTGGAAGCATGAATAATTGGAAATTAAAGTTGAATGGGAGACAACCATGGGCTATGTTTTTCCTGCAAAACTCATTTCAAATGCTATTCACTGCCACACATATTCCCATTCCTCTCACCCAAAGAGGAGAACAGAAGTAGCAACAGGAAGACGGTGGAATCTGATATAACAGTAATTTTCAATTGACTCTGTGAAATACAATCGGAGATTTACTAGTCATGCATCAAATCCAATTTCTGAGTGATTACTTCACATTTCTTCAATTCAAAGCGAATTGTCTGGTCACTTCTGTTTGTGGGACCCTGCTACGCACAGATTGACTGCGCTTTGCAAGTACTTCCACCGACTGTAAAGGTGAACTTGCCACAGTCTTAGTAAATCATAGGGCAGTTATCTCATTGGAGAGAGACGACCGGTGGCAGTTTAACCTGAGGGTCACCATGCGTGGTTGAGAAGGAGAGTCCTTCATATCAGGGCGGCACGGTGGCACAGTGGTTAGCATTGCAGCCTCACAGCACCAGGGACCGGGATTTGATTCCAGCCTCGAGCAACTGTCTGTGTGGAGTTTGCACATTCTCCCCGTGTCTGTGTGAGTTTCCTCCGGGCGCTCTGGTTTCCTCCCACAGTCTAAAGATGTGCAAGTGAGGTGGATCGGCCACGCTAAATTGCCCGTAGTGTTCAGGGGTGTGTGGGTTATAGGGGGATGGGTCTGGGTGGAATGCTCCAAGGGGTGGTGTGGACTTGTTGGGCCAAAGGGCCTGTTCCCACACTGTAGGGAATCTAATCTAATCATACCAGAGCTAGTGCGGGAACTAAACCCACACTGCTGCTAGCACTCTGCACATCCTACAATGACTATAAAATTGGGTCAAAAATGCAAGTTTGTTTCTTTCATTTGGTCTGCATCCTTCTTCCGTATGCATGCCTTTGCCGTGTGTCATTCAAAACACTTAGGAAATGAATATCTTTCAATTCCAGATTTAAAATGAATTGGCTTAGCATCAATTTGCTGCTTGGGGAAAAGAGTTCCAAACCAATTTTTTGCATTAATGACTCCCAGCACTCCTGGTTCAGGAATTCTCGATCATTGGACGCGGCTGCTACATTTTCTTCATCCTTTGCACTTTTATATCTTACAAAAAGCACAGGATTTGATTGGTATCAAGTATTCCTTTGGGACATGCAAGCAAAATTTTGTACAAATATAATTCTTGATATCACAGCACTGCAGGCAACGGTAAAATAACAGGGTTTCTCACTGACCTCGAGGGAAAGATGCCCACACAGATACGAGGTACATGTGGTGGTTTTCTTCTGCACTGTTGTTAATTTCATTCTGGTATCAGCCTGAGTGGATCTTCAGGCACCCAGTAATAATGATGTAATCTCACAGCATAAACCGCCATTCACACCAAAGAATTCTCTCAGACCAGAAACCCGGAGGTAATACGTATTGATTGCCATTCACATCTTATAATGTGTTTTTGAGGCCTGTTCCCCTGATATTTGTTGAGTTTCTCTGCGCGGAGCATTTATCATTGGTGTCTAATCATGTTTTCACCAAAGCAGAAGCTCTGGACTAGGTTATCCCTCACACTGAGTTTCTTAATCTTTCTGGTTAGCACTGAGGTGTGATAAAATGTACTTTTAAGAGAGATGAGATGGAGAATTGCAAAGTTGAGGCAATCTGTGCTTTTGTCACATACGGAATGTAAGGACAGATATTTGAAATAAATCACCAGCTGCTTAGTCCACCATTAGTATGGGATTTTGATAAGACTTGCAGAACAGAGTAACATTAAAATCAGAATAAAATTTTCTTGGTATAGGTTATAATTTATTCCCAAGGGTTGTGATGGCTACATTCCTTTTTTGAGAATGAACATTACTTGTGCAATCTACTCTTGGATAAAGACAATATTGAATTTAGCCTAAGTATGGTAAATTTGTATTGCTGCAGACACAAGTCATCATGTACATTTATCATTTTTAGAAACCTTTTCTCCTGTTCACTGTATAACCAAATATTGTCCTTTCACTGTTCAAACATTAAATTTAAGTGAATTCATGCCAGCACTTTGCGATCTCAAGAACTGTTCTGATGTATTGCTGTTTTTGTTTGTTAGGTTGCCAGCTGAAAAGTGTGGTTTTATATAATCTTCAATTTTCTTATTAGTTTCGAATGAATGAATTTGGAGCCCTAGAGATTATTACGACTGAAGAACAGGATGAAGCCCCCAGTGCACAGATTACGGATGGACCAACAAATATAAGGAGGAATGTTTACAGTGAAGCATCTAATGTACAAGGTAAGATACAGTAAGCATTGAATAATGGAGGGAAACTCTTTATGGCTTTTGGTGTTTAAATGTCAGTTTTTTTTTTGAGGTTTACAAATTTGTGGATCCTTTTCCCAGCCATTGTACCTGCATTGCTATTTCTCAGAACAGACATTCAGTGTTGCTTGGAGCTTCGAGAATAAGTGAGAATAGGAATAATACATGGCCGATGTGTGTAGAGTGGTTAATGCCTCATGTTTAAACCCATTATATACTGTGAATAACTTAAAATTAAAGAAAAAGAGGCATTCCTGTTGCCAAATTCAGTTGTGTTACTTGAAGGGTTTTTCTTTGAAGTATTTGAGGAGAAATATTTAGACTTAGTGAAGAGATTTTCTAGTATTGTGTTTTGTTTTGTTTTGTATTCATAGTGAGTTGTAGCAAGTGTCTATTGAATGCCAGGTGGGAATGAGAAAAGTATCTTATTCAAGTAAGTCCTGTCAAGGGAACTGCAATATATGTTGTAAGATTCATAATTAACGCCAGTACACTGTGATAAATTAGGTATGCAGCTATTATTTTGAAGTTTTTGTTGCTGGCACCCATTAAGAAAGAGTGAGTGGCTACTGTTTTATCGAATTATAGAATCTCTACCGTGTGGAAGCAGGCCATTTGGCCCATCGAGTCCACAGGGACCCTCTGAAGCGCATCCCACCCAGACCCGCTCACCCCTATCCAAACCTTGTATTTCCCATGGCTAATCCACTAACCTGCCGATCACTGTACATAATCAGAAATTTAGCATGGCCAGCCTACTTCAGTTACTCATCTTTGGATTGTGGGAGGCAGTGGTAATGGTGGTGAGCACCTGGAGGATGCCCATGCAGACACGAGGAGAACATGCAAACTCAGTAAAACTTCTCAGTCTTACTGAGGAATCAAACCCAGCTCCCTGGCACTGTGAGGCAGCTGTGCTAACCACTGAGCCACGGTGCCATCCTGTTTACCTTGCCTGTTTTTGTCAGGCCAGTTTTCTAGCCCTGGTCTGGAGTTCTGGGCGAATGCAGTGCTGAGTCTCCCTTTCTTGTGGCATCCTGTGTATATTTCTGAGGTATCCTCTTTGATGGCCGCAACATTCCTCCATCTGTTTGCTGTATCCAAAACAGGAATGTGTACAGGATAACCTTTTTACAATTTGCGGTTCATTGCTTCTGCTTTTCAGTGTCTGGCTACCCTCTTAGCCTCTGTAAACTCCACACACACATGCAACCCCCTTCCCACACACATTCCCTGCCATTGAGTATTCAAGGCTTTAAAAGACCACTATTGTCAATTGCAACCCTTTCAAAGCAATACTCCTTTAATACATGAGGGATGGACTCAGTGACCACTAATTCATGCAAACAATGTAATTTATACCAGGCTGGAGAGAATTGATAGGTGACAAGCTGGGTACAGCAACATCGGGATTGTTGGTCACATGGGATTTGGACACATTTTTAATCTTTTTGGGGTGTCAGAACTATCATTGTCGCTCATCCAGAGTTGCCCTTGAAAAGGTAGTGGTGGTGAGCAATTCTGGATGAGTGACTGTCCCTAAAAGCGCTGTCAGTGTACCAGCACCAGATGGACTTGGAGAGAGTTCAAGAATTTTGACCCAGCGAAAGTGAACGAACAGAGATATAGTCCTGAAGTCAGGTAAGAATGGAAATGCTGCTATTGTCTTTCTAAGTGGTTGAAGTTGTAGGTTTGGCAGGTCCTGTTGAAGGAACCTTGCTGAGTTGCTGCAATGCATCCTGTGTATGCAACTATGCATCAATGGTGGAGGGAGTGAATGTTGATGATGATGAATGAGGTGCCGATCAAACAGACTGCTTCCTTCTACAACCTCCGTGAATGTCTTTGGAGCTACAGTAATCAGACAAGCGGGTAATATTCCAACATACTCCCAACTTGTGCTTTGTACGTGGTGGACTTGTGTTGAGGATACCACCAACAAATTGAATAACAGAATTCTAAGCTTCAGACTGTCTGTAACCATGTTATTAATATGGTTAGAGATAATGGGAACTGCAGATGCTGGAGATTCCAAGATAATAAAATGTGAGGTTGGATGAACACAGCGGGCCAAGCAGCATCTCAGGAGCACAAAAGCTGACGTTTCGGGCCTAGACCCTTCATCAGAGAGGGGGATGGGGGGAGGGAACTGGAATAAATAGGGAGAGAGGGGGAGGCGGACCGAAGATGGAGAGTAAAGAAGATAGGTGGAGAGGGTGTAGGTGGGGAGGTAGGGAGGGGATAGGTCAGTCCAGGGAAGACGGACAGGTCAAGGAGGTGGGATGAGGTTAGTAGGTAGCTGGGGGTGCGGCTTGGGGTGGGAGGAAGGGATGGGTGAGAGGAAGAACCGGTTAGGGAGGCAGAGACAGGTTGGACTGGTTTTGGGATGCAGTGGGTGGGGGGGAAGAGCTGGGCTGGTTGTGTGGTGCAGTGGGGGGAGGGGATGAACTGGGCTGGTTTAGGGATGCAGTAGGGGAAGGGGAGATTAGTCCAGTTTAGTTTCTGGTCAATGGCAATGCTTGGGATGTTGATACTGGAGAATTCAGTGATGGTAATGCCAATAAGTGTCATTTTATTTATTTTTTTCCTGTTGAAGGGTTGAAACTCTTGCTATCTGTTTTTACATTCCACACCAACTTCCTCTCATCATCTAATTTCTTCCTCCTGATTAATCCTTTAGTCATTTTCTGCTGTTCCTTATATTTTGACCAATTATCTGACTCACCACTTGTTTTTCCTTTACTCTGGTAAGTTCTCTATCTTACTGAGGTAGCCAATGATGGTCGGTGTCCCTTTTTAGAATTTTTCTTTTTAGCAGGAATATACTTATTCTGCATATTCTCCTAAAATCTCAGAACACTGTGACTCTATTGATCTTCCTGCATTACGTAGCTTTGTATGCCTGTTCACTGTTTAGCTCAGGTTTCATGCCTATGCTAATTTTACACCCAATTGTCTCCCTTGCAAGCTGGCTGTAGAATGCCATTGTATTCTGGTCATTGCAGTTTAGAGGGTACCGTAACTCCAAAATCAACAATTAATCCTGTCATCTTACATTACATCAAGCCTAATACAGTCTCCATTCTGTTCAGTTCCAGAATCCAGGCTTACCACTGCAAATTGGATTTTTCCTGTTTCTTTGCGGGTCAATGCCACTCATAATTATTGCTATCCCTTTATCATTAGAAACATTGTTTTTCCTGTTAGGATGCCTGTCAGCTACCCCACATTCCACCCCCCTCCCAGTGACATCTTTCCCCGACTATTCCTCATCTCTGTTCACACTGACTCAAAGGTTATCTCTAACTATTGCACAAATGCCATTGAGTTGAGATAATCAGTGAAAAGTTATCAATCCTGTTTAGCTATAAGGTCCAGTCTGGGGACAAGTATGTTTTTCAAGTTTTACAGAGTTAATTACGTTTTTCATAACAATTACAAAAGATATGAGCTAACAAGGTGTAGAGCTGGATGAATACAGCAGGCCAGGCAGCATCAGAGGAGCAGGATCTGGACATTTCTTCAGAAATGGGGAAGGGGAAGGGGACTCTGAAATAAATAGAGAGCTGGGAGGAGATGATGGAAGGTGGATAGAGGAGCAGATAGGAGGCGGGGATGGAGCCAGTAAATGTGAGTGTAGGTGGGGAGTTAGGGTAGGGGTTGGTCACTTGGGAGGGAGGCGTGAGTATGTGGGGGGGTGAAGATGGACAGGTCAAGAAGGTGGGGATGAGGCTGGTAGGCAGGATGTGGGGGTGGGAGTTGGGCAATGACGTGGGAGGATATGAGCTATTAGTTTTTACGTTCACCCACTTCGTGATGCCAGTTTGTGACACTAGTTTACTGGCACAGGCGTCTTGTTCTCTTCTCTTGACTGAACATGTTCTTCTGTCTTCAGTTTTCCTTTCTTGTGTTATGAGTCACAAAGAATCATCACTAATTAACCCACTAGCCACTACCTGCTGCATGATCGTAGGTATCCAGAACTGTAATTGGCTTATAATAGTGTAAACAATTAATGGTCAATATTGGATTGATTACGCAGTATCTATCCAATTCCAAATTTTTTTATTTAAACGGAATGGTTGTCTCATTAAATCATTTACAATTGTTACCTAATCTGCTCTTTGACATGTCGATTCATTTGTAAGATTGTGCTTTTTGTTATAGCTTCTCTCTCATAGTGTACCGACTCCATAGACATTTTCTATGGCAAAATAGCACCATAAAGTCAATGTTCCTAAGTGCTTAAAAGTTTGGCGTTACCCTGTAATGATCTAATATCATCCCAGCTGACACATGTGAATGTTCTCCAGAACCTATCAAAGCCCTTGAACTAAACAAACCATGTATGACTAGACTGCAACAGTAAATGCCCAAAACAATTAAAGGTCAAATTAGCCTATAAATCTGATATATGTAGGTTTGTTACCGAGTTTTGTGTTACAAGACTGGAGAAATTAAAACACATAGGTGTATCCTGATTAAGAACTTTGTTCTCTTCAAAAGTTTTTTCATATTTGTAGCCCATCAGGTTGACGTCAGCTTGAACCATAAGAGCAGGCATCAAGCCATGACCTTACTTTGGACCATGTGGCATTTTTCATTAGAGTTTTTTTTACAACTAGCTACAATTAAACAGAATATGATTTACTTGCTCACATGTTTCATCATGTGAAAATGATTAAGTGTTGAAAAATAATTAATCTGGCGTAACAGTGGTGCAGTGGTTAGCACCATTGACTCACAACGCCAGAGCCCTGGGTTCGATTCCATCCTCAGGCAATTGTCTGTGTGGAGTTTGCACATTCTCCGCAGGTCTGTGTGGATTTCCACCACGTGCTCTGGTTTCCTCCCTCAGTCCAAAGATGTGTTGGTTACGTGGATTGGCCATGGAAAATGTGGAGTTACAAGGATGAGGTAGAGGGGTGGGATGCTCTTCGGAGGGTCGATGTGGACTCAGTGGGCCAAATGGCCAGCTTGCACATTGTAGGGATTCTGTGATTTTATAATTCAATCTTACACTCCTACTTCTGAGGAAAAACATTTTTGGATCACATCTTGTTTAGCTGACTTGCCCACATAATCTAGGCTGATAATTCAGTGCAGTCTCTTGGACAAGGCGTTAAATTAATGTTCCAGCTTTTATAGAGTTGTATTAGATTGTATGGTACAGTTCAGAGGAGAACAGATGACTTAGCTGGTGCTCTGATCAACATCTGTCCCATTATCAATGATTTAATTATTGTTTATGAGACCTTGCTGTGCATAATTACTTCCAATTTCTCCCAGTTACCACAGTGACAACTCTTAAAAGAATTATTGTTTGTAAAGTGCTTTGGGATGTCCTGAGATTGTAAAAGTACCTTTTTTGTTGTATATTCACAGTCTGAATGAGATCATTAAAAATATCCGAGCAAGTGCAGGCCATTTCTACCCTTTTAGCTTGCTTTGCTACTCAGTAAGATCATGTCTGATCTTTAATATCAATTCCACTTGCCTGCCCAATACCTTCACTTGGGCCCCCAAGAGTCTTAGCTATCAATGCATAAGCATCCACAGCCCTCTAAGATAACAGTGAGAAAGAGACACCTTAAGGGTCCATGTTTGCTGGAAAAGAATATACTTGTTTGTCTTTAACAAACTGGAAGGAAGTTGTGAACTTTGTTTAAGCAGGTAATTATGACTGACAGAACAGAAAACATAGGAAATTTACAATGAAATGCAACGCAGTTTTAAAAGAAGCCTTCAAATAAAAATATGGTGATTAATGATCAGTTGTTTTCACGTTAAAAAAGATAGGAAACATATCCCTCAGTTGTGTATGTTTTTAGAAATTTCTTCGAAATGCAACTGTTCAATGAATCACAATGCAAAACCATATTTAGAAAGAGAAAAATGACCACAAAAGCATTTGGAAGGAAATAATAGTAGAAAAGAAGATTCACAATTGAGACTTAGAGGCTAACAATACTGTGCTGAATGAATCAGGAAAGAATACTGAAAGAGGTGACAATATATTTTGCAGTGGACGAGGTGAGACATCAGGAGAGATTGCTTTGGGAGTTGTCCTGATTGACGTCAGCAGTCTTGGCAAAGAAAAGCTTGCAACTGTGCTGCTTCTTGAGGTTTCAGAAGTAGTTCTCATAATATTGCAGCAAACAAGATGGAGAATCCCTGTGAAAATGCACCACCCATTGTTATTGCAGAACTGAATAGAAGAGAAAGAAAGTGAAGACTTTCTGCCCAGGGATTTAAGAAGTAGATAATAATGCAGCAGCCTCTAGACTGAGAAAGCTTTCAGAGAAAGTTCTGTGCTCTTAAGTTGTGAATAATGAAAGATTTTGAGACTGAAAATCTAATGGATTAACTTAGTTGGTTGAACTTGTGTTACTGTGTGGTTAATATGAAAGCATGTGTTTTTGAAGTTCGTTTTAGGTGATGAACCCATGCTGCCTTTGCAACATAGATAGTCATCCTTGGGTATGCGTCCATCAAATGATTTAATGCTTTTCTAGTTGGAAAGTATTTTCTAATTTGTTTCTAAATGTTTTTAGCACATTTAGAATTGATAGGATAACGTGGGTGAACTGCTCAGAGTTTCTTTGTGATTATGTAATTTGGTGCTCATGTGGACTTCACAGGGCATGAAATATCCAAGGAACTTGGAAGCATGTAGTTTGTTATTATCTGTCAAGTGAAAATTATGGTTTGTATGCTCTCCATTGATTGCAATTTTGTACTGACCGTACTGCAGGCTGAGTTGAGATTATGAAAAAAAAACATCAATCTGTATGTGCTTATCTCTTGATGGTGCTTTTAAAAGATGTATTTGTGATGCCACAAAGTACTCATCTAATACTTTGTATGTACACAGTAATCCTGAAACTGAAATGCTGTACACTTCTCTTAAATCAACTGGTTCAATTCAGTTTTATCAAGAAGTTGCTGTGATTTGAGTGTGGCTATTTCCAAATCATTAGAATGAGTTGCAATCATGTCATAGCAGTTTTATCCATATATCTTGACCACCGAATGAATAAACCTGGTTGGTGAGGAATTATATAATGATTTATAGGAGACATCAAAGAGCAAAGTTGCTTATTTGCATACAGTGAGGTGAATACTCAATCTTTTCTCAGCACAAGCATGCTTCAACACTGTTGTGTATGAGTTAAAGCAGCATGTTAAAACTACTGCTATTGAATCTGTTTATACTTTTACAAATCAAGTGTCACCCAGAATTTCAATGTGATGGAGTCAACAGTGAAAGTAAATATGAGAGATATAATAGTAGCTAAAGATAGAATACCTTTCTTCTTTTTGCCCTGAAGAGACTAATCCACATTGATCTTTAGTGATATGAGCAAGAACCATGCTTTTGCTGTCTTCAGGTAACAATTGTCATGTGAGATACTGGGTTAAAGTTTCCTTTTGAGTGCTTTTGGGTGGTCATTGGAAGTTTGGTGTAGGCAGAGCCTCATTAACAAAGGATCACCTGATGGTGGGCCAGGAGAAGAATGTACACAGTCAACTCATGACCATAGCAATAGGCTACTGGCTGTTGTTTGTGAGGGCTGGAGAAAAGATAGAGGAATCAGATTGGGTTCCATAAAGCAAGAACTACAAAATGTTGTTATATTTTGACTTCTGTTTTGGCTGAATTGGCTCATAATGTGCGCAATGTGCTTCACACTGTTGAGTTCTAAAATGGCATTAGGTCACTTTCAATGTTAGAGGACATTCTTAATGATTTTTAGATTGCTATTATATGTTCTGCTTGCTTGCTAAAATCAGGTTTAGGATGGAGGTACTGTTAAACACAAGCCTGGTCCCCTCTTCAGTTAATAATTCCTGACATTGGTTACTGCACTAGCTGTTTTCCCACATTCTGACACAGTAATCGGGTCTTTGCTGCTGCATTGACAGAGTCCAACCATCGTAGATTGAAGAATCAAGTTTTAATACATGATCATATGCTCCTTAAATCCAAGCCATGGACATTTATGATCATCTGTACAACTCTCAAAATTTAATAATCTGAATCTGTGATTTCTATTAGCCTAGAGAATACTATAACACCCCCAGTGTTATAAATTATCTTGTTTCCATTATTCAAAAGTGATGTATGTGTAATGACAATATCCATTCTGAGAGCAACTAGGTGAATGCATAAACAGTAATTTGTATTTACTTCAAATGGACATTTAAAATTACAATTGCATGCCTTAGTGAAGCTAATGAGGGGACTGAGAGGGGAACTCAATTTCTCTAAGGTTTATACATTAGGATAATGTAATCGCAGGTTCAGTTTAATTTATAGTGAGTTTTGCTGATGCTTTGGAAGTAAAATGCTCACCAATTTAACTGTGAGAAAGCCTGCACCAAATCTGCAGACATGGGTCTGAATTTATCTTCCTATGAGTGATATGGGTACGCAGCCATGCAGGATTGGGAATGTGTGGTACAGGGAACAAATAGGCCACACAGGTATTTCATCCAAAACATGGGAATGGTGCCAATCTAAAAGAAATTGAACAGTGCAACAAGCTGATGTCTCTCAGCAAATACAAAAGCAAATGCCTGAGATGTTTGGCCTCTCAAAGATGTTAATTAGAGTATCAATGCCTGTTGGAAGACTGAAATAACTTCAAGGAGGCCGGGTATCCAATCAAGTCACCTTTTAATTACATGTGCACAGTGCATGAACTCTGACCAGCCAGCTCCGAGCCAGTCCCTACGACAAGGAGACTCTCTATGACTCCTGATTATATCTGTCAGCCAGTGCCTCCCAATATGCCCAGTTTAACGACCCCAATCAGGGATCCCTTTTACAAAATTAGTCACCAAAGATCTGGGCAGGTGTTAGGTTTGTTTAATTAAGGATTCTTGAATGTCCCTTATGCTTGAAAACTACAGAGAGGTTTGTTCTTCAAGGAAGTGACACCATGCAGAACTGGAGTGCATTACCCCAGTGATTGCATTCCCCACTGCCCTGGAACGTATCTGAGGGGTATTTCCATCACAAAATTTAACCTTAGAGGTTATCAGCACTTCCTAAATCATTTAGGTGAGGGTCAAGCCCCAACTTTAAGCTGGCGTTTGGCCTATGTTCTGAGGGGTGTACTGTCCAGACTTAAGTTATTTACGTGGCATTATCTGGTTCACTCCCATTCCTGACCCTGAGATCCCTACTATTCTGACCTTGGCCTCTTGTTTGCCTTGAGTTTAAAAGATCTTGGTTTCCGCTATTCAATAGTATATGTGTAATGACAATATCCATTCTGTGAGCAACTTGTTGAACGCATAAACAGTAATTTGTGTTTACTTCAAATGGATATTTAAAGCTACAATTGCATGCCTTAGTGAAGCCCAATGCTCAATTTCTGGAGATCGTAGATTCTCATTGTTTGTGGGCAGTGTAGTTACCTTGGGTGATGGGGAAAGAGAATGCATACTAAAATCTTCAACTTGTGCTGGAAAATGATAAATTTCTCTATGTGGTGCCTAGTGTTGACATCAAGCACTGTTGAGTCAGTTACTCTATGGCCTGATAGACAGGACAACACGCTTCATCCCAATTCTATTGTTTATCCCCAGACCCTGATTAATTACCCCAGTCTCTCACACTGGCAGTGTGAATTATTCACATCAAGCTTAATGTCAACTATGTGGTAAATTTTGGATGTGAATCTGCGATGGTAATGATCCAGGAATCTTGCAGTTAAACTGAGGAGCCTTGATTCACATGAGTCTCAACTGGGTTCAGCCTTTAAGGCCTATGGAAAAGCACAATGCATTAAATGTATTACTGTGTGAGGATTTCATGCAGCAAATTACAAGCGTAGTCTGTGATGTCGTGCATAGGTGATTTACAAAGGAGGGATGATAAATTAGAAATAAGATTTCCTGGAGTATGATTGACTATAGTTGTACCGTTGGCGAATGCTAACCATGTTTTGATGATGTGTACTGCAGAATTAAAAGTAATAGGTCACCAAAGACCCAAAGGCTGCTGTGTCATTAGAGATGGCAACTGGTGGTGGCTTAACCTGAGGGTTACCATGTTCTAGGTAAGGGACAAGGTTAAAAAAGCTTGATTTCCTGGACACCTGCAGAATAGTGAAGACAGAAAGCTGCAAAAAGGAACTTCTTCAATAGATGATAACAAAGTGTGGAACTGGATGAACACAGCAGACCACGCAGCATAATTCCACAATTGTTTATTTTGTGCGCAGTAAAGGATTGTCATAAACAAGATTCATGGAGCATTCTTGACTGAGGTCACCTGTCTACTATAAATAAAGACATATTTACAACTGAAAAGAATAGAAGATTAAATTCTTAGACAATAAGATGTATAACAGTATTTGATTGAGTATTCCAAAGAAAAACAGTTAAAATAGTCCTTTACTTGTTGGTTGAAGAATTGCAAACTTTTCTAAACTTAATCTTTTTAAACTTAAAGTTGATGAACAGCACAACATCAAAAGTAAATCATAAGCTCTTCAAAATATTATGGATTGAATTGAGTGGATCCCAAGATGGGATTAAAAACTTGATATGAGGAGAAAGCAGTTTTGAGGCTCTGGGAAAGAATCGGCTTCAATCTGAAGAAAGAAAGAAAGAATTCACTTAGCGTGTTTTACAATTTCAGGACATCCCGAAGAACTTCAGAAACAAATATTTCTGAAGCATCATCATTGTTACAATGTAGGGAAGTATGGTGACAAATTTGTGTGAAAAGATTCAGGGACACCAAGAAGATAAATGACCTGATATTCTGTTTCAGTGATGTTAGTTTGCTGATGTTGGCAAAGACACTATTCCCAATGTACCATTGTTGCATTCTTCAAGCACAGAGTTATCAAAATGATGTACATAATGATGGACAGCCATTTTCACCATGTGGGCTGGCAGTAGGAAATGAAGGAGAAAGGTTTTACTTCTGCTTTTGAAGACTGGAAGTGAACTGAAAAAAATTATGGAGGGCAGTATCTGCAGTAGCATTAGAAAAGAGTGGGCCAGAGTCAAAATAGTGAACAGTGCATATATATAGCTGGAGGAGATTCCCAAAGTAAGGTGGAACAGGACCATGCAGGGCAACATTCTTAAAGCTGATTGACTGGAGCATGTGGAACTCAAGCTGACTGAGGCTAACCGAAGTGTGGCTATTGCATAATCGTCACCAAATTAAATTGCCTATTGTTTCCTTATTGTATGTCGTAGCAGAAGGCATTACTGAAGGTGGTAGTGCAAATGACATGTCCCACATGGAAGGCATCTGCTGCTTTGAAAACTGTGGAAGCTATCGGGTAATGGAGGAGTCCAATCAACATGATTGCTTCTGTGGCACAAACTGCCAGCAACAATACAAAGTTCAGTAAGTAGAAATGAAACTCGCAAAACCTTATGTTAAAGTAAAGAGCTTTCTGTTTTGATTGTGAATTCCGTGACTTGGGAACAGAATTTTATCCATCAAAACTGTCACCACACTGTATACTGGCAGGTTCAAGCTAAGTTAAAGGAAAAGCATATAATTATGTCCGTAGAGGACGATTCTGTGAAGTAATAGGGAGTCTCTGAAGAAGTGGTGTGACCACAATTTGAATATTGAAGTAAATGTTGTCAATTAGTGCTTCTGGTGCAGAACGTACTGTGAGGAGAGCATATGTCAAAACTTCAGAGGTAGAAATTGATGCATTTTGCATGGGATAAATTTAAACCTGATTTGTTATGCTGTACATGTTCAGTGCCTTTCTCATGAGGGGATGGGGGTGTGGAGGTGTTGGCAGGGGTATCCCATGGCTTTTCCACCCATCTGTCATGACTTTGGCAGAAGAGCCACATAAATCCTGCAAAGGAGGCACTGACTGCCAAGTCTCTCTGGGAGTTGTAAATAAAAGCAGAAAATGCTGGAAATGCTCAGCAAATCTGGCAGCATCTGTAGAGACCGTGAGATAACGTTAACATTTCAGATCATCAGAATTCAGTGGGAGTTTGTTAAATGGAGTGGCCATGTGTTTAGTTCTGCTGGATCATGAGGAGACTGTGCTACTGCATTCACCATGTTCAATACTGCAGTGCCTGATTTTTCCTGTCCGCATTGTGCCACACCCATCTTTAAAGAGGGAGAGGTGCTTACTGGTCTGAATGAACCTGACCGATAGTGGGATTGTAGTAGCTGTGGTGTACATTAACTTCAATACATTTTAAATGACAGGCACTGGAAAACATTTCAAAATGTGGATCGAAAAATGTCAGAATAAAAAGAAATCAAGGGTTATGTTACATGGAAACTTAACTGCAGTTGGAGTTCCACAGGAGTCACTGCTGAGTCCACTTTTGTTCCTGCTTTATAATTGATAATTAGGTTCTTGGGGATCTACTGTTTTAAATTTACTGTCACTACCAAAGTTGGGGTTTTGACGCGCAATGAATATTGCCTTCTGGTGTGGACTCCCTCATTTCTAAAAGTACGCTTGCTTCATTACAAAAGTGGATTTCTAATTATTTTCTCAGAACTAATGTTAGACGAACTGTTTAATATTTTAATGGTTTATCCTTTCCCTAAGAAAGAATGCAATTTTGATGCTCTTGATTTCCACGTTGCTAGGCTTGATTATAAACTGGCGCTCTCACCTGTGAGTATATAGGTTTTGACCTTCAAGCCCTCATCTTAACTTAATAAAAACTAAAAGAACTGCGGATGCTGAAAAACCAGAGACAAAAATAGAAATTTCTGGAAAAGCTCAGCAGGTCTGGCAGCATCTATGGGGAGAAATCAAAGTTAACGTTTCAGGTCGAATGACCCTTCCTCAGAACTGATGGTAGGCTACCATTGGTTTTGAGAAAGGGCCACTTGATGGTAACTCTAATTTTTCCCCACAGATGCTACCAGACCTGCTGAGTTTTTCCAGCAATTTGTATTTTTGTCTCATTTAAACTTGAGGGCAATGAGCAGGTTATCTTAATGACACACAGTTGTTAAATTAGATATGCAATATTTCAGATGAGGTATCAAACCAAATCCTGGGTTTGCTTAAATACTCCATATATTTCTCTCAGTTATTACTATCCTCTTGAATACTTTGCATGAACATACATTTCAGTTTATTAAGGACTGACCCAGTTGAACCTCGAGCATGAATTTTCTTTCAGGCTCATCTCCATAGTTGCCTGCATTCTGACTTACGATGCTTTGAACTGAAGAGAGTTTGAGATAAGGAGCTTGACAATGATGATGAGTGGTTTGTAGATTTTGTGAAGGATGTAGAAATAGAGAGGGACAAGGATATCATCAGATTTAAATTTCAGGAAGAGAATTTTTAAACTGAGGAGCTGGGCGACGAATTAAGATTAATTTCCAAATTTCACAGAACAAAAAAGAAACCTCACAATTGGTTGTTCTTCTCCATTGTTTTTAATATCCACACTTGTTTGCACCTACTTCAAATTTCCATTTCCATTTCCATTCCCCAGGATTTCTGGAGCATTAATGACGGGAACTGGGTGAATTCCTGCCAAGTGTGTGCAGACCCAGCCAGCCCCTGAACTCTTATACACAAATGTCTGAGCAATGAAGGCAAGCATGCTGAATGCCTTGTTACCACCCTGTTTACCTGTGGTGCAACTTTTAAAGAAGCATATACTTTTAAACAGTTCCCAATCTTCAGGCCTATTATTTCTTATGCCAATTTTTGAATGCCTCTTTTTTATATTTAATGCTATCTCTAACTTCCCAGGTAAGCCATGGTTTGGCCACTGTTCTGTTTATAAACTTGCACAAGTCAAGAGTAAACAGTTTTTGTAGTTCACTCATTTGCTCTTTGAATGTTTGCCATTGTGTACTCACTCATTCTTATCAGCAACCTTTCCCATTCCATCACAGCTAACTCATGCCTGCTACCATCACAGTTTCCTTCATTAAGATTTAGGACCCTAGTCTCAGAGTCAACTACCTCTATCACATTAAAGCCATTCATCTCCAAGGGATCACTCACTATGACCTCATCATTTATTCCTTTGTGATTGCACAACACCCAGTCTATGATGACCTGTTGTCTAGTTGGCTCCTCAACATATTGGCCTAGAAAACCAACTGGCATCCTTTGGGGATAATGGGAACTGCAGATGCTGGAGAATTCCAAGATAATAAAATGTGAGGCTGGATGAACACAGCAGGCCAAGCAGCATCTCAGGAGCACAAAATCCCTCTCTGATGAAGGGTCTAGGCCCGAAACGTCAGCTTTTGTGCTCCTGAGATGCTGCTTGGCCTGCTGTGTTCATCCGGCCTCACATTTTATTATCTTGGCATCGTTTGGGAATTGTTTTTCTACGATATTGTGACTAATTTGATTTGCCCAACCTATAAGCTGATTAAAGTCACCCATAAATGCATGTGTTACTTCACCACATGCACACTGATTTCCTCTTTAATGCCGTTCCCATCACCACTACAATTTGGGTGGTCTGCATGTAATACCCACTAATATTTTTAGTCCCTTTCTGGTTCTGAAGTCTATACAGATTCTATATTGTCTGAGGTGAAACCTTTCCTTAATATTGTGTTTATATCCTCTTTAACCAGTAATGCAACTCCACCACCTTTTTCTTTTGTCTGTCCTTCTTAAATATTGAATACCCTAGAAGCTCAGTCCCCATCCCCAGTCATGCAGCACCCATGTCTCAGTGTGATTAACTCATCTACTTTATTTAGAATGCTCCATGCATTCAGGCACAAAGCCTTAAAGCTTAACTTTTTAATGTTCCTTATCCCATTCCCAGTTTTCTTTTTACACTGGTCTTGTTTGATTCTGACCTTTGATTCACATTTGCTACATAAAGCCAGACAATGGCTTTCTCCAAATAGTGAGTATTTGCCACTGCTGAATCCTTCACTATAAGTATCATGAACTTAACACTGAATGGAAACAGAATTGCACCAATGCTATAAAGTCTGTGGCTGCAACAGCAGATCAGAAGCTAGGAATTGTGTAGTGGATAACTCACCTTCTGTCTCTGCAGTGCCTGTCGATCTGTACAAAGCACAAGTCAAGCATGTGATTGAATACTCAATCTTGACATAGATGGATACATTAGGGTCCAACAATAGTCAAGATAGTCAACGCCAATCCACCACCTTCAACATTGACTCCCTTTACCACTGACACGCTGTAGTAGTACTGTATTATCATTTACAAGATGCAGTGAAGTAATTCACCAACACTCCAAAAGAACCTTTCAGACTCAGGTCAAGGGCAAAAGATTTACAGGAATATCACTACGTGCATGGTCCTATCAAAACCACACACCATCCTGAGTTGGAACTACATCAGTGATCCTTGAGTGTCCTTGGGTCAGAATCGCAGAACTTCCTTCCTAACAGCACTATAGGTGTCTGTACATTCCAAGGTCTGCAGCAGTTCAGGAAGGTAGCTTGTTATTTTGATTCAGTTTTTATTTTGCGCTTTTAATACCATGTAAAGCCTAATACAAACTTGTGAATGTGAATTTTGAAGGAAAAAACCCAATTTTGGAAATATTGCATCTCAAACTTTAGTGCAGATTTTGACAACTTTAGAATCAAGGGCTGCCTGCTTAATTTTCCCATAGCTTGTTAATATACGTTTTCAGTGGCATCTTTATTAAAAAAAAGTTAATATAAAAATTTGAAACTGATCAGTGGTGACAATTTTAAATAATTGTGACCTTAATAATATACTTGTATGCAATATTTTTAGAACTTGCAAGAGTAAGTCATATTTCAATACAAGATTCTTCAACAGAAAGCCCATTGTGGAGCATGTACCAATCAAGCAAAATGCTGGAACAATACTGAAATGCATCAAAAAGCGCAAGAAGAAAGTGAGTGCGAACCTAAAGGAAGATTCTGATGAAGATTTTCAAGATGGCCACATGGTTTGTGATAACTGTAGATATTTATGTTATTATGTAGTGGCATTTTTCGAAGAAACAATATTTCATCAAGCTTGAAGGTTTTGTTTTGCGTCCCATGATTACATGAAAAATTTGATGTTGGCAGGATGTGGTAATTGATATACACCATCACAAAATTTCTGTTATAAATCTGGTCATACCCCAAGACATTGCAGCCCAGTAGTCACAGAACCTTTTTGACCCAAGCCCCTCTGGTATACCCGTGCAAAAGTACAATGATGCTAGAAACACCTTGCATCACGTGATCTGCATCCTCGTAGTGGATTTGTGCCGACTGCAGAAATAAGCACATTCCCAATCATTTTGAGATTTCCATAGATAGTAGAGCAGTGGGACTAGAGGTCTATTGTAATGAGTCTTTGCCCCTCCAATTTCTTCACAGCACCTGAGAAGTCAGTAATGAGCTGAAACAAAACATAAAATCTCCTGCTTAGCCAGATGGTGCAGAGTGTACAGTTTGACTGGAATGTATATCACTTTTTTTTATGTGTGATTGATAGCTACAATAAAAGCATCATTCACAGGTCAACTGCATAAACACGGTATTGAGTTATTATGAAGCAAAGTTCAAGTCAAATAAGAAGCAAAAACAATTGCTCATACAATACTATAACCTCTCACTACGGAGATCCATTGGATCCTCATTTGCTCACCACAGTTGTTTTGAATCCAATGGAACTTTTTGAATTTGTTTCCCAGCAGCTAGAGTGTGCAGTGAAACTGAATGTTAGCAGTAGAACTGGAATGAATGGTGCTTTGGTTTGAAAAGATGTTCCTGTTGATGAAAAGTGCATTTTCATTGGTTCAAGGTATTAATTGCAGCATTTCTTTGAAAAAAATCAGTAAATATTTCCACTATGATTGCTTCTGGAAAACGATTAGAGCCGTTTTGTTTTTATTGCTCCTTTAGTAGTTCCATTGCAACACACTTCATTATACATTTGAGGGTTGTCTATATCATCACAGTTTGCTGTGTGCTTCATAATCTCAAATTAGAAAGGTTCCTGTTTTACAGAGGCAGGGGGAGATGAAGTAGGGGGGCAGGCAGAGCAACATGAAACTTCTCAGCACCACACTGACATAGATTTCTCTGGTATAGTTTATGTTGAACATCTCATGCACTGCTGACATAAACACTGTGAATGCAGGCAGTCGACCGTACAATCTGAGTGACCATCTGTTAAGTCTGGATGACTCATTGAGTATCATTTAGATGCTTTGTTGGCATTTTTCTTCTGGATGCTAGACCCCTGAGATGCTGATAAGAGTGCTTGGCCAAAAGCAGACATTTTCTGCCCCCACCAAACAGCTGTACCTGATTGTTCATCAGCAATCCCTTCACTAACCTATGAAATTAGACCAAACACCAATTTAGGCTCTGCACCAAGCCATCCTTTGTATGTGGTTGAATGGCATCACCCTGGTGCCCAGAGTAAGAAGCAAACAATGATGCAGTATCTTTGCAATGTGGGGAAAAGGAGCATGAGACCCCTGAATGTTGTATCAAAGGTTATATTAAAAATGGTAAGCTAGCCATGCGTAAGAGGGACAGAGAATCTCACATTTTTTGACGTCTGAATTTTTGACTGTAACTCTAAATGAGAAAAGCAACATTCTGTATTTGATTGTTGGATGAAATGTTGCAATGCTTAAGAGATAAATAATTTCAATGATATAAACTTGAAGAATGGAATGTGTCATGCACTATAATTAAAACAAAGGACTTCCAAAGAAGGAGTACTTGAGTGAAGAAAGGCAAATTTACACTGGTAGTAAAAGCTGTGCAATACAAACAGGACTTTGAAAAGCTCAAGTTTAATGTCAGACAAATGTGAGAATTGTCTGGGTGCTTATAATGAATGTTATTCGGTGAAACTTAATATTTACTGATGCAAATGATTGCTGTGAACTTTGGTGAGAATTATGTCGATAAAATTTCTGAGAGCTTTTGTTGGAGAATTGACAAGCTTCAGACTGATCACCTTTTCCACATTTGTTTGAATTATATTATTTCAAAAGGCTTCATGCTTAATGTTGCAATGTCTGCACATAATTTATTTCATGTAACATTAGCATCGGCTAGGAAAATGTAATCTTATTGGTAGAACTATAGTATTAAAATATAATCCTCTGGTGAGTCATTCTAATTTGGCAAAAAAAATCTATGCTATTATGTGGTATCAAAAACACATTACTCTGAATAAATTGCGGTTGCATCTGGTGTACCCAGGGTGCTGTTAATTTTTGATCAACTATAGAAGGAATTGTTTTATGCAGCTGTAGAAACTAAAGGTGTGCCACACATGATGTTATCGAACAAGGTACAAAATTGAACTTACCAAAATACCACCTGATGCTTTCTTTTCACGAGTGGAATGTTTTTAACTTGATTGTGCTGCAGGAGGAAGTGCGGGATGATGGAAAAATGAAGATAAAAATGTCTACAGTGCTGACTAACCACCTGAACTTCAAAAACAATCGGTTTGCTGAACCAAATTCCAAGTTCTCGAAACAGGGTACTCAACTATTTTTATTTGAACCATATTGTTTTATTGTTTCCCTGGCCAAGTATGTAATTTACATTTTAGTCACATCTACATGTGACATCTACAATAATTGTCATAGAGACTGACAGTTTGTGAAAATATATTTGAATTTATAGTGACTTGAAGCACCACAGGACATGATTTCAAGATTTTAGAATTTTATCTAACGTTGCTACAGTTCCCTATTCATATTTCCTTCCTAAAGCTCATCTACATTGGAGCATGAAATATATATGGGCCATGTATCCAAGTAGAAATCTTAATTAGCTATTGCCTCAACTCCCAGTTGCATGGCAGCTTGGAATTAAATAGATAGTTTAAAATATGACCATTTATAATGCGTGACCTGGCTCACAACTTTTTAAGACACTTGAAAACTAACAGTATATCCACAGTCATTGCAAATGTACTTGCTATTGTCTGCAGGTATGAACATCTTGCACCATGTTCCCAGTAAAGCAAGTTGGACGCCTCCCCAACCCCAAGCCTTTAGTTTTTATCAATCAAGCCACCCAAGCTTAGATCAAGCTCAGTCACCCAATAGGTCAAGTAACCGTGTTCATTTCTCAATTCTATCACAAAATAATGAGAGAGTCCCAAAACATTATAAATGTAACATCTTTACAATATCTCAAGGACATATGTATGAAAGTTCCGTTCAGCGATAGGACCAGGAATAAATGGTCCTTATGGTTTCCTTTTGCTCTGCGAAATACCCGACGGAAGAAATGCTGTGCAGCTGTCAGGCTTGGTGATCACAGGTTTAATCTTTTTGCATGAAATAGCTTTGCAACATTCAGGATCGATCCACTTCTGCTTAATTAATTAGTTTGCATTGATAGAACCAATCTGAAATCAAAGAAATAAATGGGATGAAAACTTATTTGGTTTCTGTAAAAGATGGTAGTTTCCACCGAAGTATGACCTAAGTGATAAAGGTGAAAATTTACACCATCTCATGCAGTGGATAGGGAAACATTGCAATGGATTGGTTAGCGCCCACCTTGGGGGAAAAAATGTGTCAATGCTGAAGCTTCAGATTACATTGCCACATTGTGAGAAAAATATTTGAGTCTTTGCTAGTTTGCTTCAATTGATCCAGCAGAGATTCAGAAGGTGTCAGATGAAATTCACCACAGATAATTGTAATGTTTTGAAATGAGACAGTAAAAGACAAAGTGTACCGTACATGTTAAATAGTAGCATTCATGAAATTAAAAGATAAGTTTTGAGGATTTGATAGATGGATTGTTAAGTATTATTAGCTGGTGAACCAGAAAGCAAATAGGGAATGCAGATGATGCTGGCCAGGCCAGAGTTTATTGCCCAGAGGGCAATTGAGAGTCAACCACATTGATGTGGGCCTGGAGTCACATATAGAACCAAGTAAGAATGACAGATTTCCTCCCCTAAAGGACATTAGTGACCCAGATTGTTGTCCTAAGAATCAACAATAGTTTTGTAGTCATCTTTAGACTCATAACACAGACTTTATTGAATTCACATTCCATTATCTGCCGTGGCAGGATTTGAACCTGGGTGCCTAGATCATTACCCAGGTCTCCTGTATTAATAATCTAACTATTATACCATTAGACTGTCACCCTCCATATGTAATTGATGTGTTAAAGAAGACAGTGTTGAAGTTTATCTGAGATTCAGTAAGTCTTAGGCTTGGTTCTGTCATCTGCATTACTAAATCAAAATGTTGGGAGGGACGCCCATGAAATGTCGTGAGACTAATTTCTAAAGTTGCATGGGTTAAAAGAAAACTTGTTGAGCTGGTATAAAAAGGTAAAGTTACTGTAGTCTTATGGGACACAACGTTGTTGTCTCATTAGTGAGAGAAGCAACTGGTGGTGGTTTAAGTGATAATGGGAACTGCAGATGCTGGAGAATCCAAGATAATCAAGTGTGAAGCTGGATGAACACAGCAGGCCAAGCAGCATCTCAGGAGCACAAAAGCTGACGTTTCGGGCCTAGACCCTTCATCAGAGAGGGGGATGGGGTGAGGGTTCTGGAATAAATAGGGAGAGAAGGGGAGGTGGACCGAAGATGGAGAGAAAAGAAGATAGGTGGAGAGGAGAGTATAGGTGGGGAGGTAGGGAGGGGATAGGTCAGTCCAGGGAAGACGGACAGGTCAAGGAGGTGGGATGAGGTTAGTAGGTATGGAAATGGAGGTGCGGCTTGGGGTGGGAGGAAGGGATGTGTGAGAGGAAGAACAGGTTAGGGAGGCAGAGACAGGCTGGGCTGGTTTTGGGATGCAGTGGGGGGAGGGGAAGAGCTGGGCTGGTTGTGTGGTGCAGTGGGGGGAGGGGGCGAACTGGGCTGCTTTTGGGACGCGGTGGGGGAAAGGGAGATTTTGAAGCTTGTGAAGTCCACATTGATACCATTGGGCTGCAGGGTTCCCAAGCGGAATATGAGTTGCTGTTCCTGCAACCTTCGGGTGGCATCATTGTGGCACTGCAGGAGGCCCATGATGGACATGTCATCTAAAGAATGGGAGGGGGAGTTGAAATGGTTCGTGACTGGGAGGTGCAGTTGTTTATTGCGAACGGAGCGGAGGTGTTCTGCAAAGCGGTCCCCAAGCCTCCGCTTGGTTTCCCCAATGTAGAGGAAGCCACACCGGGTACAATGGATACAGTATACCACATTGGCAGATGTGCAGGTGAACCTCTGCTTAATATGGAAAGTCATCTTGGGGCCTGGGATAGGAGTGAGGGAGGAGGTGTGGGGGCAAGTGTAGCATTTCCTGCGATTGCAGGGGAAGGTGCCAGGTGTGGTGGGGTTGGAGGGCAGTGTGGAGCGAACAAGGAAGTCACGGAGAGAGTGGTCTCTCCGGAAAGCAGACAAGGGTGGGGATGGAAAAATGTCTTGGGTGGTGGGGTCGGATTGTAGATGGCGGAAGTGTCGGAGGATGATACGTTGTGTCCGGAGGTTGGTGGGGTGGTGTGTGAGAACGAGGGGGTCTTCTTTGGGCGGTTGTGGCTGGGGCAGGGTGTGAGAGATGTGTTGCGGGAAATGCGGGAGATGCAGTCAAGGGCGTTCTCGACGACTGTGGGGGGGAAAGTTGCAGTCCTTGAAGAACTTGGACATCTGGGATGTGCGGGAGTGGAATACCTCATTGTGGGAGCAGATGCGGCGGAGGCGGAGGAATTGGGAATAGGGGATGGAATTTTTGCAGGAGGGTGGGTGGGAGGAGGTGTATTCTAGGTAGCTGTGGGAGTCGGTGGGCTTGAAATGGACATCAGTTACAAGCTGGTTGCCTGAGATGGAAACTGAGAGGTCCAGGAAGGTGAGGGATGTGCTGGAGATGGCCCAGGTGAACTGAAGGTTCACCCCATCTTCAGTCCGCCTCCCCCTCTCTCCCTATTTATTCCAGAACCCTCCCCCCATCCCCCTCTCTGATGAAGGGTCTAGGCCCGAAACGTCAGCTTTTGTGCTCCTGAGATGCTGCTTGGCCTGCTGTGTTCATCCAGCTTCACACATTATTATTATGGTGGTGGTTTAACCTGAGGGTCACCATGCCTCAGGTGAAGGGGAACTTGGAGAGTGAGTTCTTCAAAGTAATCTCAGCCGTTGCAGAAATTGAGCCCACACTGTTGATGTCACTCTGCATTACACACCACTGTCCAGCCAATTGAGCTAACCAACATCTTTTATTGAAAATGAGAAGAAAGAATTTGACAGAGATTTTTAAGTTATTTACTTGAATTTATGCCCAAAAAATTGGCTTGAGGAGACTGACTCAATTTCAAGTTAAGGGTATCAAAGCAGGATAACACAGCATTTGTTGCCTGATTATTGATGAAGTTGGTTGAATGGAAAAGCTTGGTACATTTCACAAAAGGATTAGTTAACTTTCTATTGGCCAGGTAGGATTCAGGAATATTAGTTCTAAACCATGGATAGAAACTGATGAATATGTGTGACAGAGTAGCTGATTCATCCAGGTGCCTTTTTTGCCTAATTATATTTATAAATGAGATGCTGAAAATTCATTAATTCACAACAACAAATGTGTGAAATTCTTATAAGAAGCAAAAGGTTGTTTTTTTTTGACTATTTTTCAGTTTGGTGGCCTTTTGGCTTGGTTGGATTTCCAGTGTCTGGAAAGATGGATCCATGATTCTAGCTCCATATGTGGACTCAATCGTCACTATAACAAGCTCCATATAATCTCCTGTGGGGAGTCATTGTGGATGGGGTTCAAATAAACAATGGCAGACGGCCTTTGTCCTTCAAGCTAATGTTATTAACATTCCTTCCCTTAACATCCCCTTCCCTGGATGTTAGTTCCACAGAAATTCCAGCCTTTAACCATCAATATGTCCTCACAATCTGTAACCACACTGAATGGTACGATCCTTGGTGTCCCTCCGATTTCGTGTTGCTATAGCATAAAAAACAGAAATAAAGTTGCATGGGAAATTTCATTTATTTAAGTGTCATTAGAATATGCCTGCTAGTACATAAGATTCATTGACCGAACGTCACCTGTTTTGGCCAGAAAGGTGACACGCACAATGGATCCTTGGCTTATTCCTATCCCTTTTGGGAAAGCCATGAGATAAAGGGCTCAAAATATTGGCAGCTTGTTGAAGACAAACAAGAAAATACCAAGATGTGCTATTGATTCTAGCACTTAGCAAATGAAATGTTTGCATGCGTTGATAAAATCAGATTCTTGTAGTGTCATGTGATATTTATTTACATACACTAATCCTCAACGTTTACTTATTGGATTCTTTTTCATCTCAGCTGTGCCACTTCCTGGAAAGAAAAAGGCTTGGTCCTGGCAACAGTATCTTGAAGAAGAGAAAGCATTAGCAGCACCTCCTAAACTGTTTAAAGAGGTAGAGATATCGTGATTTCAGAATAATTATTTGTAATCAATTTGTAAACTGTTCATATCTGCCTAACTGTTTATTAAAATTACATTTGTAAATAGATCAAAAATATTATCACTTGATAAAATCAAAAGATTTGTAACCTTAGAATTGCAGTTTTAAAATGCAACACGTCTCCGATGTGTCATGCATCCACTGGCCAAACCATTGTCCGATGGTGTCAACTAACAGTAGATTGAGTTTTGAGGCCCTGTTGAGAGTATGTCTGATTTGTAAAGCTTTTGATTTTCCAATGGAGTGTTTGAGGACTGAAAATGTTGGCTTCTTTTTAACATTTAAGTACAATGACAAAATCTTTTGTCGCAAATATTAAATCTTTTGGTGAGGTTCTAGCCGCAGCAAAAGTATTGACATGTGTGAGTCCCAGACTTGACCAGCTGAAGCAGCTCTGTGCATTTGTTGGTCTTACAATCATTGTTTAAGGATTTATTTCTCTTGGAATGATGTTTCTTCATTACTTGTACCTCATGCCGGCCTTTTGAGACTTAAGACATATTTTGTTTTTCATAACCGCAGGATATCTCAAAGCATTCTACATTTAATGAGGTGTTGGCAGTGCTGCAATGCAAGAAGTTCAATTTGTACACAGCAAGGTCCTGCACAGAACAATATGACCTGGCCTTGATTGTGTGATACATAATAGCTTGGATGCTGTTATGAGCTCCTTCAGAGTCTTACTTGTACTATTCCTTTATTGAACTGAACAAGGGAGAAAAGCATGAAATAAGTACATTCTAGTAGAGATCACATGACTACAGCAGGCTAGGTGGCATTGATTTGATTTATTATTGTCACATGTACCTAGATACAGTGAGAGGTTTTGTTTTGCGTGCAGTATAGACACAGCATATCATACAAAGTGTATTAGGGTAATAGAACAAAGCGAGAAATACAATGTTACAGCTGTAGAGAAGGCACACAAAAAGCAACATCAGCATTAAATTTATAAGGTGAGAGACCCATTCACAAGCCTAATAACAGTGGGGAAAGAAACTGTTCTTGAATCTATTAGGAATGTACCAGCTTTCATACTTTCTACCCAATGGGAGAGGGTGGAAGTGAGCACAACTGGGTGGAAAGAGTCTTTGATTATGTTGGTTGCCTTCCTGGGGAAGCGGGCAGTATAGATGCAGCCAGTGGAAGAAAGGCTGGTTTGCGTGTTGGACTTGGCTAAATTCGCGATTCTCTGTAGTTTCTTGCAGGACATGCTGAATTTCCTTAGGCTCCTGAAGAAGTAGAGATGTTGTTCTGCATTTGACTACAATATTGCATTTCTATCTCAAAATACCCCTTTCCTTACGAAACATTTGCATGTTATTATTCACACTAAGTTACTAAAGTTATCCACAATGCGTACAGCTGTTCTCATGCATTAACATTTTGTTGTTCAGGTCAGTCTCTGCACATTCATTGGACACAAAGACTTGAAATCATGTTGCACACTTCATGGTATGTGCACACATTTCCATCGGCTGTTCATCTTCCTGCAGGATGTGTCACTCCCATTTCATTAGTTGGAGATGTGGTGATTGCTGCCATTTCGCTTCCCTTGATGGGTTGCTGCAGTTTGCTGGGACTAATGGTTAGTCAGTGGTTTTTGCAGTTGGTTCCTTCACATTTTCCTGATTGGCCGCCTGCAGTGAAGGAGCAGCTTCTTGGGTTGTCCTTATGTGCCTGTATTAGCAACAGTTTGCTACCTTGTCATTCACTTCTACCACATACAATTGATGTGACACTTGCTCTACCCTAGTTCCAAGTTGCCACTTGTGCTGATTCTTGTTGAGAGTATTGAAGGTTTGTATCCTGGTTGTCTCTTGAATGTTTAATGCTGGCACTGGTTTTGCAGCTTTGTCAGAATAAAAATTTGGCTTTCTGCCATTTCTGCCATTTTGTTGCTCTTGGCTGGTATTAATTTAGGCTTTAGTTTCATCTGGTGAGCTCTAGCAGGCAAACTAGATTTTGATCACGGTCAACGATAACTTCTTCTCATGTGCCTTTGAATCCTTAAATTAGCAAATCATCCATTTTAGCCTCTACTTCACTTGAACATCGCTCATACTGCCTGCGTTGATACTTTTATGGAGCCACAGAAATGCCAAACATGTTGTACAACCATTTGCATCCCTCGAAAGGTTTTCAGAATGTGATTGGAAAGGTGCTGCTTTCACCCAGCATCAGTTGTCACTAACCATTCCTCGCATCTACCCCATGTCAACTGTGCAGATTGCAGCAGGATTCCTTGCATAGTTAACATGGGGTAGTGCGATCTCTTTAGAGTTTTATTTAGATCCTTTGTATCAGTACATTCTCACATCTATTGAGGGTGTCATGGGGAGATGGTTCTGGTCTGGCACTTTTGTAGCGCAAATGTTGCTTACTATTTAGCAAACCAAGTTCACATGTTGTCTCAGGTCATGCTGCCTGCGAGCACAATCTGTTTCAGGAGCTGAGGAGAGTGTTTCTGTTTATGTAACAAAACTGACAGGGGCTTGGTTTAAAGACTCGCCCAAAATACAACATTTGTTAAAGTACAGTACTCTGAGTGCTGCACAAGATGATTGGTTTCCATTCAGTGCTCATTTCTCTGGGCTGTGACAAGAATGTGCAAGTTCATCTTTGGAAGCAGTTGTACCACTGGTATCAGTCAAGTTTATGTTGCATCCTGTCATGAGGCGATAATTATTTAGGAAATGTTTTATAAGACCATAAGACATAGGAGTGGAAGTAAGGTCATTCGGCCCATCGACTCCACTCTGCCATTTAATCATGGCTGATGGGCATTTCAACTCCACTTCCCTGCACTCTCCCCATAGCCCTTGATTTCTTGTGAGATCAAGAATTTATCAGTCTCTGCCTTGAAGACATTTAATGTCCCGGCCTCCACTGCACTCCGTGGCAATGAATTCCACAGGCCCACCACTCTCTGGCTAAAGAAATGTCTCCTCATTTCCATTTTAAATTTACCCCCTCTAATTTTAAGGCTGTGCCCATGGGTCCTAGTCTCCCCGCCTAATGGAAACAACTTCCCAGCATCCACCTTTTCTAAGCCATGCATTATCTTGTAAGTTTCTATTAGATCTCCCCTCAACCTTCTAAACTCTAATGAATATAATCACAGGATTCTCAGTCATTCATCGTATGTTAAACCTGACATTCCAGGGATCATCCGTGTGAATCTCCGCTGGACACGCTGTAGCGCCAGTATGTCCTTCCTGAGGTGTGGGGCCGAAAATTGGACACAGTATTCTAAATGGGGCCTAATTCGAGCTTTATAAAGTCTCAGAAGCACATCGCTGCTTTTATATTCCAATGACGCTTTGCCTCATTGAAATGTGAAGGCACATTTCTGAAGGACTAATAATTTTAGATGCCTTTTGCACCAAAAAATTTTCAAATAGTGGATAAGATTATTTAAAAAGGAGGCATTGTTTAACTGGGAATCTATTTTATCAGCAAGCCTAAATGTGAATGGGATTTTGTGTGGGTTAGGACTCTGTGACAGCTAAGATTGCAGCAAGTAACTCAGCACCTGACTTCCCAAAGCCTGTCCACCATCTGCAAAGTATAGATTAGGACTGTGATGGAATACTCCCCACTTGCCTGGATGAGCGAAGCTCCAACAACACTCAAGAAGCTTGACACCATCCAGGACAAAGCAACCCGCTTGATTGGCGCCACGTCCACAAGCATCCACACTGTCCACCATCGACTGTCAGCAGCAGCAGTGCACACTAACTACAAGTTGCACTGCAGAAATTCACAGAACATCCTTAGACAGCACCTTGCAAATCCATGAACACTTCCATCCAGAAGCAACATATACATGAGAACACCACCACCTTCAAGTTCCCAACCAACGCACTCACCATCCTGGCTTGGAAATATACCACTGTTCTTTTAATGTCCCTGAGTCAAAATCTTGGAATTCAGTCCCGAATGGCGTTAATTGGTAAACCCAGTGAATGTGGACTGCAGTGGTTCAAGAAGGCTGCTTACCACCACCTTCTCAAGGCCAGTTAAGGACAGGCAATATATACTGGCCAGCCAGTGACACCCACGGCCAGAAGTGGCTAAATTTTAGAAAGGCGTAACATCTTAAATGGAGAATTTTAAATATTAATTTTTCTAAAGGCTGAGCATGATTTGAGCGGTAATAATAAATTAAGTAACTTTGGAGAGTAAAGTGAGGTTGAGATGGGACGTAGTTTGCAATTCTGGAGGGGTTGAGTGTATGTTTTCACTTGACAGAGAACTCTTAATGATGATAAATAAGATGGGACCCAGGAAGGTTGGCAGCCTTAGAATCATAGGCTCCCTACAGTGTGGAAGAAGGCCATTTAGCCCATCGAGTACAGACTGACCCTCTGAACAGCATACTGCATAGACCCATCCCCCCCACCCCCACCATAACCTGACATTTCCAGGTCTTGGACCGAACCATCAGCTCTCCTGCTCTTCTGACGCTGCTTGGCCTGCTGTGTTCATCCAGCTCTACACCTTGTTATCTCCCATGACTAATCCTCCTGGGCTGCACGTCCCTGGACACTATGGGCAATTTAGCATGGCAAGTGCACCTAGTCTTGGATGGAGATAAAGCCGAGGGAGCAGGAGGTGGATGAGCTAAAAGAGGAGATGAGGAGATTTTGCGAGATAAACGAGAGAAAGATGTGAGTTGAAAGCCTGTTTGGGCTGAATGCAGGCGATGTAGTCCAGTTGCTTAATCATCTGGAGTTCTATGTTACCGCCATTGAACAATTTCACTGCCATTTGTGACCAAAGAAAATATCACAGTGTATTTTTTTTTGAAAGAATATCATTGCATTTTAAACAAGAGTGTAGCTCAATTTTTTTTGTTTCAGTTGCTTTCGATAGACAGGTTCTCTTAATAACACCATGTAATCATTGTTTTATTTTAGCATAACATAAAAATGATGCTGATCGTTTGTCATTTCATATTATTGTGACCTAAAACTTACAACTGAAACCCTCTGTGCTGTTTTGCATTCCCAGATGATTTTACAGTTAATCATTCTCTCAGTTCCCATAGCAACCAGTAGTCATGTACCAAATAAAGTCTGAGTGAGCATTGTTGCATTCATTGAAATTCAAGCACAGGAGGTAACGAGAATTGTTTCTGTATCTGTAGCGCGATCTATGTTTGCGTCTTCAGTTTTCATGTAAATAAATATGATTTTCTTGTATGCACAAGGTACTAAAAATCAAAATGCAGTGTTATTCCAACGTTTAGAAAATGTTCTGAACTTTCCATGCATATTCACATTAGAGAAGAGCAGAAAAAAGCATTTGCCAATTCAAATGCAGTAATATAGCATTTAGACCAATCAATAAGTAGCCAGGTGGTGGACCATTCAAGATTGTTTTTAAGGCAGAATACCCCTTTGTGTTTTTAGCCCATGCAAAATTGGAAAATCTCACAGATGGATTGCAGTCTTTCAAAGTCCTCTTTTCAATATAGCAATACTAACTTAATTGAAAGGCAATTTCTGAGAAATTGTCCATTTGTTGTATTTTATATTTTTAGTACACTTTACATTTCTGATTTGCAAGTAGCTATGATGGCTTCCCTTCAGTTTGAAAATATCCAACTCAATGGCCAATTGATACAGAGACAACCATGAAGAAAAATTGAGTGTAAAGCATTTACATTTGTTCATGGCTCATAGTAGTAGAGATTAACCATAGATGTTTAGTTTTCAGTTGAGAATTATTATGTAACTGAATATGACCTAAAATGAATAGACTTTTTAAAAATGAAAATAAACTGATTTTTTTTAAGTCTTTGGAAATAAGTAAGTTGACAACGTAGCGTATAATGTGCAAAGAATTCAGGTGCTAGCAGTATTTGAATAGGATTATAGCACTGTAGTAATCTGAAGTTAAATGTTTTGATATCCTTTTTATTAAAGGGAGATCAAGTGTGGTCTGACCAACGTTCTGCACAAGGTTGACCTAATTTCTCCATCGTGCAAACTTTGTTGGTGGGACTTGTCAGTGCAGCCTTTTTCAAAACTTCTCACAGTAAAGCAGCATTTGCTCACTGAACTGTTCTCCAAAATGGATCGTATTGCAAACATTATTAATTTAATTTGATTTATTGTTGTCACATATACCGAGATACATTGAAAAGTGTTTTATATGCCCTACAGGCAGATCCATTGTAGCTACGTGCTTATCAGAGATTACTTCAATTAAAGTGCATCAGAGATTGCAGAATACGGTGTTACAGCCGCAGAAAAGGTGCAGAGAAAGATAGGTCAGAATGAATGTTTGAGACATCCATTCAGAAGTCTGATTACAATGGGGAGGAATCTGTTCATATGTGTATTCAAAGTTTTATACCATCCGCGCGATGCAAGAGGGGTATGACCGGGGTGGGAGAGGTCTTTGATTATGTTGATCGCCTTCCCATGGAAGCAGGAAGTAGAGACAGCATCAGTGGATGGAAGGCTGGTTTGTGCAAGATGGAAATGCCCATTCAGGATGGTTACTTTGTCAAAGCTCACAAAGCTTTTTTTCTTTTTTGACCGTCTCAGGTCTCAGCTTTCTGAATTTGAAGTCAGAAAAGCTGCATTGTGACTGCTGTAAGGCCACAATCTTGAAAGCAATCTAAAGTACATTTTCTGGAGGGCCGAAGAAGGAACCACTCCTGTGCTTTGATTAGTTTCAGAAACTTTGCCCCGCCTAAACCAGGAACTGTGAGTGCCATGTGTCTCCTGACTCTGTGTCACTGAACCCATGTTGAAAATGTTTTGTCCACCCACAGTGCACTTTACAGTAAAAAGTGCCCCAAGCATTTAACTTTTTTGCACCAGCTGCTATCTGGTTTGCAAAATGGTGTGTACCCAAACACTAACAAATGACATGCCTCGTACTCATAATAGGAGTAATCAGCAGGACACACAATGCTGGTGGACCATCAAACAACTCACTGGAGGAGGAAGCCTCACAAATATTTCCATCCTCAATGATGGAAGAACCCAATACATCAGTGTAAAAAATAAGGCTAAAGCATTCACAGCAACCTTTAGCTGGAAGTGCCGAGTGGATGATCCATCTCGGCCTCTGCCAGTGGTCCCCAGCATTACAGGTACCAGTCTTCAGCCAATTCAGTTCACTTCCTGTGATTCCAAGAAATGGTTGAAGGCACTGGATACTGCCATGGCCCCTCTCAACTTTGTAGCAACAGTGCTGAAGACATGCTTGAGAACTTGCTGCACCCCGAGCAAAACTGATAGCTGCTACCTCTCTAGCATCTACCAACAATGTGGAAAATTGCCTAGCTATGTCCCTTACATAAAAAGCAGGTCATATTCAATCCAACCTTTTACTGCCCCATCAGTCTACCCTCAATCATCAGTAAAGTGATCGAAGCTGTCATCATTCGTACTATCAAGCGGCACCAGCTCAGTGACGTCCGGATTGAGTTCCACCAGGGCCACTCAGCTCCTGACCTCATTACTGCCTTGGGTCAAACATGGACAAAAGAGCTGACTTTAAGAGGTGAGGTGCGAGTGACAGCCCTTGACATGAAGGCTGCATTCAACCAAGTGTGGTATCAAGGAGTCAGAGTAAAACTGGAATCAATGGCTATTGTCAGGGGGGATGTTGTTGCAACCATTCTGCTGATTGGAATCATACCTGACACATGGGAAGATGGTTGTGGTTGTTGAAGGTCAGTCATCTCATCTCCAGGACATCTCTGCAGGAGTTCCTCAGGGAATCCTCAGGCTCAATAATCTTCAGCTGCTTCATCAACCACCTTCTCTCCATCATACGGTCAGAAGGGGAGGTGTTTGTTGATGATTGCACAGTGTTCAGCACCATCTGTATCCTCAGACACTGAAGCAATCCATGTTCAAATGTAACAAGATGCGGACAGTACCCAAGCTTGGGCTGACAAGTGGCAATTAACATTGACACCACACAATTGCCAGGCAGTAACCATGTTTAATAAATGACAATCTAACCACCGCTCCTTGACATTCAAGTGGTGTTACCATCACTGAATCCATCACTGTCAACATCCTGGGGTTTACCATTGACCAGAAACAACTGCACTTGCTGCATAAACACAATAGATATAACAGCAGGTCAGAGGTTAGGAATACCAGGGCAAGTAAGTCATCTCCTGACTCCCTAAAGCCTGTCCACCATTTACACGGCACAAGTCAGGAGTGTGATGGAATGTTCCCCACCTGCCTGGACTGGGTGCAAATCTAACTACACTCAAGAAGCTTGACACCATCTGGGGCAAAGCAGCTGCTGAATTGGCACCACATCCACAAACATTCGGTCACTCCATCACTGACAATCAGTAACAACAGTGTGTATTATCTACAAGATGCACTGCAGAAATTCACCAAAGAATCTTGGACAGCACCTTGCAAACCCATGACCACTAGAAGGATAGGGCAAGTGGATACATGGAAATGCCACCAGCTGAACGTTTGTTTCCATGGCACCCGTGAGCCTGACTTGGAAATATATCATCGATCCTTCACTGTTGCTGTGTCAAAATGCTGGCATTCCCTCCCTAATGACATTGTGGGTCAATCTGCAGCCCATGGACTGCAACTGTTCAAGAAGTCAGCTCACCACCACCTTCTGAAGGGCAGCTAGGAATGGGCAATGGCCCAGCCAGTGACACCCATGTCTCCAGGTGAATAAACAAAAAGGTCTGACTTTGAACTGTCAAAGTTTCTAGCATATATAAGATATTTGGCTCTTAGAAGAATGTTTTAAAAACTTCTGCCTAAAAGAATCTGAAATCAGTGGACCAACCAGCTTGCGTGACTGAAGCTTCCACTGAGAGGCCCAAACTATTTCAGATCTCGCCAAAGACAATGTTGTTGTCACTGGTGCTATTATTTCTGCCTCGGTGTCACATCAGTTATTTACCCGTTTGAATTTCCTAGCCCCAAATCAAAAGCAAGTTGTTTCCTCGAAACATACTGATCCATTTTTCTTAAAAGTTCATTTAGTCCCAGACCGCTTTGGGTTTACTTCATTTGTTAAATGTGCATTACCTTGTTTTTCCTGAATATTTCTCTGCACTGTCTATCTCTCTGTATTTCAATCACAGTTTGATGTCTTGTAATGTGCACCCGGAATTGTAGCATTACTTTTTTTACAGCATAATTCACTCTAGATGGAGTTTATATTTTTCCAGTCCCTATAACATTTTTATGTCCAAGCACAGTGACAAAATCATTGACGAACAATGTCACTCTCTCTGCTTTTTTGCTAAGATTTCCGCTGAAAGTGTTAAGACTATGAATACAAAACTCCTTGAACCCAATCTTAAGTGATTATGTGTCACATCACTCAATAGATGTTAATGCTTTTAACTCAGCTATTTTGTTATGATCAATTTGTACATTCAATCGTGAATCCGGTATCTGTTGAAAAGTGGGAATACTTGGTCTTGACTTCAAAACATTGACCGTATGAGAAGTGACTAATTTTTCTTTGTGGATGTGGTGCCAGTTCAGCAGCTGCTTTGCCCCAGATGGTGTCAAGCTTCTTGAGTGTAATTAGATTTGCACCCAGTCCAGGCAGGCGGGGAATATTCCATCACACTCCTGTCTTGTGCCGTGTAAATGGTGGACAGGCTTTAGGGAGTCAGGAGTGTCACTGGCAAAATTTGCTATTACGAAGGTCTCTGGCTAAGGGAACACAATGTAACATCTCCAAGTTTGCAAATGATACCTAACTGAGTGGGAGGATGAACTGTGACGGGGATGCAGAGATCATTCAGCATGACCTGGACAGGTTGGGTGAGTAGGAAAATCAGTGGAAGCATAATTCGGATAAATGTGAGGTTATACACTTTAGAAGCTAAAACAAGAAGGCAGATTACTACCTGAACGGCTGTAAATTGGGAGAGGGGAGCAGGACCTGAGAGTCCTTGTGTACCAGTAACTGAAGGTAAGTATTTATGTGCAGCAGGTGGCAATGACGGTAAATGGTATGTTGGCCTTCAGTACGAGAGGTTTTGAGCACAGGAGCAGAGATGTTTGGTTGCAGTTGTACATGGCCTTGATGAGACCACATCTGGAATACTGTGTGCAATTTTGGTCTCCTTTTCTGAGGAAGGATACTCTTGCTCTCGAGGGAGTACAGTGAAGATTTACCAGGCTGATTCCAAGGTTGGGAGTCTGACGTATGAGGAGAGATTGACTAGTTTGGGATTGTCTTCGTTAGAGTTTGGACTATGAGGGGAGAATCTCAGAGACTTGAGAAATTCTAATAGGACTGGATGGGATAGATGCAGGGAAGATGTTCCTGATGTTGGGTGTGTCCAGAACCAGGGGTCACAGTCTGAAGATTCAGGACAGACCATTTAAGACAGAGATGAGGAGACATTTCTTCACTGAGAGAGCGGTGAGCCTGTGGAATTCATTACCACAGGAAATAGTTGATGCCAAAAGAGTGCATGTGTTCGAGAAGCAGCTAGATCTAGCACTTGGCTCGAATGGATCAAAGGTTACAGGGAGAAAGCAGGATTAGGCTATTGAGTTAGACAATCAGCCATGATAGTGATGAATGGTGGAACAGGCTTGAAGGGCTGAATGGCCTCCTTCTGCCCCTATCTTTTCCATGCTTCCTTGACTATAACTGAATGGCTTCTTTTGACGTTTCAGAAGACAATTAAGAGTCAACCATCCTGCTGTGGATCTGGAGTCACAAATTAGCCACAGTCAGTAAAGGATTGTGGATTTACTTCCCTCAAGAACATCAGTGAATCAAATGCCTTTTTAAAAATTCATTCGTGGGATGTGGGCATCACTGGCTGGGCCGGCATTCACTGCCTTTCCCTAATTGTCTTTTGACTTGGTTGGCTTGCTTGGGCCGTTTCAGAGGCATCTTAGGAGTACGCCATATTGTTGTGGAGCTGGAGTCACACGTGGGTCAGACCGGGTGTGCCACATTTTGTTACTGAAATTTCATTCGTGATCTAAGTAGGTTCTTGCAGCAATCACTAGTGGCTGTAAGGTCACCATTGGGTAGCTTTTAATTCCAAGTTTTCATTGACTCATATTTCACCATCTGCCAGGATGGAATTTGTATCCACGGAATAGAGCATTACCTGGATCTTTGGGTCACTAATCCAGTGACCACACGGTTCAGCATTGTCTCACCAGTCTGGAATCTTATGGTTTAATTACTAATGTTAGTTTTTTTCAAAAATTCCAGATTTATTTCAGTAATTGACTTTTAAACCCCAACATAGCAATTAAATTTAATTGGTATCTTTTTGGTCATTAGTCTGGCTACTAGGATAGCTAATTTAGTAAAATAATCACTGTTTTCCCTTATCCCCAAAAATACTGCATTGACAAATTTCTTGTGGTTGATGATTTTGTTAGAATTTTCAAAGTGCAAACAGTGTAAAGCCTTCCAGCATAATAAAGTGTGGAGCTGGATGAACACAGCAGGCCCAGGCCCGAAACATCAGCTTTTGTGCTCCTAAGATGCTGCTTGGCCTGCTGTGTTCATCCAGCTCCACACTTTATTATCTCGGATTCTCCAGCTTCTGCAGTGCCCATTATCTCTGAAGCCTTCCAGGAAGTCACTCCACAGTGCCACCTAGTTAGCAGTGTCTGAAATCACACCATACTAGCCAGTTGTTGCCTCAGGATGTGAAATTTTAATTTACTTCAGCAGTTTCAGTATTAAGTGTTGGCATAGAATCATTGTGCAGAAAGTCCTGACAACTGGAAGTTGGACAGGAAAAATGCATATACATAATATTTTCTAATGAACACATCAATCAAAGAGTGTTTTGGCATAATCATGTTCTTAAGATAGTAACTAGATTCCATGTGGCACAATGCAAGAGGGAGAATTAAATCTGGTGAATGTTTTAATTGATTTGAACATGAATGTCACACTTTGCATTTTTAAATTGATGCATTATCTTCCATTTTTCTATTTGTTTGACAGGTACAATGGAGAATATGCAATTTTATCCACTTTTCAGCTCGCGAAATTATCATGAAAGCCCACAGAATAAAATTCAATATGTACCAAATGTGACCATGAAATCTTTGAAATACCTTTCTGCTCCCTCTTTCATATGTGGATATATTTTCTGTTCAGCAACTGCCCTCAAATGCTTCAAGTGCAGAATGGAGAATGTTGCTTTCTGAACAGTCTGTCACAATGTATTCCTTATTCCCGTTTCACATATTTGAGATAATGCAATGTGACTTAAGATACTTATTGGTTATCTCCAAATGGAAGAAGCCTTTTAAGTCTGCATGACTGTTAATGCGATGTTGTGAAGTGTAATAGCCTGTTTTATTATCATATTTGAAAAGCTGATGTGAAAACCTAACCACTGCAAAGTGATAAAAAAGATGGAAAACGATTTGAAATTTGTTTGCAATAATGGAATAATTTGGCAATCATGACTAGTTTGGACTGGGCAGACAGTGGAACGTGCAGCCAGATGGGGAGGTAATAATAAGGTTCAGGATGTCTGCATCTGCAACCAAAGCCATGTTGTCAAAGCAGCAATTCACAAACAGGATGTGAATTTCAAATGCCATACCCAATTGCATAGGAACGTAGCATCAGGAGAGGCTCTTCAGTCCATTGAGCCTACTCCAATATTCAGTGCCACCATGGCTGGTCAATACTCCAAAACCTTTTACTCACCTTATCCTCATAACCCTCAATGCCACAGTTAATCAGAAATCCATTGCTCTCCTGCTTAAACATACCCAAAGACTGAGCCTCCACAGCCCTCTGTGGTAGAGAATACCAAAGGTTCAGAATCATCTGAGTAAATACATTTCTCCTCATCTCAGATCCAAGTGGAACTGCACCCCACCCCTTTCAATTGTGCTCCTTAGCTTTAGAATCCCCAAAGAGAGTGACTATCTTACCTGCAAAATGTCTTGGCCTTTAAGCATATTGTATCTTGCCAGGTGATTAATGAGATTCTTCAAAACTCAGGTCAATGTAAGCCCAATTTTCCTAATCTCCCTTTGTAGAACAATCCTGTCAAATCTTCATTCAACTCCCCTGATGACAGTAACATTTTTGCTGAGACCAAGAACTGCACATAGTACTCCAGGTGCTGCCTAACCAATTCTCCATTAAATTGAAGCAAGACTTCACTATTCCTGTATTCAAATCCTGTTACAATAAATGGTGATGTTCCATGAGCTTCCCTCATTGCTTGCTGCACCTACTTTCAGTGATTAATTGACAAGAGCACCCAGATTCCTTTGCACATTTTCACCCTCCAGCCTCTCACCATTTCAGGAGAGCTGTGAGTGGCATGGTGGTTCAGTGGTTAGTACTGTTGCCTAAGAATGCAAGGGTCCCAGGTTCGATTGCACCCTTGGGTGACTGTCTGCATAGAGTATGCACATTCTCCCTGCGTCTCCGTGGATTTCTGTTGGGTGCTCTGGTTTCCTCCCACAGTCCAAAAGATGTGCATTTTCTGAAGAAGGGCCTAGGCCCAAAACGTTGGCCTTCCTGCTGTTCTGGTGCTGCTTTGCCTGCTGTGTTCATCCAGCTGTACACCTTGTTATCTCAGATGTGCAGGTTAGTTTGATTGCCAATGCTAAATTGCTCATAGTGCTCAAAGTTGTATAGTTTAGGTGCATTAGCCATGGGAATTACAGGGATAAGGTGATGTGATGAGTCTGGGTGGGATGCCTATCAGCAAGTCAGTGTTGATGTGTTGGGCTGAATGGCCTGTTTCCACATGGTGGAGACTGTAGGGCTCTGTGAACTCTGCACATCTGTTTCTTCCCAAAGTGGATAGCCTCAATTTCAGTTGATGTGTAGGGGAGGCAGAAGAATTGTGATGGCTTTGATGTTACTGATGCAAAATATCTGCCATTGAACGGTTAGTGCCAGAGGTTCAAGACTGGGATAAAATTGTTTTATTGGCAGCAGAGAGTCAGCTTGGAGCATTGTTGAACCTTTGTTCTGGTTTGGAGACCGTTATGGAGAGGAAGCACTTATGTACCATTTTTTTTTCTCTTCACAGTGTCAGTTAGTTCCTCAGATTAAAAATGGATTTAAAGTAGGCATGAGATTGGAAGGCATCGACCCACGGCACCCCTCCATGTTCTGTGTGTTGTCAGTGGCAGAGGTAAGATTTCATGAGCCTGAGTAATTTGTGATTAAATGTAACAGCAGCTGTATTTGCATTGATTTTTAACATTGGCATGTCTGTAAAACAGAAAATGTTGGAAAAATTCAGATTAGGCTGTATCTGTTTAGGCGGAAAAAGAGTTCAGTTTCAGGACTGAGATGAAAGGCTAAGGACCTAAAATTTCCACTAATTTTTCTTTCTGGATATTTCTGGAATTTTATGTTTTTACTTCAGATTTCCTGTGTCCAGAGTTTGTATTGATTTTTTTCTTGTGTGCATAGGCTTGCCGTTGACATCTTCATATTGGATCTCCTTACTTAACTCAGGATATAATAACATTAGAAGCAATCAGAGAAGCCAGACTGAACTGATTTCTACAGTGCAGAGGTTATCTTATGATGAAAAATTGGACAGACTGGGCCTGCACTTATTGGAGTTGACAAGAATGAGTGGTGATCTTATTGAAGCAGATCGGTTGCTGGGATGAATTGACAGGGTCAAAACTGAAAGGGTATATCCCTTTTTCGGAGAGACCAGAACTAGGGGACACAGTTTAAAATAGGGTGCTCTCATTTAAAACAGAGATGAGAGTTTTTTTTTATTTCTGAGGGTCTTGGTTTATGAAATTCTCTTCCACAGAGAGCTGTGGAGACAGGGTTATTGAAATTTTTAAATTGAGATTAGGAAGATTCTTGATTGACCAGGGATTCAGAGTGTGTTGGAGGTAGACAGGAGAGTGTAATTGAGGCTAAAATCAGAAGAGTTATTGTAATGAATGGTGATGCAGGCTCAAAGGGTCAAATGGCCTGCTACTCATAACTCGTGTGTTTATATCTGTCTAGCATGACTCCCAGGGAGACCATGAGACTGCATGGTTTAGCAGGGTACAGAGGAGGTACGCAAGGTTGATTCCAGGATTGCAAGGGTTGGCTTATGAATAGAATGGGGCTATACTCATTGGAATTTAGAAAAATGATGGAGGACCTTACAGAAATGCATATACATTATGAAGGGAATAGATAATATAAAAGCAGGAAGGTTATTTCCACTGGTGGGTGAAAGTATAACTAGGGTGCATAGCAGCAAAATAAACAGATTTAGGACTGAATTGAGGATGAACATCCTCACACAAATGGTTACGAATCTGTGGAATTCCCTGCCCAGTGAAGTAGTTGAGGCTTCCTCGTTGAATGTTTTTAAAGCGAAGGTAGATTTCTGAACGTGGAAGAATGAAGGGTTACTGTGAGCTTGTCGGTAAGTAGATCCACAAAAAGATCAGCCATGATCTTTTTGAATGGCAGAGCAAGCTTGATGGGCCAGATGACTTACTCCTGCTCCTATTTATTACGTTCTTAAGCTTGTTATTTACACATAAAAACAAAAGACAGTAAAAAGACCAACTGATGCAAAACACCGTAAACTCCAGTCACTATGTGACGTGAAATCTGTACAACAATAGACTTAATGGGCAAATGGCAGTCTCCTTCCAAAACAATCTGTATGTTTCTAATATGCGTTTTCATACTAGGTTTTAACTAATCATTTGGTAGGGTGCTTGAAGGAAAATCAGGTGGGGAAAAGCTCTGTATTGCACCCCTCCAGATTTTCTCTCATTCAAGGTCCATGCCATCTTCTCAGCTTATTATTTAATTCCCAGCCTAATAAGTGGAATATCTTCCCCAGTTATTAGCCAGTTTTATTTGAATGTTTACAATATTTGAAATATATTTATGGTAGATAATATTTTAAATATTGCTGAAATTGCAAATAGCCACTGCAAGCTCCTGACTGAGCAGTTCACAGTCATAGATGACTATACGATTCTTCCTGCTAAAATAAATGTGTAACAGAATGTTTGCTAAAGTCAGAAGTCACATGACACCAGGTTATAGTCCAGAGGGCTTATTTAAAATCACAAGCTTCACCTGACGAAGGAACCACACTCTGCAAGCTTGTGATATTAAATAAACCTGTTGGACTATAACATGGTGTTGTGTGATTTCTGACCTTGTCCAACATGGGCATCTCCACATCATGGGTGATATGTACTGAACATTGGTGCCTCCTAACAGTGTTGCTGCAGTGCTATAGTGTTGAAAATAACATGAGTTTGGTGATTTCCTCCTGTCAGGTATGTGGCGTTCGGCTGAGACTCCATTTTGACGGATATTCGGAGTGTTTTGATTTCTGGACGAACATTGATTCACCTGATATCCATCCTGTGGGGTGGTGTGAAAAGACCAGTCGCAAATTGCATCTTCCTAAAGGTCTGAAACCTTAACTAGAGACAAACATAAATATTTATCAGAAAATCCTATAAGAGAGTGCAATGTAGAATGTGCGTCTATCTCATTTGAAAACTGTGCTAGCTTCGTCTTTGTGACATCTACCTTATGGAAATTGCTTGTGTGTGGGAAATCATCTTGCTTTTTGAAGTTTAGTTAGAAAGCCAAATTCAGCTGAGTGTGTTATGCTGTTCTGTGCAAGAATAAAAATTAGTTTGGTCAGATCCTAAAATGGCTGAGTCGTACTCTAGTTAAATTTGGAACTTTTATGGAGGAAATTTGCACTATATTGGTTTGTGATGATTTGAAATAAACTCTTGTGGTGGAATCATATTGCCCAGTTTCAACCATTGTTGACAGTTTTATCGCTTCCTTTTCAGGCTATAAGGACGAGGAATTTAACTGGGCAAGCTATCTGAAGACGTGTAAAGCCCAACCAGCCCCAAAGAATCTGTTTAAAGTTCAGAATACAGTAGGTGTCTTTTATGTGAAAGTATAACTGTTTGAATTTATTCTTCATTTACTTCTCATTTCATAACATCGATTTTTAAATGTTTACACTAAAACAAATTGAGTTTTTAGTTACAGAATGTAGAACTTAACACACAAGATTAGCACATAAGATTTCCAAGCAGTGAGTTCCCAGGAGTCTGATATCGATTTGTCAGTTGATCCCCAAGTGATACAGCACTGATCCTGACAACGTCGCTGGACTAATCTAACGTTAAATTCTTTTGGTGAAAATTCGATGCCTCTTCTGACTTTGCTGGGGAACCTGTGACTGCAGTTGGATGTTTGTGGCAGTTAGAAAAAGAAAGAAAGTTGAAAGAAAGCTTTTCTGTCCATTTGCAGGAATAAATCTGCAACAGTGGGTGAAAATGACACTGGCCCCATTGCACTAAGGGCTGTGAGATCAAATGTTTGAAAACAGTGTTCCTGTCCGAACAAAAGTCAATGCTCATTCTTTTCCAGTTTTCTTAGCCACCAGCCTGAAATATACAATGTATTTAATTCCATCATTATCACTTTACTGAAATCCGCTCACTTATATTTGAACAGAAATGCTGTTAGAAGATAGATTTGGGATCAAAATAGACGGAATCCAAAATAATGCATCATACAATTTTATACAGAAGTGATTAGGAGAAAATCCTGTATCTATTGTGTTATGCCTTTTTATACAGTTAAGAGACACAGTATGTCAGTAGGAAAGTTGACATTTCGGGGCACGACCCGAAGCGTCAACTTTCCTAGTTCACTGATGCTGCCTGGTTTGCTGTGTTCCTCCAGCTCTACACTGTGTTAACTCTGACTCAAGAAATCTGCAGTTCTTGCTATCTCACAGCATGTCAGTACACCTTTAAGAGATGTACTCATGATGCCATCAATTTAGCATGTGACCTGAGGGTCTAAAAATTCCATACTCTATCTTCAGAAGTCACACAACACCAGGATACAGCCCAACAGGTTTATTTGAAATCCCAAGCTTTAGGAGCACTTCGCCTGATGAAGGAGCGGTGCTTTCAAAAGCTTGTGATTTCAAATAAACCTGTTGGACTATAACTTGTTGTGTGACCACTGACTTTGTCCACTTCACTTCAACACCAGCACCTCCACATCATACTCTGTCTTAACTCAGATCACTTGAAGTATGGCACACTATTGAAAGAATGTTGTTCTGTTTTTACTGAAAAGTTTAATGTTTGCCCAGATATTTCAGTGTCTGAGGAATGTAATAATTGCATATGGTAGCCAGCTGTAATAAACATGTGTCAGATCTTTCAACACCACGTTATCCATGCTTGGTTTCACCATGTTACTAAGTATACCATAAGCATTGCTACACCATGTAAAGATATCCTGCGGGAGGCGATGTATTGGTGGCTGTCTATCACGACAAAAATTCAAAATATTAGTCATAGATATTTGGAAAATGAGTTCTTGAATAACTGAATAACAGCATTGGACTTCAAAGAATTTGAAAATTAGCAGCATCGGTTTACATACAACTGTATAGATCTGTAGATAGGGCATTAAACAGCCGGAAGACAGAGAAAATTACATTTCCATTAACCTCTAACTTCCTTCAACCTAAATGGAATTTCTAAGATTGCCTGAATTGAAAGATGAAATGAACAAGTTCAATTCACTTTTGAGCTGAGACGTAGTACATTGCAGAGGTGAAAACTAAGAATAAGTCCTTCTGGAGGTGAAACAAAGTAATACTCTCAGAAAAATACCAGCTACACAGTTTGTTCTTGAAGGACTGCTTTTAATTCATGCCTAAACAAAGTCAGGCACACAAAGCTTAAAAGTGCCATCCAGCACCTTTACTACTGAACCATGGATAGCAGGAAGCTCATTTTGGATTGGGCATGTAATGCAATCTTTACTCAATTACAACTGTTCAAGCATCATTTGCAGTTCTATTTTACAGAGCAAGAAATAGATGATCCTGAGAAAAGAACTCAAAAATCTTACTTGCCGTTATCAAGGTGGGGCTTCGCAGAATTAACACATTCGGTCTTTACACTGGCGATCAGAAAGTTCCAAAAATGATTTGGAAATTTTCAAAGATCAGCTCAAAGTAAGGCTTGCCATCAGCATTGAAACAGTCCAGCTCATGTCATATAGACAGCAACTCAAAGGGTCTGTTGACTGCTTTGTCAGACGATGCCACAGCAAAGGACATAAGGGTAACTTTTCCAAAGAGAAATCTTAAGAGACTCTGATTTTGCCGGTCATTATCTCGACACAAATTAAAAGTTTTAGAAAACACCATCTTCGAGAATGACAGGTCGTGCTATTGATGTATTGTTTGAAGATGGGCTCAGGCCATTGAGGCAGGTCAACACAACCACATACTTTAGGTACAGCCAATATTATTGCTGCAGTCAACAAAGTGTCTCAAGTCAACAATACCTCCAAAAGGTGTGGCTTGTCCAACTTTTCTCCAAATCTGTAAAGCACAGTATATTGTCTGCCTGTGCAGGAAATCTGGCTGCAGACTCCAGATGAGAAAACAGGTGACAGACTAGACAGGCCCAAACCACAACTCAAGCAGCAAGGCAAGTATTCAGGAAGTACACCAACACACACCGATGAAATTCCGAACCAACGGAGCTTGGCACGAATTTCAAAGGATGACCAAACTTGCATTATTATTAACCTCATGCAGCATGTCATAGGCAGTCAGAAGCTTTCACAACCATAGGTATCAAATGTCCTGAAAAGCTGGGTCAATGCATATTGAAAGCAATGGAAGGCCAACCAGTTTTCATTGATTTCTGTTTCACCACAATTCATGGAATTTAAACCACCCCCCACTGTGGAGAACACAAGTCAATCAACCAACAGTCTTCAAGGATATGACTTTGATGTGAGATTTAAGCCAAGTACCTGGATGATTAAATTTGACACACTGAGCAGATCACCCAAGCCATGAAAAGACCAAGGTAACAAAGTGTGGGGCTGGATGAACACAGCAGGCCAAGCAGCATCTCAGGAGCACAAAAGTTGACGCTTCGGGCCTAGACCCTTCAACTCCCTTTTCTGATGAAGGGTCTAGGCCCGAAATGTCAACTTTTGTGCTCCTAAGATGCTGCTTGGCCTGCTGTATCCATCCAGCCCACACTTTGTTATCTCGGATTCTCCAGCATCTGCAGTTCCCGTTATCTCTGATCACAAAAGACCAATGTACTCTGTTTGATTTGTGTGGGGATGCCCGAGGCAATGAATTTGAAGGTGTTCCTGTGCTTGATCTGCTACACTTTGGCCAGAGCTAGTGTGAACAGTTGTAATCAGCGAGAGGTATCACAGAAAATTCATTCATGTTGGCTTTCCAGAGTTGCAAATGACAAATTGCAAAGTGATGTTTGAGGGCAAACAAGTCCAGATAACAGACGTTTAACACTCAGATGATATGTATCATGTTACACCAAGACCACATGGGATTCGAGCCACAAGACGGCTTGGATATGAATTGGCCAGGAACGAATCAGGATATTCAATGACTTGCAAACACATGTGAAGGATACCCAACCAAACAACCCCAACAACAGACATAGCTTCCACATGCACATGTTATGCCATCCACTCATTGGACAAAATTAACAACCAATCTCTTCACAGTGCCTGGGGGAGCTTTCACTCCTGTAAGTGCAAACATCATTGATGTTTTGAGACCATACAGTATATCGGAGCAATTAGTGTCTGAGAATGGACTTTAATACATTGACAGACTGTTTCAAGATTTGTATTAAGCAGAAAGTAAAGCACACAATACCATCACCCCCAACTATCCATGCTCACACTATGTCGCAAAACATATGAACCATATAATCAAACCTGTGATTATGAAGTGTAGAGCAACACAGCAAGACTTCCACATTTCACTGCTTAATTTTTGTGTTACACCACCAGCACAGATTATGAGCCTTGGCACAAAAGGCTTATAAGGCTGTCTGAGGCACAGGTCACTCTGCATATTCCATTCCCCTCTGTCTTTGATGAAGAATGAACAAGCGGGTAAAGAACAACCAAGCTGTGTACTGGGCAGGGAATGTCAGTCAGAAATCTAAATCCAAATAATTGGACACCAGAAAGGTTTCCAGAATATGCAACCAGCCCAGATCGTACAAAGTAATTCCGATCATGGTGAAACAAATGCAAATAAAAAGAAGTCTGCTCAGGCCAATATGCTGAATGCTCGCCATGTACAAAGAGAGTGAGGGAAGAACACTCTGGCAGTGATGGTTCTGCAGTGTGGTTGAATGACAACATGTAACAGCAAGACAACCGAACTATCGAGTAATGAATGAATGAATGAATGAATGAATGATTAACTACCACATATATCATGTAGATGCAGTGAAAAGTATTTTGTTCCCGCAACCTTGCATCATTTTGAGTTATAATAAGGATAAAAAGAAATTACTTAAATAAGAGCTCAGCTGTTCACATTGGGGTCTCGAATATGGTTGCAGACCTTCTGCAAGGCGGGAGCAGCCCCCGGAGATCCTGGCTCAGCTGCTGCCGTCTCACTGCTACTGCGAAGAGTCCAGGCTTTGGGCCTACCATGGCCAGGGGTCCCCACTCTGGGCACTGCCACCACCAGGGGTCCAGGGTCCCGCATGGTTGCCGCCACAATTCCTGCTTTGGGCATAATCGCTGCCAGGAGTCCAGGCTTCGAACCTGATCACCAGCATTTCGTCACCCAATTCCACATTCCAAGATGCCAAGTATTCGATTCCAAGTCAATGCGATAGAGAACAACATATACATCTCAAAACCCAGATCAGGATGAGTTGTCAAACCTTCAAAGCGTTATTAGAATTTAAATGATTAATCTTGTGAACTCATTTATCTGTTAGTATAATTGTCAAATTGATACCATTTGCTGTGTACATGCATATATATCTATTTGGAATTTTTTTAATGGTAGGAAACAGGAATTCATGGTAGAGAGCATAGATGGTATTCCGAAGGATGCCTGAGAAACATGACTCTCACAATGGACTGAGCCAAGATCATACAGTCAAAGCAATTTTTTTTTGTATTTGGTAATAAAACCCTGAGGAAGCTCCCAGGCAAAATGAAGAGTCAACAGAGTTTATTTGTCACCTACTTCATGGATAAGTTTACTCTGTACCTCTCTAACTAT